>NC_041390.1:567178123-567246855 GCF_002162155.2 Triticum dicoccoides | reverse complement strand
GCGGCTGCGAGAAGACGGGCCGCGGGGGCCGGATCTGGGCTCCCGGGCCCGGGCGGTGGGAGGCGGCGCAGGGGGCCACGTGTCGCGACAGGAGAGGGCGAGGGGGCGGCGGCGGACGTGTCCGGCGCCGGGCGGACGTGTCCGGCGTGCGGAGGAAGGGGAGACTAGGGTTAGGGGTGGATTGCACCGCGAATTTCGGAGGGGGGTGTATATATAGGCATAGAGGGAACTAGGAGAGTCCAAATGAGGTGTGGTTTTCGGCCACGCGATCGTGATCGAACGCTCTAGATGATGGAACAGAGTTAGGTGGGTTTTGGGCCAAATTGGAGGGGTGTTGCGCTGCAACACACACGAGGCCTTTTCGGTCCCTCGGTTAACCGTTGGAGTATCAAACGAAGTCCAAATGATACGAAACTTGACAGGCGGTCTACCGGTAGTAAACCAAGGCCGCTTGGCAAGTATCAGTCCAATCCGGAAATGTTTAATCCCCACACACGAAAGAAAGCTAGAAATGACCACCGGAGGAGAACGAAGCGCCGGAATGCAAAACGGACAACGGGGAAAATGCTCGAATGCATGAGATGAACATGTATGCAAATGCAATGCACATGATGACATGATATGAGAAGCATGACAACGACAACAACACACGGAGACAAAAACCCGAACCCGAGAATTAAATATAACTTAACACCGAAAACGACAAGAGTTGGAGTACAAATTGGGAAAGTTATATCCGGGGCGTTACACCGCCCCGCCGCCTCCGACGCATGGCCTCGCCGCCGTCCTCCCTCTGCACCCCGGCACCGAAGCTCGCCTGCCCCACCGCCGTTCGACGTTCGCCGGAGCGCCCGTGCCTCCAGCCGCGTCCCCGTCGTCCGGATCCCGCCGGCGCCGCCCTGCCATGGCCTCCTCCGCCCTCGCCGGAGTCGTCCGGCGACCTCGCCGCAACCGGCCGCCGCCCTGTCCCAGATCCGGTCGGGTGGGATGAGATCCACCCGGTCCCGAACCAAACACCTCCCACCGCGCCTGGACCGCTCCGTCCCACTCGCCTCCGTCCCGCTGACTTCCTCCGAAGGTCGAAATATCAGTCCCCAGATCCCAGTATTATTTTGCATTTTTCATCATGTCATAACTTCGTCACAGTTGCTCCGATTCATGCGTGTAGCATATCAAAATGTTCGTCTCGACCAGTACTTCATTTCATCGCATTGCATCATTTTCATTTGAGCTCATCTTGATGCCCGAAATGTTGTTGGAAGAGGGCTATGTGATGTTAGTTTCAGATCTGTTTCAGCTTATGCACTTTTGTCATTTTTGCCATGTTTAATGTGTGCATGATATGATCCTGAGCTCTACATGTATTTTGAAGTATGCCATGTTATCTTTACAGGGGTGTATGCCATGTATTTTTGTGATCTCTGTGGTGACTAGCACAAGCATGCAAAGTAGCTTACTTAATGTTGCTGATTTCAGGGACTTAGAAATATTCTAAGTCTCGGTCCTGTCCTTATTTTTATGCCATATGTTCATGTTGCTACCTAGTGATCCATGCCTCTTTCGAGCATGATCAGTAAGGATGTTTTGTAGATATTGTGGTGCTCTATCCATCCATGTCTTTGTTTGCATTTATGGAGCACCCTAGCTTGAGTCAATCGAGCTCTACTTTTGCTATATAATGTTCCTGGCATATTGTCAACATGTTTTGCAATGTTGCCAAGCTTGTTGTTGTTGTTGATCCGTGCATGCTATGATGTTGTTCTTGCCATGTCTAGCTTCTATGCCATGTCTACTTGCTGGGTGTATGCTTAGTTTATCATGCAATGCCTTGTGGTGAGTGCATCGAGCTCGTAAATATGCCTACTCGTTATCTGTTTTGCCATGTTCCAGTTTTTCACTAAGTCTGAATCTGTTTACGATAATTGCTATGTTCACCTGGTTGCAATTGTATTTTGTGATCCCTTTTGGCTTATGGTCAGTAAGGGACTTTTGTTGTATGCGTTGAGTAGCTTCATGCCATGCTTTGCTTTGCCATGATATGGTCCTGTAGCATGTAGTTATCTTGCTCTAAACATTGCTTCCTGATGTTAAATTCCTGACATGCTGTTAATTTCTCTAAGTCTGAAACCTGTAATCTTTTGCACTTTTGCCATGCTTGTTTGAGCTTGCTATTGAGTGAATTAGCCGTAGCTCAGTGTTCATCTTTTGTCAAGCATCTTGAGTGGATCCTTGCCATGTATTTTGTTGTTATGTTAGAGTGATGTAGCATGTTGTTCTTGATGCATTTAGATGGTCTCATGTTGTTAATCGCAGACCGGTGCCATATTTGTTTTGCTTGCCATTTCCAATCCGTGCATCCGATTCCGGTGATCTTTATATCGTTTTCGACCGAAATCAACTCACCTTTCCAGTGGTACTCTTGGATTTCCAAGTTGAGGCCAGGTTCAATCATTCCTTTCCAAATCTTGCATATGCATCACATATCACATCCCGCATATCATACCATGTTTGCATCATGTTGTTTGTGCATTGCATGTGGTTGATTGTGTTCCTTTTGCTTGTTGTTCTTGTTTTGGGTAGAGCCGGGAGACGAGTACGTGATCGAGGATCCCGTTGAGTACGCTTACGAGGATCAAGTCAACTTAGAGAACTTTGCAGGCAAGATGACCATACCCTCGAAATCACTTCTATCTTTGCTTGCTAGATGCTCGCTCTTTTGCTATGCCTATGCTGCGATACCTACCACTTGCTTATCATGCCTCCGTATTGCCATGCAAAACCTCTAACCCACCTTGTCCTAGCAAACCATTGTTTGGCTATGTTACCGCTTTGCTCAACCCCTCTTATAGCGTTGCTAGTTGCAGGTGAAGATTTGTAACGCCCCAAGACCGATGTGCCAGGTGTCCTCCAATTATTCGCTGTTGTTGCCTTGTCTTGTGCTTGCGTGTCATGCATTGCATACCATGTCATCATGTGCATTTCATTTGCATACATGTTCGTCTCATGCATCCGAGCATTTTCCCCGTTGTCCGTTTTGCAATCCGGCGCTTCTATGTCACCCGGTGTCCCTTTCTACCTCTTTTCATGTGCGGATATTAAACATTTTCGAATTGGACCGATACTTGCCAAGCGGCCTGGGTTTACTACCGGTAGACCGCCTGTCAAGTTTCGTACTATTTGGACTTCGTTTGATGCTCCAACGGTTAACCGAGGGACCGTAAAGGCCTCGTGTGTGTTGCAGCCCAACACCCCTCCGAAGTGGCCCAAAACCCACCTAAAACCCTCTCCATCATCTAGAACGTTCGATCACGATCGGGTGGCCAAAAACCGCACCTCATTTGGACTCTCCTAGCTCCCTCTACCTATAAATATGTGCATCTCCCCCGAAATCCGGGTCAAACCCTAGATCCAACTCTCTCCGTGCCGCCTGGCCCGTGGAGCCCATATCCGGCCCGCCCCGGGCCGCGCCAGGCTCGAGGAGATCCGCGCCGCGCCCTATCGCCGGACCTCTGCCGGAGTTCCCCGCCGCCGCCTCGTTCCTCGCCGCCGGCCACCGCACCTCGCCGCCTCTCGTCATCGCTCCGGCCACCGGAGTTCCGTCGTCGCCGCGCCCTCGTCCAGGCAGTGCCCTGCACCTCCTCTTCCCCTCTTTTTCTCCCCTGCTCTCCCTCTCATCTAGGCCCGCTCCATCGTCGCCATTGTTTTGCAGGGCCGCCGCCGAGCTCGTCGTGGGACTCCCCGACCTCGTCCGTCACCAGATCCGGGGACCCCATGCCCGGATCTGCTCGTTCCCGGCCTTCCCCGGCCTCCTCCGCCCCTCCTTGCCACTACCCCGCCGGCGAACGGCGCCGCCGCCGCCTCTGCCTCTCTCGATCCAGGCGGGATCGAGGAGGAGGACGATGCCCTCGGCCTCGTGGGCCCTCGGCCTCCCTTTGCGGCCCAGATCTGCAGGCCCGAGTCTCCAGAAGCCCAGTTCTGGTGGTTCCGGCCCAACGTGAGCACCCCCGTCTAAGTTCCTCCCATGCGTCATTTAGCTATTTTGCGCCCTTACGTTTTTTTCCCGAAATCTGCTAAGTCCCAGAGATTTCCAGATTCAAATGCCCATGTTCATCATGTCATAACTTTGCATCCGTAACTCTGTTTTGCGCGTGTAGCGTATCAAAATGTTTGTCTCAGAGAGTACATCATTTCATCTCATTGCATGATTTTTATTTGAGCTCATCTTGATGCCCGAAATGCTGTTGGAAGAGTGCTATTTGAGTTAATTGTCAGATCTGCTGCATCAAATAGCTATTTGTCATTTTCCCCATGATTAATGTGTGAATGATATGCTCCTGAGCTCCACATGTGTTTTTGTTATATGCTTTGCCATCTTTCCAGAGGTGCTATCCATGTATTTTTGTGATATGTGTGGTGACTAGCACAAGCTTGCAAAGTGGTGCATTCGTTAATGCTGATTTCAGGGACTTACAATTTCTCTAAGTCCTTGATCTGTTTTTATCAATATGCCATATGTTCATATTGTTTTCTAGTGATCCGTGCCTCTTTTGAGGATGACCAGTAAGGATGATTTGTTAATCTTGTGGTGCTCTATCCGTCAATATCTTTGTTTGCATTTATGGAGCAGCCTAGCTTGAGTCAATCGAGCTCTACTTTTGCTATTTAGTGAATCTGAGCAGATTGTCTACTTGTTAGCGATTTTGCTGAGGATGTTGTTGTTGATCTGTGCATGCTATGTTGTTGTTCTTGCCATGTCTAGCTTATATAATGTGTATTCTTCATGGGTGTATGCTTATATTGTCATGCCTTGCCCTGTAGTGAGTGCATCGAGCTCGTAAACATGCCTACTTGCTAACATATTTGCATGATCCAGTTTTTCTCTAAGTCTGTAACCTGATTATGTTTTTGCCATGTTCACATGCTTGCAATTGTATTTTCTGATCCCTTTTGGCTCAAGGTCACTAAGGGACTTTTGTTAAGATCTTTGAGTAGCTCCATGCCATGCCTTGCTTTGCCATGTTAAGTTCTTGTAGCATGTAGTTTTCATGCTCCAAAGTGTGCTACCTGATCTGAAATTCCAGGCTTGTGTTAATTTCACTAAGTCTGAAACCTGTTTACCAATTGCACTTTTGCCATGCTTGTTTGAACCTGTTAATGGATGAATTAGCCGTAGCTCAGTGTTCATCTCTTGTCAAGCATCATGAGTGGATCCCTGCCATGTATTTTGTTATCATGTTTGAGTGTTGTAGCATATTTATCTTGATGCATTTAGGTGGCTACTTGCTGTTTATCGCAGACCGGTGCCATATTTGTTTTGCTTGCCATTTCCAAACCGTGCATCCGATTCCGGTGATCTTTATATCGATTTCAACCGAAATCACCTCACCTTTCCAGTGACACTCTTGGGTTTCTAAGTTGAGGCCAGGTCCAATCATTCCTTTCCAAATCATGCATATGCATCGCATACCGCATCCCGCATATCATACCTTGTTCATGTGTTGGTTTGTTTACTATGTTGTGTGCTTCTTTCCGGTGTTGCTTCTTCGGGTTGGTTCCGTTAATGTCTTTATTGTGAGGACCCGTTCGACTACGTCCGTTTGTCTTCTTCATGGACTCGTTCTTCTTCCTTGCGGGATTTCAGGCAAGATAACCATACCCTCGAAATCACTTCTATCTTTGCTTGCTAGTTGCTCGCTCTTTTACTATGCCTATGTTGCGATACCTACCACTTGCTTATCATGCCTCCTATATTGTTGAACCAAGCCTCTAACCCACCTTGTCCTAGCAAACCGCTGTTTGGCTATGTTACCGCTTTGCTCAGCCCCTCTTATAGCGTTGTTAGTTGCAGGTGAAGATTGAAGTTTGTTCCTTGTTGGAACATGGAGATGTTGTTCCTTGTTGGGACATGTTTACTTGTTGGGATATCACAATATCTCTTATTTAATTAATGCATCTATATACTTGGTAAAGGGTGGAAGGCTCGGCCTTATGCCTGGTGTTTTGTTCCACTCTTGCCGCCCTAGTTTCCATCATATCGGTGTTACGTTCTCGGATTTTGCGTTCCTTACGCGGTTGGGCTATAATGGGAACCCCTTGACAGTTCGCCTTGAATAAAGCTCTTCCAGCAATGCCCAACATTGGTTTTACCATTCGCCACCTAGCCTTTTATTTCCCTTGGGTTCTGCAGACTCAAGGGTCATCACTATTTTAACCCCCCCGGGCCAGTGCTCCTCTGAGTGTTGGTCCAAACTAGAGTCCTGTGCAGCGCCCCCTCGGGGAAACTCGAGGTTTGGTTTTAGTTGTATGGAGAGCTCATCTGAGTGTGCCCTGAGAACGAGATATGTGCAGCTCCTATCGGGATTTGTCGGCACATTCGGGCGGTGTTGCTGGTTTAGTTTTACCATTGTCGAAATGTCTTGTAGAACCGGCATGCCAAGTCTGATAGGAATGTCTCGGGAGAAGGTTTATCCTTCGTTGACCGTGAGAGCTTGTGATGGGATAAGTTGGGACACCCTTGCAGGGATTTGAACTTTCGAAAGCCGTGCCCGCGGTTATGGGCAGATGGGAATTTGTTAACGTCCAGTTGTAGAAAACCTGAAGTTGACCTTAATTAAAATGCATCAACCGCGTGTGTAACCGTGATGGTCTCTTTTCGGCGAAGTCCGGGAAGTGAACACGGTGTTGGAGTTATGTTTGACGTAGGTTGTTCTAGGATCACTTCTTGAGCATAGTTTTCTCGATCGTGCTTTTGCCTTCTCTTCTCGCTCTCATTTGCGTATGTTTAGCCACCATATATGCTAGTCGCTTGCTGCAGCTCCACCTCATACCTTTTAACCTTCCCATAAGCTTAAATAGTCTTGATCGCGAGGGTGTGAGATTGCTGACTCCCCGTGACTCACAGATACTTCCAAAACCAGTTTGCAGGTGCCGATGTTACCGAGCAGGTGACACAACCAAGCTCAAGGAGGAGCTCGATGAAGATCTTGTCCTTTGTGTTGTTTAGTTCTAGTTGATCAGTAGTGGAGCCCAGTTGGGGTCGATCGGGGACCTTGTCGCATTTGGGGTTCTTCTTTTATTTTGGTTCCGTAGTCGGACCTTGATTGTATTTGGATGTTGTAATGCTTTATTCATGTAATTGTGTGAAGTGGCGATTGTAAGCCAACTATGTACCCCTTTCCCTTATGTATTACATGGGTTGTGTGAAGATTACCTCACTTGCGACATTGCTTTCAATGCAGTTATGCCTCTAAGTCGTGCTTCGACACGTGGGAGATATAGCCGCATCGAGGGCGTTACAAGATTGGAGTTTGTTCCTTGTTGGAACATGTTATTGTTGAGATATCACAATATCTCTTATTTATTTAATGCATCTATATACTTGGTAAAGGGTGGAAGGCTCGGCCTTATGCCTAGTGTTTTGTTCCACTCTTGCCGCCCTAGTTTCTGTCATATCGGTGTTATGTTCCCGGATTTTGCGTTCCTTACATGGTTGGGTTATAATGGGAACCCCTTGACAGTTTGCCTTGAATAAAACTCCTCCAGCAATGCCCAACATTGGTTTTACCATTCGCCACCTAGCCTCTTTTTCCCTTGGGTTCCGCGGACTCAAGGGTCATCTTTATTAAACCCCCCGGGCCAGTGCTCCTCTGAGTGTTGGTCCAAACTAGAGCCCTTTGCAGCGCCCCCTCGGGGAAACTCGAGGTTTGGTTTTAGATGTACGGAGCGCTCATCTAAGTGTGCCCTGAGAACGAGATATGTGCAGCTCCTATCGGGATTTGTCGGCACATTCGGGCGGTGTTGCTGGACTTGTTTTACCATTGTCGAAATGTCTTGTAACCGGGATTCCGAGTCTGATCGGGTCTTCCTGGGAGAAGGAATATCCTTCGTTGACCGTGAGAGCTTGTGATGGGCTAAGTTGGGACACCCCTGCAGGGATTTGAACTTTCGAAAGCCGTGCCCGCGGTTATGGGTAGATGGGAATTTGTTAATGTCCTGTTGTAGAAAACCTAAAGTTTATCTTAATTAAAATGCATCAACCGCGTGTGTCGCCGTGATGGTCTCTTCTCGGTGGAGTCCGGGACACGGTGTTGGAGTTATGCTTGACGTAGGTTGTTCTAGGATCACTTGTTGATCATAGTTTGTCGAACGTGCTTTGCCTTCTCTTCTTGCTCTCATTTGCGTATGTTAGCCACCAAATATGCTAGTCACTTGCTGCAGCTCCACCTTATACCTTTACCCTTCCTATAAGCTTAAATAGTCTTGATCGTGAGGGTGTGAGATTGCTGAGTCCCCGTGACTCACAGATACTTCCAAAACCAGTTTGCAGGTGCCGATGATACCGTGCAAGTGACGCAACCGAGCTCAAGGAGGAGCTCGATGAAGATCGTGTTCGTTATGTTGTTCCATTTCCAGTTGATCAGTAGTGGAGCCCAGTCGGGACGATCGGGGATCTGTGTAGCATTTGGGGTAGTCTTCTTTTATTTTGGTACCGTAGTCGGACCTTGATGGTATCTGGATGATGTAATGCTTTATTCATGTATTGTGTGAAGTGGCGAGTGTAAGCCAACTATGTATCCTTTTCCCTTAATGAATTACATGGGTTGTTGTGAAGATTACCTCACTTGCGACATTGCTTTCAATGCGGTTATGCCTCTAAGTCGCGCTTCGACACGTGGGAGATATAGCCGCATCGAGGGCGTTACATGTTGGTATCATAGCCTTCCCCGACTTAGGAGCCCCCCTACTTGATCGAATCATTAGCGTTGTTGAGTCTAGAAAAAAATGTTTTGAGTCATTTAAGATTATATATATCAGAGAGTAGGACTTCTTTTTACTCCTCAGTCCCTTCGTCGCTCTGGTGAGGCATCCTGACGTAAAGTTTTGACTCTTCTCTTCTCAAATTTCACTAAAAAAATTTAGGATCACGCGGGTATCTTGGAATCGTTCCGATGGTTTTGTGATGAGAACATTGTTCTTGGTGCCTCCTGACATTTAGGGGTTGTGGTAGTGTTCCGGGGAGTTGAGCTCTGAGGTGTTGTCGTCACAATTTTATCGTTGAGATTCTGGAATACCTGAGTTTCGCAGACATCGAAAATCTCTTTTATGCAGTTGTTGGTGAGATAACCTCGACGCCACCCAGTACTGGGGTGGGATTTCGGGAGTATTGCCATAACTCGTATAACGGATGCTTTTCGAAGGTTGAGGTAAATGATTTCCGAAGGTTTCTTGGTTATGTGTTGAAGGATGGATACAGCTGGATGTAGGATTTGTTAGTTTTGGGTGAGATATTATGCTTCCCCTGTATCCCCAACACCTGATTGCATAACTGGAAAGTTTCAGGAGTTTATAAGTGGGAATTCAAGTAGATCTTAGGATATTTTTCCAACAGATGTATGATATGAAATTGGGGTTCGACGTCTAGTGGTCCGCCTATCCATAGTTGGTTTTACAGTGGTCTCGTTGTGTCTTAAAGAGTCCTTGGCTATGCTGACTCGGGGATGCTTCGTATGTCATGTGCACTGCCTTGTACATGATGGCTCTGTACGATCGAGCCCGTGTAGGCCCCACCACAAAAACTTCAGACGAAATCTCTATCATATGTTTGTTGCGGCTTATTCTACAAGCCAATCCTTTGCTTTTGTTTGGAGTTGTGGTATTCGAGTTGCTTCGAAGTCAAATGCTGATTCCATACCTTTTCTAAGCAGTGTTCTCATATTTCTATGTGGATACTAATCCTTCTTGATCATCGAGATTGTCATTTCAATCATTTTCAACCGGTGTGTCTCTCTTCAAGTGGATCCGATCACTTCAACATTCGCAAGATCGATTATCAGTTCTTCTCAATGGTGTTTGCTTCATCCGTTCCAAGTTTCCTTTATTTTCCCACCCTCCCACCCTCTTTATTCGAGGACTAAGATTTCTTAATCAAGTATCCATTTTATTGATGGAAGTCTCTCCATTCTTATTCCTTCATGTTCTTACCCGGCGGTTCTCATGAAGATGCTCTACTAGTTCATTATTCTTCATTCTTTTTCTTCTCCGGTGTTTTCAATTCAAGCGTTATTGATCATATCTTTTTCCTCGTTTCAAATACCTTCTCATGCCGGTACTCTTCATATTAATTCATTTCTCACTATTCAATTGTTCCGGAGTGCTCAAGATATCTAGAAGATTCGTGTTTCTACTCTGCTTTCGTTCAAGATCTTTCGAGGATGTTCTCTCATTAAAGCCTTTTAATTCAACCGGTGCAATCTATCTTCCAAGCGATCTTTTCAACGATGTTTCTTTTGAGTGGGCCCTAACCCACAGGTCCTTTCCCAGGATCTTACCTGACTCTTCTAATCTTCCATGGAGTTACTCTCAAATTATTTTCGAAGTTTGACGTAAGAATGAATTATCATCTGTCAAATGTCTTTCTCCAAGATCTTTCAAATTCTTTTCATCGTTGGTTCAACATTTCTAATTTTTCATTCTGGAGTGCCCCAATAATTCATGGTGGTGTTTCTCATCGTCATTCTCTACATTTGAAGATCGAAGAAGAGTTTCTCTTTAATCTTTCTCCATTCTCTTCAAGATTCATGATGCTAGCTTTATGCCATCTTCTCATAATTGATCTCAATTATGAGAATTCTTGAGCAGTTCAGGAGTCTTTTCAGTTTGATTCTCCGGAGCCCATCATCTCAGAATTATTCTTTCTAGCTTTCAGCTCTCGTTCTCCAAATCTTACCGGTGCATCATTCAAAATTTCTCTAATAAGTTCGCGATCTATTCATCCTCATGTATCAAATCCCCTCTAGAATCTTCTTTTCGTTTTCCAATTCTTTCCGGTGATTTGTGTCTTTGCCACTTTCATTTTAATTCTTACGGTGGTTCTTCCAGGATTCTCTTGCGTTGTTATCATATAAATTCATTCGTTGTTTCAATTTAAATTGGTGAAGGATAAGCATAATGTAATTCTTATTTTTGTTTCATCGGGTAAATTCAATTCCTTATTCCGGAGTGGTCCATCATATCACATTCTCGGTTCGAGATGCCTTATCTTTTATTCCGGTGTTACGAGCTTCCACTTTATCTAGTCGCAAAGTTTCTTCTAACCATTGCAAGGTTTCACTCTGTGTTTTCAACTTCTCTTTCCTTTGTTTGATCATTCTTTTGGTTACCGGAGTTCTTCATGAAGGTTATACATGATGGCTCATCAAAGATTTAATTCCTTCTCAAAGTGTTCTTTGAGATTCTTTTCAGATGAGCTCAAGTATTCTTCATCTTGATTCCGAAGTGCAATTCTTTTTAACTTTTCTTTTGAGATGGTGTTATGTCTTTATTGACAATTTCCCTTCATGTTTCATGATTCAAAAGTTGTCAGGAATGAGATATTTAAACCCATCAATCTCTTCATTGGAGCTATCGTGGGTTATGTTTCACCTAAAGCGTTCCCTAAGGACTGTTGCTATTTATGGTGCTTATAAATGACGCAAGTTCTTCATTTATCCTCCCGGTGATATAGTTTCTCCTCTCCTTGTTCATATCAATCTGATCTGTCGTTTTCCGTTAGTGGCAGGTTGTCACCTCATAATTTTGAGATGTATTCCATAAGACCATATCAAGCTTACTCTTTTCGTTGTTGGCTTTCCAACAACTCCGTTCGACCCTTCTCCTAAAGATGCTTTTAAAGCTCATTTGGGGTAGAAGATGTTGTTTTCTCCTCCGTTCATTCCTTTCCATTCTCTCATTTCTTCCAGAGGCATTGTGATGGTGCTCTCTTCAACCCATCTTCTTGTTTCGTCAAGATCATGTTCTTTTCTTGCCTATCCATTTAACCGGATGTTGTGGCCTTTTGCTCAAGTTCTTTTCGCCTTATCAAGCCTTGCATCTCTTTTCAACCGGAGTGCTTTCTGAGATCTTTCTTACCCCTTGTTCCATTCATTCAATAGTTCCGGAGGCAGTATGTTGTGATTTCATCAAGTATCTTCTCATCTTACCAAGTTCTTATTTAATTCCTTTTCTTTTCAATCGGAGTGCTGCCCGAAGTTGTTCTTCCTTGTTCCTCTTTTCTAACGGAGTGTTTTCAACTTCGTTCATCTCCGTTGTATTCTTTTCTCGAAATGGCTTAACCTTTTCAAGGTTCTTTGGTTTCACTCATTGGTGAAAGAAGCAACTTAGTTTTACCTTTTCTCTTTCTCTTCCGTTTTCCCTCCCATGCCATTCTAGATCTCGGGACGAGATCCTCTCGTAGTGGCGGAGTGTTGTAACGCCCCGAGACCAATGTGCCAGGTGTCCTCCAGTTATTCGCTGTTGTTGCCTTGTCATTACTTGCGTGTCATGCTTTCCATATCATGTCATCATGTGCATTTCATCTGCATACATGTTCATCTCATGCATCCGGGCATTTTTCCCCGTTGTCTGTTTTGCAATCCGGCGCTCCTATGTCATCCGGTGTCCCTCTCTACCTCTTTTCGTGTGCGGGTGTTAAACATTTTCGGATTGGACCGAGACTTATCATGCGGCCTTGGTTTACTACCGGTAGACCGCCTGTCAAGTTTCGTGCCATTTGGACTTCGTTTGATACTCCAACGGTTAACCGAGGGACCAAAAAGGCCTCGTGTGTGTTGCAGCCCAACACCCTCCAAAGTGGCCCAAAACCCACCTAAACCCCTTACATCATCTAGGCCGTTCAATCACGATCGCGTGGCCGCAAACCGCACCTCATTTGGACTCTCCTAGCTCCCTTTACCTATAGATATGTGGCCTCCCCCGAAATTTTCGCGGATGAAACCCTAACCTCCTCCTCCACACGCCGCCGGACATGTCCACCCAGCGGCCGGACACGTCCAACCGCCCGCCGCAGCGAATCGCGCGCTGCCACCTGTCCACCGCCGCCGTTCCACCGCCGCTGGCCCGCGGAGCCCATCGCGGGCCCGCGCGGGCCCAGATCCGCGCCGCCGCATGGCCGGTCGCCGCCTCCTCGCGCGTCTCGCCACCCCGCCACCACCGACCATCGCCGGAGAGTTCTCGCCGCCCCGCCGCCTCCGACGCATGGCCTCGCCGCCGTCCTCCCTCTGCACCCCGGCGCCGAAGCTCGCCTGCCCCGCCGCCGTTCGACGTTCGCCGGAGCGCCCGCGACTCCAGCCGCGTCCCCGTTGTCCGAATCCCGCTGGCGCAGCCCTGCCATGGCCTCCTCCGCCCTCACTGGAGTCCTCAGGCGACCTCGCCGCAACCGGTCGCCGCCCTGTCCCAGATCCGGCCGGGTGGGATGAGATCCACCCGGTCCCGAACCAAACACCTCCCACCGCGCCTGGACCGCTCCGGCCCGCTCGCCTCCGTCCCGTTGACTTCCTCCGAAGGTCGAAATATCTCTAAGTCCCCAGATCCCAGTATTATTTTGCATTTTTCATCATGTCATAACTTCATCACCGTTGCTCCGATTCGTGCGTGTAGCATATCGAAATGTTCATCTCGACGAGTACTTCATTTCATCGCACTGCATCATTTTCATTTGAGCTCATCTTGATGCCCGAAATGTTGTTGGAAGAGGGCTATGTGATGTTAGTTTTAGATCTGTTTCAGCTTATGCACTTTTGTCATTTTTGCCATGTTTAATGTGTGCATGATATGATCCTGAGCTCTACATGTATTTTGAAGTATGCCATGTTATCTTTACAGGGGTGTATGCCATGCATTTTTGTGATCTCTGTGGTGACTAGCACAAGCATGCAAAGTAGCTTACTTAATGTTGCTGATTTCAGGGACTTAGAAATATTCTAAGTCTCGGTCCTGTCCTTATTTTTATGCCATATGTTCATGTTGCTACCTAGTGATCCATGCCTCTTTCGAGCATGATCAGTAAGGATGTTTTGTAGATATTGTGGTGCTCTATCCATCCATGTCTTTGTTTGCATTTATGGAGCACCCTAGCTTGAGTCAATCGAGCTCTACTTTTGCTATATAATGTTCCTGGCAGATTGTTAACATGTTTTGCAATGTTGCCAAGCTTGTTGTTGTTGTTGATCCGTGCATGCTATGATGTTGTTCTTGCCATGTCTAGCTTCTATGCCATGTCTACTTGCTGGGTGTATGCTTAGTTTATCATGCAATGCCCTGTGGTGAGTGCATCGAGCTCGTAAACATGCCTACTCGTTATCTGTTTTGCCATGTTCCAGTTTTTCACTAAGTCTGAATCTGTTTACGATAATTGCTATGTTCACGTGGTTGCAATTGTATTTTGTGATCCCTTTTGGCTTATGGTCAGTAAGGGACTTTTGTTGTATGCGTTGAGTGGCTTCATGCCATGCTTTGCTTTGCCATGATATGGTCCTGTAGCATGTAGTTATCTTGCTCTAAACATTGCTTCCTGATGTTAAATTCCTGACATGCTGTTAATTTCTCTAAGTCTGAAACATGTAATCTTTTGCACTTTTGCCATGCTTGTTTGAGCTTGCTATTGAGTGAATTAGCCGTAGCTCAGTGTTCATCTTTTGTCAAGCATCTTGAGTGGATCCCTGCCATGTATTTTGTTGTTATGTTAGAGTGCTGTAGCATGTTGTTCTTGATGCATTTAGATGGTCTCGTGCTGTTAATCGCAGACCGGTGCCATATTTTTTTTGCTTGCCATTTCCAATCCGTGCATCCGATTCCGGTGATCTTTATATCGTTTTCGACCGAAATCAACTCACCTTTCTAGTGGCACTCTTGGATTTCCAAGTTGAGGCCAGGTTAAATCATTCCTTTCCAAATCTTGCATATGTATCACATATCACATCCCGCATATCATACCATGTTTGCATCATGTTGTTTGTGCATTGCATGTGGTTGATTGTGTTCCTTTTGCTTGTTGTTCTTGTTTTGGGTAGAGCCGGGAGACGAGTACGTGATCGAGGAGCCCGTTGAGTACACTTACGAGGATCAAGTCAACTCAGAGAACTTTGCAGGCAAGATGACCATACCCTCGAAATCACTTCTATCTTTGCTTGCTAGATGCTCGCTCTTTTGCTATGCCTATGCTGCGATACCTACCACTTTCTTATCATGCCTCCCATATTGCCATGCCAAACCTCTAACCCACCTTGTCCTACCAAACCATTGTTTGGCTATGTTACCGCTTTGCTCAACCCCTCTTATAGCGTTGCTAGTTGCAGATGAAGATTGGAGTTTGTTCCTTGTTGGCACATGTTATTGTTGGGATATCACAATATCTCTTATTTATTTAATGCATCTATATACTTGGTAAAGGGTGGAAGGCTCGGTCTTATGCCTGGTGTTTTGTTCCACTCTTGCCGCCCTAGTTTCCGTCATATCGTTGTTATGTTCCCGGATTTTGCGTTCCTTACACGGTTGGGTTATAATGGGAACCCCTTGACAGTTCGCCTTGAATAAAACTCCTCGAGCAATGCCCAACATTAGTTTTACCATTCGCCACCTAGCCTCTTTTTCCCTTGGGTTCCGCGAACTCAAGGGTCATCTTTATTAAACCCCCCGGGCCAGTGCTCCTCTGAGTGTTGGTCCAAACTAGCGCCCTTTGCAGCGCCCCCTCGGGGAAACTCGAGGTTTGGTTTTAGTTGTACGGAGCACTCATCTGAGTGTGCCCTGAGAATGAGATATGTGAAGCTCCTATCGGGATTTGTCGGCACATTCGGGCGGTGTTGCTGGACTTGTTTTACCATTGTCGAAATGTCTTGTAACCGGGATTCCGAGTCTGATCGGGTCTTCCTGGGAGAAGGAATATCCTTCGTTGACCATGAGAGCTTGTGATGGGCTAAGTTGGGACACCCCTGCAGGGATTTGAACTTTTGAAAGCCGTGCCCGTGGTTATGGGCAGATGGGAATTTGTTAATGTCCGGTTGTTTCCACAACCTAAAGTTTATCTTAATTAAAGTGCATCAACCGCGTGTGTCGTTGTGATGGTCTCTTCTCGGCGGAGTCCGGGAAGTGAACACGGTGTTGGAGTTATGCTTGACGTAGGTTGTTCTAGGATCACTTCTTGATCATAGTTTCCCGAACGTGCTTTGCCTTCTCTTCTCACTCTCATTTGCGTATGTTAGCCACCAAATATGCTAGTCGCTTGCTGCAGCTCCACCTTATACCTTTACCCTTCCTATAAGCTTAAATAGTCTTGATCGCGAGGGTGTGAGATTGCTGAGTCCCCGTGACTCACAGATACTTCCAAAACCAGTTTGCAGGTGCCGATGATACCGTGCAGGTGACACAACCGAGCTCAAGGAGGAGCTCGATGAAGATCGTGTTCGTTATGTTGTTCCATTTCCAGTTGATCAGTAGTGGAGCCCAGTCGGGACGATCGGGGATCTGTGTAGCATTTGGGGTAGTCATCTTTTATTTTGGTACTGTAGTCGGACCTTGATGGTATCTGGATGATGTAATGCTTTATTCATGTATTGTGTGAAGTGGCGAGTGTAAGCCAACTATGTATCCTTTTCCCTTAATGAATTACATGGGTTGTTGTGAAGATTACCTCACTTGCGACATTGCTTTCAATGCGGTTATGCCTCTAAGTCGTGCTTCGACACCTGGGAGATATAGCCGCATCAAGGGCGTTACACTTCTACCCACTTAGTAACGTAATCAACAACAACTAAAATATGTTCATATCCATTAGAGGCAGGAAAAGGTTCCATATAATCAAAGCCCCAAACATCAAATGGTTCAATAACAAGTGAATAATTCATAGGCATTTCTTGACGTCTACTAATATTACCAATTCTTTGACATTCATCACAAGATAAGACAAACTTACGGGCATCCTTGAAGAGAGTAGGCCAATAAAAACCGGATTGCAATACCTTATGTGCCGTTCTATCTCCCGCGTGGTGTCCTCCATAAGTTTCAGAGTGGCACTTGCGTAGGATTTGTTCTTGTTCATGCTCAGGTACACAACGTCTAATAACACCATCTACTCCTTCTTTATAAAGATATGGGTCATCCCAAAAGTAATGTCTCAAATCATAGAAGAACTTTTTCTTTTGTTGGTATGTGAAGCTAGGTGGTATGAATTTAGCAACAATGTAATTAGCATAATCAGCATACCAAGGAGTACTACGAGAAGTACTTATGACATTTAATTGTTCATCAGGAAAGCTATCATCAATAGGTAGTGGGTCATCAAGAACATTCTCTAACCTAGATAAGTTGTCTGCAACGGGGTTCTCAGCTCCTCTTCTATCAACAATATGTAAATCAAATTCTTGTAGCAAGAGAACCCATCTAACAAGTCTAGGTTTAGCATATTTCTTCTCCATAAGATATTTAATAGCAGCATGATTAGTGTGGATAGTTACTTTAGAATCAACAATATAAGGTCTGAACTTATCACAAGCAAATACAACTGCTAAAAGTTCTTTTTCAGTAGTAGCATAATTTCTTTGAGCATTGTGTAGAGTCTTACTAGCATAATGGATAACATTTAATTTCTTATCAACTCTTTGCCCTAGAACAGCACCTACAGCATAATCGCTAGCATCACACATAATTTCAAAGGGTAAATTCCAATCAGGTGGCTAAACAATAGGTGTAGAGACTAGTGCTTTCTTAAGTATTTCAAATGCTTCTACACAATCATCATCAAAGACAAATGGTATATCTTTTTGTAATAAATTAGTCAGAGGCCGAGAAATTTTTGAGAAGTCCTTAATGAACCTCCTATAAAATCCAGCGTGACCAAGGAAACTTCTTATACCTTTGATGTCCTTGGGACATGGCATCTTTTCAATAGCATCAACCTTGGCTTTATCAACTTCAATACCTCTTTCAGAAACTTTATGCCCCAAGACAATACCCTCATTAACCATAAAGTGGCACTTTTCTCAATTCAAGACAAGATTAGTTTCTTCACATCTCTGCAAAATTCGATCAAGATTGCTCAAGCAATCATCAAAAAAAGATCCATAGATGGAAAAATCGTCCATGAAAACCTCACAAATCTTTTCACAAAAGTCAGAGAATATAGCCATCATGCATCTTTGAAAGGTAGTAGGTGCATTACATAAACCAAAAGGCATACGTCTATAAGCAAAAGTACCAAAAGGGCATGTAAAAGTAGTCTTTGATTGATCTTTAGCCGACACAGGTATTTGAGAGAAACCAGAATAACCATCTAGAAAGCAGTAATGTGTATGTTTGCATAATCTTTCTAGCATTTGATCGATAAAAGGTAAGGGGTAATGATCTTTCTTAGTAGCCTTATTTAATTTGCGGAAATCAATTACCATCCTATAACCTGTAATAATTCTTCGTGGAATCAATTCATCTTTATCATTAGGAACAACAGTAATACCTCCCTTCTTAGGGACACAATGAACAGGACTTACCCACTGACTATCAGCAACGGAATAAATTATACCTGCCTCCAGAAGCTTTAGTATTTCTTTTCTTACCACTTCTTTCATTTTAGGATTCAGACATTATTGAGGATCACGAACTGGTTTGGCATATGCTTCCAAATTTATTTTATGTTGACATAGAGTGGGACTAATGCCCTTAAGATCATCAAGAGTATATCCAATAGCAGCATGGTGCTTCTTCTTCTTCATGCTCTGAAAGGTTAGCACTAATAATAACAGGATATATCTTCTTTTCATCAAGATAAGCATATTTAAGATTATCAGGCAACGGTTTAAGCTCAAACACGGGATCACCGTTAGGTGGAGGGGGATCCCCTAGGATTTCAACAGGCAAATTGTGTTTCAGAATAGGTTCCTGTTTAAAGAATACTTCATCTATTTCCCTTCTTTCATTCATAAACATATCATTCTCATGGTCTAGCAAATATTGTTCTAAAGGATCACTAGGAGGTACGGCAATAGAAGCAAGACCAATAATTTCATCCTTACTAGGCAATTCTTCTTCACGGTGTTGTTTACTAAATTTAGAGAAATTAAATTCACGAGTCATATCATCCAAGCCAATAGTAACAACATTCTTTTCGCAGTCTATCTTAGCATTAACAGTGTTCAAGAAGGGTCTACCAAATATAATGGGACAAAAGCTATCTTGTGGGGAACTAAGAACAAGAAAATCAGCAGGATATTTAGTTTTCCCGCACAAGACTTCAACATCTCTAACAATTCCCACTGCTAAAATAGTATCTCTATTAGCAAGTTTAATTGTGACATCAATATCTTCTAACTCAGCAGGTGCAATTTCATGCTTGATTTCTTTATACAAGTCATAAGGTATAACACTAACACTAGCACCCATCTCACATAAGCCATGATAACAATGTTCTCCAATTTTAACAGAAATAACAGGCAATGCCTACCACAGGTCTATGTTTATCTTTAGCACAAGGTTTAGCAATTCTAGCAGTTTCACCGCAGAACTGAATAACATGCCCATCAATATTATCAGACATTAGGTTCAACTTTAAAAATAGCAACATTAGGTTCAACTTTAACTTGTTCAGGAGGTATATAAGTTCTAATATTGCTTTTGCGAACCACAGTTGAAGCTTTAGCATGATCCTTTATTCTAACAGGGAAAGGTGGTTTCTCAACATAAGAAATAGGAACAATAGGATCATTATAAGTGATAGTCTTTTCTTCAACTTTAATAGGTGCAGATACTTTTACTTCTATGGGAGGATGATATTTAAACCACTTCTCCTTTGGGAGATCAACATAAGTAGCAAAAGATTCACAGAAAGAAGCTACTATCTCAGAATCAAGTCCATATTTAGTGCTAAACTTACGGAAAATATCGGTATCCACAAAACATTTAACACAATCAAACTTAGGTGTCATACCTGACTCCTTACCTTTGTCGAGATCCCAATCTTCAGAGTTGCGTTTAATTCTATCCAATAAATCCCATCTAAATCCAATAGTCTTCATCATAAAAGAGCCAGCACAAGAAGTATCGAGCATGGTGCGATTATTTTCAGAAAGCCGAGCATAATTTTTTTGAAGAATTGTTTCTCTTGGGAGCTCATGATTGGGGCATGAATATAACATTGATTTAAGCCTCCCCAATCTTGAGCGATGCTTTCTCCTTCGCGAGGCCAAAAATTATATATATAATTGCGATCACGATGAACAAGATGCATAGGGTAATACTTTTGATGAAATTCCAATTTCAATCTTCTATAGTTCCATGATCTCGTATCATCACATAGCCTATACCATATCAATGCGTCTCCCTTCAAAGATAAAGGGAAGACCTTCTTCTTAGCAACATCATCGGGTATACCTGCAAGCTTAAATAATCCACAAACTTCATCCACATATATTAGGTGTTCATCAGGATGCTTTGTTCCATCTCCTGTAAAAGGATTAGCTAGCAGTTTTTCTATCATACCCTAAGGATACTCATAAGGAATTTCATTTTCAATAGGTTCAGTAGGTTGAGGAGCAACTCTTTGCTCTACTGGTCGGGGTGAAGATACCCCGAACAAGCCCCTCAGAGGATTACTTTCCATAGTAACAAGTGACAGTAAATTTCAGCACACTATATAAATTTTTCCTTACCAAATTCCACCTACCAAAGGTGCTTCACTCACCGGCAACGGCGCCAGAAAAGAGTCTTGATGACCCACAAGTATAGGGGATCTATCGTAGTCCTTTCGATAAGTAAGAGTGTCGAACCCAACGAGGAGCACAAGGAAATGATAAGCGGTTTTCAGCAAGGTATTCTCTGCAAGTACTGAAATAAGTGGTAACAGATAGTTTTATGATAAGATAATTTGTAACGAGCAACAAGTAACAAAAGTAAATAAAGTGCAGAAAGGTGGCCCAATCCTTTTTGTAGCAAAGGACAAGCCTGGACAAACTCTTATATAAGGAAAAGCGCTCCCGAGGACACATGGGAATATCGTCAAGCTAGTTTTCATCACATTCATATGATTCGTGTTCGATACTTTGATAATTTGACATGTGGGTGGATCGGTGCTTGGGTGCTGTTCTTACTTGAACAAGCATCCCACTTATGATTAACCTCTATTGCAAGCATCCACACCTACAACAAAAGTATTAAGGTAAACCTAACCATAGCATGAAATATATGGATCCAAATCAGCCCCTTACGAAGCAATGCATAAACTAGGGTTTAAGCTTGTGTCACTCTAGCAACCCATCATCTACTTATTACTTCCCAATGCCTTCCTCTAGGCCCAAATAATGGTGAAGTGTTATGTAGTCGACGTTCACATAACACCACTAGAGGCTAGACAACATACATCTCATCAAAATATCAAACGAATACCAAATTCACATGACTACTAATAGCAAGACTTCTCCCTTGTCCTCAAGAACAAACGTAACTACTCACAAAGCATATTCATGTTCATCATCAGAGGGGTAATAATATGCATAAAGGATCTGAACATATGATCTTCCACCAATTAAACCAACTAGCATCAACTACAAGGAGTAATTAACACTACTAGCAACCTACTAGCACCAATCCCGGACTTGGAGACAAGAATTGGATACAAGAGATGAACTAGGGTTTTAAGATGAGATGGTGTTGATGAAGATGTTGATGGAGAATACCCTCTCCCGATGAGAGGAGCGTTGGTGATGACGATGGCGATGATTTCCCCCTCTGGGAAGGAAGTTTCCCCGGCAGAACAGCTCTGCCGGAGCCCTAGATTGGTTCCGCTAAGGTTCCTCCTCGTGGCGGCGGAGTTTCGTCCCGAAAGGTTGCTTCTGGTTTTTTTTCTCGACGAAAGACTCAATATAGCAGAAGATGGTCATCGGAGAGCCACCAGGGGGCCCACGAGGTAGGGGGGCGCGCCCCCCACCCTCGTGGACAGGGTGTGGCCCCCCTAGTCTTCATCTTTGGCGAGGATTTTTCATTATTTATTATAAGGTATTCCGTGGAGTTTCAGGACTTTTGGAGTTGTGCAGAATAGGTCTCTAATATTTGCTCCTTTTCCAGCCCAGAATTCCAGCTGCCGGCATTCTCCCTCCTTATGTAAACCTTGTAAAATAAGAGAGAATAGCCATCAGTATTGTGACATAATATGAAATAACAGCCCAGAATGCAATAAATATTGATATAAAAGCATGATGCAAAATGGACGTATCAGGGTCCACGAAGAAGCAACCTTGTCTATCCCACCATGGCCATCGCCCGAAGGACTTGCCTCACTAGTGGTAGATCTTCACGAAGTAGGCGATCTCCTTGCCCTTACAAACTCCTTGGTTCAACTCCACAATCTTGTCAGAGGCTCCCAAGTGACACCTAGCCAATCTAGGAGACACCACTCTCCAAGAAGTAACAAATGGTGTGTTGATGATGAACTCCTTGCTCTTGTGCTTCAAATGATAGTCTCCCCAATACTCAACTCTCTCTCACAGGATATGGATTTGGTGGAGAGAAGATTTGAGTGGAAAGCAACTTGGTGAAGGCTAGAGATCACGATTCATATGGTAAGAGTGGAATATCTTGGCCTCAACACAAGTGTAGGTGGTTCTCTCTCATAAAAAGGTAAGTTGGAAGTGTAGGTTCGTTCTGATGGCTCTCTCTTCGAATGAAGAGGTGGTGGAGGGGTATATATAGCCTCCACACAAAATTTAACCGTTACACACAACTTGCCAATCTCGGTGAGACTGAATTGATAAACTCGGTCGGACCGATTCAGCAAAGCTAGTGACCGTTAGGGTTTTCGGTGGGACCGGCATGCAACTAGGTAGGACCAATATGGTTAGGGTTAGGGCATAACGTAATCTCAGTGAGACCGATTACACAAACTCGGTGAGACCGATTTTGGTAATAAGCTAACCAGAGAGTTGGTCAGGTAAACTCGGTGGGACCGATTCGCTCATTTCGGTGAGACTGAAATGTTACAGAAGGGAAACAGAGAGTTTACATTGCAATCTCGGTGGGACCGATCGCTCATCTCGGTGGGACCGAAATGTTACGAAGGGAAATAGAGACATTACAATCCCATCTCGGTGAGACCGAGATCCCTATCAGCGAGACCAATTTGCCTAGGGTTTGTGGTAGTGGCTATGACATTTGAACTCGGTGGTGCCGAATAGAAAGAATCGGTGGGGCCGAGTTTGACATTTGGTTTAGGTCATATGTGGATGTGAGAAAGTAGTTGAGGGTTTTGGAGCATATCACTAAGCACTTTGAGTAAGAGCCTCATTAAGCAACACCTCATCCCTCCTTGATAGTATTGGCTTTTCCTATAGACTCAATGTGATCTTGGATCACTAAAATAGAAAATGTAGAGTCTTGAGCTTTGAGCTTGAGCCAATCCTTTTGTCCTTATCATTTTGAGGGGTCCACTTTTCTCATCAATGCCATGCCAATCATTGAGCTTTCCTGAGATATTAATCTTGAAATGGCATTAGCTCAATGAGCTATATGTTGTTAGGAATTACCAAAACCACCTAG
The DNA here is from genome assembly GCF_002162155.2 of Triticum dicoccoides. NCBI lineage: Eukaryota > Viridiplantae > Streptophyta > Magnoliopsida > Poales > Poaceae > Triticum > Triticum dicoccoides. Next base: position 567,223,509 of record NC_041390.1, on the reverse strand, counting down.
GGATAGTTGCACTTTCAGAAGCGTGTCATGGTAAATGAAACGGTGGTAAGTTGCATGGCAATATATCTCGGAATGGCTATGGAAATGCCATGGTAGGTAGGTATGGTGGCTGTTTTGAGGAAGGTATATGGTGGGTGTATGATACCGGCGAAAAGTGTGCGGTATTAGAGAGGCTAGCAATGGTGGAAGGATGAGAGTGCGTATAATCCATGGACTCAACATTAGTCATAAAGAACTCATATACTTGTTGCAAAAATCAACAAGTTATCAAAGCAAAGTATTATGCGCATGCTCCTAGGGGGATAGATTGGTAGGAAAAGACCATCGCTCGTCCCCGACCGCCACTCATAAGGAAGACAATCATAAATAAATCATGCTCCGACTTCATCACATAACGGTTCACCATACGTGCATGCTACGGGAATCACAAACTTTAACACAAGTATTTCTCAAATTCATAACCACTCAACTAGCATGACTCTAATATCACCATATTCATATCTCAAAACAATTATCAAGCATCAAACTTCTCATAGTATTCAACACACTCATAAGATTTGTTTTTTACTAATCTTGGATGCCTATCACTTTAGGACTAATTTTTATGATTAAAGCAAATTGCCATGCTGTTTTGTAGGACTCTCAAAATAATATAAGTGAATCATGAGAGAACAAATAGTTTCTATAAAACAAATCCACCACCATGCTCTAAAAGATATAAGTGAAGCACTAAAGCAAAAACTATATAGCTCAAAAGATATAAGTGAAGCACATAGAGTATTCTAATAAATTCCGAATCATGTGTGTCTCTCTCAAAAGGTGTGTACAACAAGGATGATTGTGGTAAACTAAAAAGCAAAGACTCAAATCATGCAAGACGCTCCAAGCAAAACACATATCATGTGGTGAATAAAAATATAGCTCCAAGTAAAGTTACCGATGGACGAAGACGAAAGAGGGGATGCCTTCCGGGGCATCCCCAAGCTTTGGATTTTTGGTGTCCTTAGATTACCTTGGGGTTCCATGGGCATCCCCAAGCTTAGGCTCTTGCCACTCCTTGTTCCATAATCCCTCAAATCTTTACCCAAAACTTGAAAACTTCACAACACAAAACTCAAAATAGAAAATCTCATGAGCTCCGTTAGCGAAAGAAAACAAAACACCACTTCAAGGTACTGTAATGAACTCATTCTTGATTTATGTTGGTGTTAAACTTACTGCATTCCAACTTCTGTATGGTTTATAAACTCTTTTACTAGCCATAGATTCATCAAAATAAGCAAACAACACACGAAAAACAGAATCTGTCAAAAACAGAACAATCTGTAGTAATCTGTAGCTAACGCAAACTTATGGAACCCCAAAAATTCTAAAATAAATTGCTGGACGTGAGGAATTCATCTATTAATCATCTTCAAAAATAATTAACTAAATATCACTCTCCAATAAAAATGGAAGCAATTCTCGTGAGCGCTAAAGTTTCTGTTTTTACAGCAAGATCAAAAAGACTTTCCCCAAGTCTTCCCAACGGTTCTACTTGGCACAAACACTAATTAAACACAAAAAACACAACCAAAATAGAGGCTAGATAAATTATTTATTACTAAACAGGAGCAAAAAGCAAGGAATAAAAATAAAATTGGGTTGCCTCCCAACAAGCGCTATCGTTTAACGCCCCTAGCTAGGCATAAAAGTAAGGATAGATCTAGGTATTGCCATAATAATAGGATAGATCACGAAAACTCATTCCATATTCTCTACGTTCAGTAGCAAGTTTTCTTTGAGGCAAGCAAAAGTAATCAAAAGGGCTAAATTTAATGGGATAGAAGTCCCCAAGATCAATTTTGGGAGGTATAGGTTCCTCCTTTGGCCCTTCATATTGCACAACCAATTCATCATTATAAGCATTCTTTTGAAAAAACTTCGTGAGCATGTACTCGAGAGAATATCCTAGCTCATTATTTCGAATAGCAAAATCATTATTAAGTTCAGAAATTCTATCAACTAGAACATTGGTAGGAACTTTTTTTCTAAGGTTCTCATTAAAAGCAACATAGTCTAAAGATTGAAAACACATTATTTCCTCTTGATCAAAGAGGATTGCCTCTATGGGAGGGCGGCTAGTGTCCACCCTATAGTGCGCAAAGATTTCTTTGGCCTCTTTTATTATAAATCTGAACTCATGAGCCAAAAAGATAGTAGCGGCACGCTTAACAGAAGAATGCTCAATATTAGAAACTTCTAGGAAAATCCTTTGTATGCAAGGATGCATGTGCATAAATTGCCTTTCAAGTTCAACTACAAGCATGGCGATAGCATCCGCAAGACTACTAGTTCTATGAAAAATATAACTACCCATAGAAGGCAAAGCACCGGCACAAGTAAAGAAATCTTGGATAACTCCTTTTCGAATAATATTACCACTACCGATTCAGAATTTTTTTGTATGTAAGATAGGGGGTTCTTCAGCAGGAGCATCAGAATTTTCCATGTTATTATTATTGTCCATATTGACAATAATTTCCCTAATTTCAGACATAACGGCAGAAAGTGCGAGGAGCAAAAGAAAGAGAGAGGCGAACAGAAAAGAGAGGGCGAATAAAACGGCAATGGTGAAGTGGGGGAGAGGAAAACGAGAGGCAAATGGCAAATAATGTAATGCGAGGGATAAGAGTTTGTGATGGGTACTTGGTATATCTTGACTTGTGCGTAGACTCCCTGGCAATGGTGCCAGAAATGGCTCATTGCGGGGAGTCAAATCTTGACTTGACTTGGTGCGAATCTCCCCGACAACGGCACCAGAAATCCTTCTTGCTACCTCTTGAGCACTGCGTTGGTTTTCCCTTGAAGAGGAAAGGGTGATGCAGTAAAGTAGCGTAAGTATTTCCCTCAGTTTTTGAGAACCAAGGTATCAATCCAGTAGGAGATCACGCTCGAGTCCCACACACCTACACAAACAAATAAGAACCTCGCAACCAACGCGATAAAGGGGTTGTCAATCCCTTCACGGTCACTTACGAGAGTGAGATCTGATAGATATGATAAGATAATATTTTTGGTATTTTTATGATAAAGAGAAATAAAGATGCAAAGTAAAATAAACGACAATAGAAATAGCTAAGTGTTGGAAGATTAATATGATGGAGGATAGACCCGGGGGCCATAGGTTTCACTAGTGGCTTCTCTCAAGAGCATAAGTATTACGGCGGGTAAACGAATTACTGTCGAGCAATTGATAGAATTGAGCATAGTTATGAGAATAGCTAGGTATGATCATGTATATAGGCATCACGTCCGTGACAAGTAGACCGAAACGATTCTGCATCTACTACTATTACTCCACACATCGACCGCTATCCAGCATGCATCTAGAGTATTAAGTTCATAAGAACAGAGTAATGCTTTAAGTAAGATGACATGATGAAGAGGGATAAACTCATCCAATATGATATAAACCCCATCTTTTTATCCTCGGTGGCAACAATACAATACGCGCCTTGCTGCCCCTGCTGTCATTGGGAAAGGACACCGCAAGATTGAACCCAAAGCTAAGCATTTCTCCCATTGCAAGAAAGATCAATCTAGTAGGCCAAACCAAACTGATAATTTGAAGAGACTTGCAAAGATAACCAATCATACATAAAAGAATCCAGAGGAGATTCAAATATTGTTCATACATAAACTTGATCATAAACCCACAATTCATCAGATCTTGACAAACACACCATAAAAGAAGATTACATCGAATAGATCTCCAAGAAGATCGAGGAGAACTCTGTATTGAGATCCAAAGAGAGAGAAGAAGCCATCTAGCTAATAACTATGGACCCGAAGGTCTGAGGTAAACTACTCACACATCATCGGAGAGGCTATGGTGTTGATGTAGAAGCCCTCCGTGATCAATGCCCCCTTCGACGGAGCGCCGGAAAAGGCCCCAAGATGGGATCTCACGGGTACAAAAGGTTGTGGCAGTGGAAATAGGGTTTTGGCTCCGTGTCTGATGTTTCCAGGGTATATGGGTATATATAGGAGGAAGAAGTACGTCGGTGGAGAAATGTGGGGCCCACGAGGGTGGAGGGCGCGCCTGGGGGAGGTGGGCGCGCCCTCTGCCTCGTGCCTTCCTTGTTGATTGCTTTACGTAGACTCCAAGTCCTCTAGATCACGTTTGTTCGGAAAATCACATTCCCGAAGGTTTCATTCCGTTTGGACTCTGTTTGATATCCTTTTCCTTCAAAACACTGAAATAGGCAAAAAACAGCAATTTGGGCCGGGCCTCCGGTTAATAGGTTAGTCCCAAAAATAATATAAAAGTGTATAATAAAGCCCATTAAACATCCAAAACAGAATATAATATAGCATGGAACAATTAAAAATTATAGATACGTTGGAGACGTATCAACCCATAGTCAGGCACACCACCACGCTTTCACCCTTTGCACAGTGAGACCCGGGGCCACTTGTCTGCTGTCCGTCGACACCAACACTGGTGGGGACGTGACACTCCCCCCCTGAGATGCAGACTCCTCCAACAGTGAAGCCATCGGAAAACGAGCCTGAAGAACATAATAATCTTCCCGGGTTGCATGATCTGCAGCGATGCCATGCCATGAACCTTTGATCTGAGGGATTGCTGAGTTAACTTTCTTTACCATGCGTTGTTCGAGAATCGCTTTGGGCTGCAATGTAACAACGAACAAATCTGGTGGCTCGAGCAAGTCTGCAAACACTGGAGAGTAGTTTGCAGTAAATGGCTTCAATTGGGAAACATGAAAGACGGGATGTATGAGGCTAGCAGCCGGAAGATCCAAACGATAAGCAGTAGCACCAATTCTTTCAGTGACACGAAATGGACCAAAGAACTTCATTGCGAGCTTGTGACAGGGGCGGTTGACCATCGAAGATTGTGCATAAGGTTGGAGTTTGAGCAGAACTTCCTCGCCAACAACAAATTCCCTATCCATACGATGCTTATCAGCCTGTGACTTAATTCTCTGCTGAGCACATAAGAGATGGTCATGTAACAGAGCCAAAAAATCTTCACGGTCTACTGCTAGCTCTGCCAAGGAAGCAGATAAAGCTCCAGTGTCAATCGACATAGTATCAATATTAGGATCAATGCCATATAATGCCTTAAAAGGAGTGCTGCCAAGCAACATGTGGTAAGAGGAATTATACCAAAACTCTCCCATTGGTAACCAGCGTTTCCACCTTGTCGGGCTGTCATGAACGGCACAACGTAGATACTGTTCTAGGCACTGGTTAACACACTCCGTTTGCCCGTCCATTTGGGGATGATAGGCCGTCGAGTAGCATAACTTGGTGCCTATCTCCTTGAAGAGCTTCCTCCAAAAAGAACTGGTAAACACCTTATCTCAGTCGGAAACAATAGATGCTGGAACTCCATGAAGGCGAACCACATTATCAATGAAAACCGTGGCTACAGACTGAGCTGTATAGGGGTGTTTCAGAGGAAAGAAGTGAGCATATTTGGTGAGTCGATCCACCACCACTAGGATTACCTCAAATCCTTCTGATTTCGGAAGCCCATCTATGAAATCCATGGTAATGTCCTTCCAAGGACGCGTAGGCACTGGCAAGGGCTGCAGCAGACCACCCGGATGCGTGCGCTCATGTTTTGCTTGCTGACAAACTTGACACTGATTCACCCAGTCCTCGACTTGTTGTTTCATGCCCGACAATTGGAATAATTTGGACACGCGGTAATAAGTGGCCACGATTCTTGAGTGACCCCCGACAACGCTTCAATGCGAAGCACTGATGATTTTTGTTTGCAGCGCAGACATTGTTGAGGAAATCGTTAACTGGTAGCTGCTCGGTTGGCTAGCGAGTAGGGGATTAATCGGCTAATCGGCAAGTTAATCGGCCATTTAATCAATTAATCAGACGATTTTTCGATTTATCGGCTACTCGGTGACCCTATGAGTAGGGATTAATCGGCAAGTTAACTGGTTAATCGGATGAATTCTTGAATAGGGAGCGCAGAATTATTACCAAGCCACAGACGTCCTTGATATTTAATCAGTCCTTGATCAAGTGAGTAACCGTGTTCATTCGGACTATGCACTACCAGACGAGCCAATCGGTCCAGAGCTGATTGATCAGTTTGATAGGAATTCATAACCTCCTGCATCCACATTGTTTGGCAAGTCGAGACTGCTGTGATTGTGTACAAATGACCCACACGAGATAATGCATCTGCGGCATTGTTCTCCGAGCCTTTGTGATATTTAAACTGAAATTGAAGGCCCATCATCTTAGACATGGTCTTGCGTTTAAGATCAATAGTGAGTTGTTGATCCCGTAAATGACAGAGGCTTCAATGGTCTGTAATGATAGTGAAGGGACCCCTCTAAAGGTAAGGGCGCCACTTATCAATGGCCATAATGACAGCCAAGAATTCCTTCTCATAGACAGACAACTTTTGATTGGCCACACCCTAAGCCCTGCTCCGATAAGCAATAGGATGGTTATTCTATGAAAGTATGGCTCCAATTCCTGTAGAAGAAGCATCCGTTTCGATGGCAAAAGATTGACTGAAATCCGGTAGAGCTAATACAGGAGTACTAGTCATAGTTGTTTTCAATTTCTGAAAAGCTACAGTGGCTTGCTCTGTCCAAGCAAAACCCTTCTTGGTCAGCAATTGAGTCAAGGGCTTGGCCAGAGTACCATAATTTCGGACAAACTTGCGGTAGTACCCGGTCAACCCAAGGAACCCACGCAATTCAGTAGCGTTGGTAGGTTGAGGCCACTGTTCCATCGCCATAGTCTTCTATGAATCTGTAGCCACTCCTTCGGAAGAAATTACATGACCCAAATATCGAATTTCAGTCTGAGCAAAAGAGCATTTGGAAAGCTTCACGAACAACTAATGCTCACGCAAGGTCTGCAGTACCGAGCGGAGATGCTCCAAATGTTCCTCCCAAGTGGTACTGAACACTAGAATGTCGTCCAGAAACATGATGACATACTTGCGATTAGATGGAGCAAAAATGTTGTTCATTAAGCACTGAAATGTTGGTGGTCCATTGGTCACCCCAAACAGCATAACACGAAATTGGAAGTGTCCTGAATGTGTCTTGAATGCAGTCTTCTCCTCATCTGGTTCATGCATACGGTTTTGATGATAACCTGCCCTAAGATCAAGCTTGGAGAAATTTTTTGATCCTGCCAATTCATCGAGTAATTCGTCGACCATAGGAAGAGGGATTTTGTTCTTCACAGCGATGGCGTTGAGTTTGCAGTACTCCACACAGAAACGACAGCTGCCATCTTTTTTCTTAACTAGAAGTATTGGCGATGCATACGAGCTCATACTAGGTTTCACAATTCCTGCCTTGATCATCTCTGCCACCTGTTGTTCAATCCCATCCTTCTGTTGTGATGAATATCGGTAAGGGCGAGAGTTAGGAGGGTTATGACCCACTTACAAGGTGATCGCATGATCATACACTCGATGTGGAGGCAGGCCAGTTGGAGTTTCAAACACATCCCGGAATTTTGTTAACATTGCAGTCAAATCTTCTGGATATGAGCCAAGCGTAGAAACAACATCACCTGAAGAAGGATCAACCACAGCCATAGCCCAAATATCATTGCCATGCAGAGCTTTGTCCAATTGCTCTACTGATATGGCTTGCAATTGCAGAGTAGAAACAGGCTGAACACCTTGAAGAGAAATAATAGTATCACCATGTGCAAACTGTAAGGATTTTCCCTCCCAATCACAAGTAATCAGACTGTGACACTTAAGCCAGTCCATTCCCAGCACTACATCATAGGCCCCCAGTTGTAGCACTCCCGTTGGTATAACAAAAGTATGACCTTGTGCCCACCAAGTCAGATTAGGGGTTTGAAACTTGGATTCATAGCTTGACCATTTGCAACTGTGACTTTCACTGCTGGCACAACGACCAAATCCAACGAAGCGCACTTGGCAAAATTTTCATCCACGAAACTGTGACTACTGCCTGAGTCCACGAGTGCTAACATGACTTGGTTTCCCACCAATGCTCTTATGCGAATGGTTTCTGTATTGTCGGCTCCTGAAACAACGTGGGCTGAAATCTGACATCACTGCAGGTTTGCAGGTTCAGTTAGTAACTCCAAAGCCTGTACTGCATCTTCGGTTAAAACCTCATCGAATTCACCCAACTGTATTGTCAGTAATTGCATCGGTTTCTTGCACTGATGCTCCTTGCTGTACTTATCACCACAACGAAAACACAAACCATTGGCTCGTCGGAAATCCCGTAATTGTCGCTCACGACCAAAGTCGTCCGTGTTCTTTATGGGAACTGGTGGAACTGAAGCAATGGCAGATTGGGTTGGTTGTTGTTGAATCTGACAAGGAAATCGGAACCGTGGTCGCTGCAATTCTATTTCCTCCTCCTGAATCTTGGCCAAACACACTGCTCGAGTGACACTTGTAGGTGCTTGTAATCGAACAACAGCCCTGATCTCATCCTTCAGTCCTAGAACAAACTGAGATATGAAAAACCTGGAGTTCAAAGAAGGATCCAAAGCTATCAGATGATACATAGCAGTCTCAAACGCAGCCTTATACTTTGTCACTGTATTGGTTTGTTTTAGCTGTAAGAGATGTGTCATATGTGTTTCAAACTCTCCTTTCCCAAATCTCGATTCAATTTCCAAAGCAAAATTGTCCCACGGCCACAGACGACGATGACGTTTGAACGGTTGCCACCACAGCGCCGCATGTCCATCGAGATACAGTGTAGCAGTTGACACCCACTGATGCACATGCACTTGATACATATCAAAGTAAGTGCGGGCCAAATCGATCCACAGCCTAGGATTCTCACCATTGAAACGAGGAAAATGGTGCTTGGGTGGCTTGACAAAATGAGCTCGATCTCGTTCCGGTGCAAACTCCCGATGTTGCTCAGGGGGGTGCTCGCGGACTGAGCGATGATCCTGACGAGGTGCCGACGCTGGTGCCTGAGGTGGAGACTGCTCCGTAGGGGAAGGTGGTGCTGTGACAAACACCCGACCGTTGCCCGGGTTCCCGAGCAAGGGCGGCTGAAGGTTAGCGAGCCAAGGGGCAGGGCAAGAAGTGGGTGTTGCACCTTGCTCGATGACGCCCGATCCCGCAGGTACCACGCCGATCTCTGCTTGCCGATGGCGGATGGCATCGACGTGCTCCTGCGTATCTTCCATCTGTTTCCCCAAATTCGAGATCCGAAGATCCATCGCCTCAAGCTTGGTGAGCATAGAGGTAAGCACCGCCTGGATGGTCTCAATGTTTTCCCCCATGGCCGTGAGCACCAAATTGGTCTGCGCCGACGGCAACGGCTGCTTCGACGGCGTCATCGTGACTCACTCCGAATTCGTCGAACCCCACTTGGGATTTTGCGTGAATTTTGCAGAAACAAAATCCGCACCCTTTGTGGTGGAATTTTACCGCCGAATCAAGAGGATGTGAGCGCAGCGAACGCTGATTCGAGGCTGCTGATACCAATTGTGAGGCCCTGGCTAGTCTCACGAATCAACGAGTAGGGTCTGAGAGGGGATCGGAAAGAACATGATGAGAAAAAGGGGAAAACCAGAGAAGAAGAAGAAGAACACGGAAGAGATGAGGTTCAGTTACTATTCATTCAACATTATTCCCTCTCTACAGTCTGTAGCTATAATATAACCACATCACCAGTACACGCTACTAGTTGGACCCATAGTCAGGCACACCACCATGCTTACACCCTTTGACTCTGCACAGTGAGACCCAGGGCCACTTGTCTGTTTTCCGTCGACACCAACACTGGTGGGGGTAGGCCAGTTGGAGTTTCAAACACATCCCGAAATTCTGTTGACACTGCAGTCAAATCTTCTGGATATGAGCCAGGCTAGAAATTGCAAAGTCTTTACGGATGCAACATGGAAACCTGATACACAAAACACCACAGGCATAGGAATTTTCATACAGATGGCTGCAAAACATCAAGAGGTCAATATCAGTATTCGTTTATCCGAGGAACAAATCGCATCGCCTCTCCAAGCAGAAGCTACGGCACTTCAAGTAGCTGCCCAAGTGATCAATACAATCACAACAGGAGACACCATCTTCTTCACGGATAATCAAGTTTTGTCCCAAGCTGCACAAGCAAGAGATATCCTTAAATGCCCTGGTCATTGGGAGATTAGAAGCCAACTGGCAAATTTCTTTAGCTCTACTAGCAAGGCTCAGATAAACGTTAGACACATTCCCAGGGAGCTTAATAGTAGGGCTCACAACAATGCGGCTAGATCATACTTCTCAGAATCAAATACTAGTCCTACAATGGTTTGTAAAAGTAGGTCCCACTCGGTTGATCACTGTCCTATGCTTCTGAAGCTAGGCAATCTGAACATCCGACATTGTAAAACCATGGTTGTAACTTGTTCTTCAGATTAATGCATAGGCGCCTAAGGCGCCATTTCTTTGTCCAAAAAAAAAAGAAACAACATCACGTGACATTATCACCAAGTCGGGCCAAGCCCAAGTCACCTTTGTTGGTGCTTTGTCTCGAAAAAAAAAACTTTGTTGGTGCTGTGAGGCCGGCGCTCAAAAGCGACTCACGCCGCTGAAGAAGGCGAGGGTTTCGCCGTCTGACCTCGCCGCGGAGGTTTCCCCACCCATTCCAAACCCCGGTCGCCGCCGTTTCCGCCCAGCTCCCCCCTCCCGGCCGGCGCCCCCCTTCCCGGTTCGTCGGCTCCTCCGAGGTACGCATTTGGATCCATCCCCTTCCCTTCTCGAGCAGCATTGGTTGAGCCAGCCGAGGCGACGTCGATTCTTCCACCCGAGCTCTGTTGATCCCGTTCCGCGATGACTGCGTGCTCTCCGTTCTTCCACCGTGTACTTGGCTCTGCTGATGCAGTTAGCCCACCGCGTTTGGGTCTGGAATATCTGTGAAACTCTAGAGGAAATAGCCCGGTTTATTTATTTATTTATTTATTTGTGGTAAAAACCCGTTCTGGAGTGTCTGGAAATCGCTCTCTAAATCTGATTGGTTGGGTCCTTCCAGATACGTGTGTTAAATTCAGGAGGTGGATGTCCGATGATCTCGTGGACTAGTTGTTCTAATTGGTGTACTGTTAGAAAATCCCCCACCGAGCAGCGATTTCATATGATTAGGTCGTTTGGTTAATTTTTCCTTGCAGCGTTTTCCTGTTCCTTATAAATCTTAGCCTGCAGCCAGTTGGTTACTGTTCACTGTGTAGATAAGCACATGAATCTTTCAAACTAGTACAGCTGTTAATTGGTTATCTTGTTTGATATGCACATGAATTTTTCAAAACTAGTACAAGAAAAGTTTGATATTTCACTGATGTTCCCTTTTACATTTGTTCTTACAGCCGTTAATTGGTTATCTTGTTATGTTCCATTCTGATAATAGAATCTTTGTTTCAGCGCCAAGCCGGGTCTTGAGACTGCCCAAGTTGTGCAGCTGAGATACTCGATGGAGGGTCTCCCAGAGCCACTGCTTGGAGAGATCGTCAAGAGGATTACCAAGACAAGTGATCTTAATTCTCTTTCCCTCGTGTCGAAGCAGCTCTCCACCATCGAGGCGGAGCACAGGGTTGCTATCCGTGTTGGCTGTGGACTCAATCCTTCAACAGAAGCCTTGGTATCGCTGTTTTCCCGGTTCCCCAATTTGGCAAAAGTAGAGATCAATTACTCTGGGTCGAAGTCCAGTAACGTGGACCAGTTGAACAACCAAGGCCTACTTGTTTTATCATCTCACTGCTCCTTGCTGTCCGATCTTGCTTTAAGCTTCTGCTCAAACATCGATGACACTGGTCTAGGTTATCTAGCTGAGTGCAAAAAATTGAGGTCCCTCAGGCTGAACCATGCACCAGCAGTCACTTCTACTGGGATTCTTCGGGTGGCGGTTGGTTGCAGGTATCTTTCGGTTCTCCACCTTGTTGACTGTACAGCAGTAGACAGCGGGGAGTGGCTGGAGTACCTTAGGAGGTATGGATCACTGGGGGAACTTGTTGTAAAGGATTGCGATGGTATCAGCCAGTATGACCTCTTAAAGTTTGGCCCAGGATGGTTGAATCTCCAAAAGTTTGAGTTCGAGATTAATGGAAATTACTGGGTGCCAGGGGCCCGTGATCCCTCCTACGTGTCTGGCTACCCATATAGCTATGACATCTGCTGTGATAATCTGAAGGATCTTAGGCTGGCTCATATAATAACTGAGCCAGAAAGTGGACTTCGTTTTCTCTTGGGGAAGTGCAAAGCATTGGAGACACTTTACCTGGAGTATGTTATTGGTCTAAATGAGAATGAGATGATTGCACTATTCCAGAGGTGCAGCAACCTTAAAACCATCTCACTTCGTCTCATGCCTCTGCGATGTGAAGATGGTGAGTTTAGGACGCCATTGACTGATGCTAGCCTTAAGGCTCTAGCTCTTAGCTGCCCTATGCTTCAGGTTATTGAGCTCACCTTCACATTTTGCGATCCCATTTATCCTACTGAAATAGGCTTCACACAAGAGGGTATTGTAACGCTCATCCAATCATGTCCGATTCGTGCTCTTGTTCTCAATGGTGCCAGCATTTTTTATGACGAGGGGATGAAGGGCCTCTCATCCTCACAGTTTCTGGAGAAGCTCGAGCTCGTGGATTGCAGGTCTATAACTGATGCTGGTATGAACTTGATTATACAGGCTCCTCGCTTGAGCAGTCTCACGCTCCGCAAATGTAAGAGAGTGACAGATGATGGAATGGCTGCCTTGGCACGTGCACAGAAGCTGGAGTGGCTGACCGTTATAAGCTGCCGCCGGATCTCTCAGGAAGGCGCGCAGAGAGCTGCCAAATCAGTTCATTACTCTGCGGAGGCTGAAAGCCATGACAGCCTAAAAGGAATGATCGCCAAAAGTAGGGCTGGAATTCGAGCCGAGTCGAGCAAGCTCGGCTCGACTCGCTAGAGCTCGTTTCATTAACGAGCTAGCTTGACTCAACTCATTATTATAACAAGCTCAAATCCAAGATTGGCTCGACTCGTATAACTCACGAGCTGGCTCGTTTAGCTTGTTAAGCTCGTTAAAAATATGAACATAAAACTCTCAAATATTATAAAAATGATTGTGTATATGTTAAACATATATATATATATATATATATATATATATATATATATATATATATATATCACTAACAATAATAATTTCCTTGTAATGCATGAGTCTCCTAGGCGGTTGGGCCTTCAACAGCTAGGCCTTGTGTTGTGCGTCTAGGACATAGGGTGCTGAGTGGCTGATCTTTTTTTGTATTGGGAGTGACTGATCTTTTGTACCGAGCCTAACGAGTTACACGAGTACTCGTGAGATTGGCTCATTTAACTTGGTCTATAAACGATCTTAAACTAAAGCTTGGCTCGACTCGTTATTCTTCGAGTTCGAGTCGAGTCGAGCCGAGTCACGAGCTACTCGTTTAGCTCATGAGCTTCGAGCTTTTTTTCTAGCCCTAGCCAAAAGGAAAGGATAGCAGACACACCAATCATTGTTGGGTTTATCCTTTAGCCTTCACTTCGGAGATTGAAGCTGTGTCTGTCATTTTCTCTTCTGATGAGTTCCTGCACTCCAGATTTCTTCTTCTGATGAGTCCGAACATGCTTCTGCTTCTATGTGCACCTTTGCGTTGTTTCTGTTTGTAAGGTCTCCTCCTTGCCCTGAGATCTCAAAACATGGCTCCCTTTAATTTTATTTTATAGCTGTGATGGGGTTCGGATTTTGAAAGAATGCCAGGATCTATTGGCTGCTTGAAAATGCACGTGTTATTGTAATATTGTCTGGTCATCACGTAGTCTTGCTTTTTTAAAGATTTATAATCATCTTTGTAATCTTGGCTGCTGCTTTTGTTATCAGAGACTCTTTTGTCCCTTGTTTATGCTTTGTGCCTAATAATGGAATGCAGAAAAATCTGGAGCACATTTAATAAAAATCCGAAGGTGCCACTGAAAGAAAGAGGAACTCCTCCATGAAATCGATTCCGGTCGCTAGGAAGGGAAGGGGAGCCAAGAAATGTCACATACAGAGGGTGACAAGAATCTGGAATACTTGGGGGCGGTTGCTTTTGGTTTTAGGTACTCGCCCCCACACGGTCATCTAGTAGCGCAGAAAGGTGCTTTTACTCGTCCATCACCGGCCGAAAGAGAAGAAAGACGATCGCCGGGTTCTATCTGTATACTATCATGGCCAAAAGCCAGGAATGCGATTCCTACCCTGTCCTGCATTGCATTTCTCTTTCTTGCTTGCTTGCTTTCTTTCGTGCAGCGTTTCCACGTTCTTCACGGATCAATTTCGATTAGTTAACTGGCAGCAAAATCAAACCTAAAGCGATCGGTGTTTGCTATTAACATATTGTACTTTGCTTCCTTTTCGGGAGAGAAAATGCATTCAAAGATTCGTCGTTTAAAAGTACTCAAAGTAGTACTTTGGTTAACCGATTTGGTTCTTATATTCTTTGCAAGGGTTCGTGGTTTTAAAAGACTCAGTGTATGTTCAGAGAAGGAGTGATTTCGCTCCAGTTTTTGTTGGCCTGAACTGCACTTTCTCTTGCGACATCCATGTCTGAAATTCTGAATTTCCACTCTGGACATAAGCAGATGGGGCATGCCTCATAGAGAACCAAATTAATATGCATACATGATACATTACAGTTCGAGTAGCATTTCCTAGGTTGGAGAGCAATTTGTCAGCTAAAAGACCGAAATAATTTGATAACTGCGAAATGCAAGAATTCTGCTCTTTATTATTATTATTTATAGTACTATATCACAACAGTTTACTGCAGTTTACATCCTCCCAATACTGGTGATAGTTTTCTGACGGCTAAGACATCTGACGGTTTAGACAGCAAAATCCTGCTCTGCCAATTGCCGATAATTTTCTTGCCTAGTATACTCCCTCTGAAGAAATATAATACGTGACCAAATGCTGTGCCTAGTTCTAGCTGCGCGCGCGCGAACGATCCGATCCGATCCGATCGACGGAGCTCAGCGCCGGCGGCGGACGACCGGGGACCACCAGTACTGGAAGCACGACTGGTAGGAGATGAGCAGCAGGACGAGCGCCAGCGCCAGCGCCACGCCCCACGGCGACGACGCGCCGCCGTCCCGCTGCCGCTGGTCGTACCAGGGCGGCTGCTGCTCCCACGACACCACCGGCGCCGGGGCCGCCAGCAGCGACGACGACGACGGCGACGAGTACGAGTACGACGACCGCCAGCGCCGCCCGGTCGCGGACCAATACTGCGCCGCGAGGAGGAGGACGAACGGGGACAGGACGACGGCGACCCGGAGCTGGTCGACGAGGCTCTCCATCGCGGACTCGCAGTGCGAGTAGAGCGACGCGGCGCCGAGGAGGCACGCCGTGGCCAGGAACAGGCACATGTGGAACGACGCCGCCGGCGATGGAGACGGCGCGAGCTGCTGCCGCGGGTACGAGTAGCCGTAGCCGTACCGGTCGCCGTGGTAGTAGCCCCCCGCGCCGCCGCTCGCCATGCTCGATCGCGTCACATGAACTCTGCAGAAACCCGCGGCTTGGGCGCGCGCGCGTGGCTGTTTCCTCGTCTCGTTTCGTCTCCGTCGTCGGTGTTTGACGGCGTACGTGAGGCGAGGAGCGGAGGGTTATATAAACGGGGGGAAGGAATCATGGAGAGGGAGGGAGACCGGGAGAGGGACGCTTGCGCACTGAGCCTTGCTTTGCTTTACTTGGCGCGGGGGGATGCCGGCCGGCGCGGATACCTTCACGAGGGGGTGAAGGTGGGGGCGCGGGCAAACCGCGCGGCGACGCGTGCCGTGCGCCGCCGCCGACCAGGCTGGCCGTGGGTGGAGTGGAGGCGTCGGGATGGCATGGAAAGCGTCCGCGAACACGTCGGCGTCGATAAGACGGATGGATGCCCCTCTCGGAGATCGTTATGCACCGTAGGTGGCTCAAGGCAAAATATACGGGGATCTTTGCCGTGCATATGCACTGGATATTTTTTGCTGTGTTCGGGCCTTTTTCTCTGTAAAACTTCAAGAAATGTACATGCAAAGACGAATATAAATAAATACGGATAATAATAGAGGGGATACCCACCACACCAATGCACATACGAAGGTGCAAGGAAAAAAAAATGAACATCCATGCAAACAGTTTTTACCAGCGCTTCTCGAGGATCTCACTGCTTCCCCGAGAACATCACCGAGTTCACCCACCGTGATAGTGAAGGCTATTGGCGGCAAGGATGTGGGTCTTTTTATAGCGGTGGGCGACAGGAAAAAGTGACGATAAAATTGCCACGGGCTAGCGCAGTAGGTTGATGAGGGAGGTGAAACTTTTCTCCCGCAAGAGTGGCTAGTGGATGGGGTGTGCTCGAGGCCAAAACCCACAACCTCCAAATATGGAGGCTCACGGGCTCGATATGAAGCGCCCTACATAAGTTATGGCAATTATACTAAAGTGTCATTTTGGCACACAATCGTCAGAGTGACGGTTGCTATGGCTCCTCTGCTAGAGTTTCTCTAAGGGCATTTCCAATGCCAATTACCAAACGGACACCACCAAATGGGTGCGACTATGTGGAGGCCATCCAAGCGAAGTCATCAATGTCTGCCCTTGTCCGGAATCCTCCCTTTGATAAATTTTGTCTATATCAATAACAATTCAAGCTAACGTACATTTAAATAGTTGCAAACAAATGCAAGTAGTACCAAAACCACCAGATGTTGAACAAAGTTTTTACATATATCAATCCCAAAAGCCTTCAGTCCGGCTGTCCGTGCCAAAGACCTTAATTTTCGGCATCCTTTTCACCTTCCTTTTGCGCAAAGCATTTGTACATGGTAGTACGAAAGTCTTGAACAAACTTCTCAACATTGGGATCCAAGTTTCGTCGCCTTCACGACTTTTGCTCCTCGGAAGCGGCCTTGATAGCAATCTTCCTCTTCTCTAACTTAAACTTTTTGTTTTGCATCTCCATGAACACGTGAAACCTCTCTGCCTTCTTTTCCTCCTTCATCTCATTGTGCTTGACATATTCCTCCTCCTTCTTCGCCATGACATCCTCGAACTTGTCCGACATCTTGGCTGCCGACCCTGCTCGCTTCTCTTTCTCGTCCCCCATCCCCCCTCCCTCGACCTAGCCACAAGGGTGGCCGGTGCTTAAGGAGATGTGCCTCAATGGTCGTAGGTTCACATGGTCAAACAAGCAACAAAACCCAACCGACGCAAACATTGATCATGTTTTCTGCTCAAATGATTGGGAGATGCTCTTCCATGTGGTCCATATGCAAGATCTGCCTTCCTTATGCTCTGACCACATCCCTTTGTTCCTTTAGGGGGACTATTCTACATCACATGTGTCCTTTTCAAATTTAAGGAATTTTGGATTAAGGTTCAGAGATACATGGAGATCGTTCAGGCAGCTTGGGACAAAACCACTTCCAACCATCGCCCTCTCCGTAGACTTCATACCAAGCTATGCCGCACCACCAAAGCTCTGAAGAAATGACAATATGAAAACTTGGGTACCATGAAGCTTCAAATAAAAATTGCAAAGAGATCATTTGCCGACTCAACACTACTTAGTAAAATAGTGGCATCTCCGTCTTGAGCACACCATTTGCGCCAACCTCAAAACCAAGCTCCCAGGCCTCTACACTATCCAGAAGTCTCTCATAGGCAGTGTTCCGGGATGACTTGGATTAATAAGGGGGATGTAAACAGTAAACTCTTCCACATTACCACAAGTGCTAGATGCCACAGGAACTTTGAAAGAACATGCGGTGCCCTCATGTTTGGTTTTGGTAATTGATGACAATCTCTATGGACTAATGGTTGCCTTGAGTTATATTTGAAGGTTTTGTCCATAGGATTTTCTTGGAGTACATGTGTGGTTTCAAGGAGAGTTTGTGTCGACCAAGGTGCTATTCAAGGAATTATCCAAAGATTGGTCATGTGAGTGTTGGGCTTATTGCAAGTATGTCTTGAATAAGAAGATTGTGTGATCATTCATGCCTACCTTCAAGGCATCATCCAAATGAAGAGAATTGGAAAGGTTCAAGGTTGATCAAGACTAAGTCAAGAGTGAATCAAGTTGATCAACAAACAAAGCGCAGAAGATGTATCGAGGGGGATCAAGTGATCCCATGGTATGGTAAGCATTGTCAATTACGCTTTGTGTACTAACCCATGGTCTTCGTGAGAGTTCTTTGTGGGGTTAGGTTGCCGTGTGCAAGTTCAAGTGATGCATCACGAAGAGATCAAGTGCTTGAAGCTTGTCGTCCATTGTGGTGACAATGGACTTGTGAAGATGTGCGGAAGAGTGGCTCACCCATAGTGGAGTATGGGGGAGTGCTACCTCTTGAGCACTGCGTTGGTTTTCCCTTGAAGAGGAAAGGGTGACGCAGTAAAGTAGCGTAAGTATTTCCCTCAGTTTTTGAAAACCAAGGTATCAATCCAGTAGGAGATCACGCTCGAGTCCCACGCACCTACACAAAAAATAAGAACCTCGCAACCAACGCGATAAAGGGGTTGTCAATCCCTTCACGGTCACTTACGAGAGTGAGATATGATAGATATGATACGATAATATTTTTGGTATTTTTATGATAAAGAGAAATAAAGATGCAAAGTAAAATAAACGGCAATATAAATAGCTAAGTGTTGGAAGATTAATATGATGGAAGATAGACCCGGGGGCCATAGGTTTCACTAGTGGCTTCTCTCAAGAGCATAAGTATTACGGTGGGTAAACGAATTACTGTCGGGCAATTGATAGAATTGAGCATAGTTATGAGAATATCTAGGTATGATCATGTATATAGGCATCACGTCCATGACAAGTAGACCGAAACGATTCTGCATCAACTACTATTACTCCACACATCGATCGCTATCCAGCATGCATCTAGAGTATTAAGTTCATAAGAACAGAGTAATGCTTTAAGTAAGATGACATGATGTACAGGGATAAACTCATGCAATATGATATAAACCCCATCTTTTTATCCTCGATGGCAACAATACAATACGTGTCGTTTCCCTTTCTGTCACTGGGATCGAGCACCGCAAGATTGAACCCAAAGCTAAGCACTTCTGCCATTGCAAGAAAGATCAATCTAGTAGGCCAAGCCAAACTGATAATTCGAAGAGACTTGCAAAGCTAAACCAATCATACATAAAAGAATTCAGAGGAGAATCAAATATTGTTCATAGATAAACTGGATCATAAACCCATAATTCATCGGATCTCGACAAACACATCACAAAAGAAGATTACATCGAATAGATCTCCAAGAGAATCGAGGACAACTTTGTATTGAGATCCAAAGAGAGAGAAGAAGCCATCTAGCTAATAACTATGGAACCGAAGGTCTGAAGTAAACTACTCACACATCACCGGAGAGGCCATGGAGTTGATGTAGAGGCCCTCCGTGATCAATGCCCCCTCCAGCGGAGCTTCGAAAAAGGCCCCAAGATGGGATCTCTCGGGTACAAAAGGTTGTGGCGGTGGAATTAGGTTTTTGTGGTGCTCCTGGATGTTTTGGGGGTACGTGGATATATATAGGAGGAAGAAGTAGGTCGGTGGAGCAACGAGGGGCCCACGAGGGTGGAGGACGCGCCCAGGGGGGTAGGCGCACCCCCTGCCTCGTGGCCTCCTTGATTGTTTCTTGAGCCCACTCCAAGTCTCCTGGATCACGTTCGTTGAGAAAATCACATTCCCAAAGGTTTCATTCCGTTTGGACTCCGTTTGATATTCCTTTTCTGCGAAACACTGAAATAGGCAAAAAACAGCAATTTGGGCTGGGCCTTTGGTTAATAGGTTAGTCCCAAAAATGATATAAAAGTGTAAAATAAAGCCCATTAACATCCAAAAACAGATAATATAATAGCATGGAGCAATAAAAAATTATAGATACGTTGGAGACATATCAAGCATCCCCAAGCTCAATTCCTGCTCGTCCTCGAGTAGGTAAATGATAAAAAAAGAATTTTTGATGTGGAATGCTTTCTAACATATTTCTCAATATAATTTTTCTTTATTGTGGCATGAATGTTCAGATCCGAAAGATTCAAGATAAAAGTTTAATATTGACATAAAAATAGTAATACTTCAAGCATACTAACTAAGCAATTATGTCTTCTCAAAATAACATGGCCAAAGAAAGTTATCCCTACAACATCATATAGTCTGGCTATGCTCCATCTTCACCACACAAAATATTTAAATCATGCACAACCCCAATGACAAGCCAAGCAATTGTTTCATACTTTTGATGTTCTCAAACTTTTTCAATATTCACGCAATACATGAGCGTGAGCCATGGATATAGCACTCTATGTGGAATAGAATGGTGGTTGTGGAGAAGACAAAAAGGAGAAGATAGTCTCACACCAACTAGGCATATCAACGGGCTATGGAGATACCCACCAATAGATATCGATGTGAGTGAGTAGGGATTGCCATGCAATGGATGCACTAGATCTATAAGTATATGAAAGCTCAGCAAAAGAAACTAAGTGGGTGTGCATCCAACTTGCTTGCTCACGAAGACTTAGGGCATTTTGAGGAAGCCCATCATTGGAATATACAAGCCAAGTTCTATAATGAAAAATTCCCACTAGTATATAAAAGTGATATCATAGGAGACTCTCTATCATGAAGATCATGGTGCTACTTTGAAGCACAAGTGTGGAAAAAGGATAGTAGCATTGTCCCTTCTCTCTTTTTCTCTCATTTTTTGGGCCTTCTCCTTTTTATGGCATTTCTCTTTCTTTTTTTTCGTTCGGAGTCTCATCCCAACTTGTGGGGGAATCATAGTCTCCATCATCCTTTCCTCACTTGGGACAATGCTCTAATAATGATGATCATCACACTTTATTTACTTACAACTCAAGAATTACAACTCGATACTTAGAACAAAATATGACTCTATGTGAATGCCTACGGCGGTGTACCGGGATGTGCAATGATGCATGAGTGACATGTATGAAGAATTATGAACGGTGGCTTTGCCACAAATATGATGTCAACTACATGATCATGCAAAGCAATATGACAATGATGAAGCGTGTCATAGCAAACAGAATGGTGGAAAGTTGCGTTGCAATATATCTCGGAATGGTTATGGAAATGCCATAATAGGTAGGTATGATGGATGTTTTGAGGAAGGTATATGGTGGGTGTATGATACCGTCGAAAAGTGTGCGGTATTAGAGAGGCTAGCAATGGTGGAAGGGTGAGAGTGTGTATAATCCATGGACTCAACATTAGTCATAAAGAACTCACATACTTATTGCAAAAATCTATTAGTTATTGAAACAAAGTATTACGCCCATGCTCCTAGGGGGGTAGATTGGTAGGAAAAGACCATCACTCGTCCCCGACCACCACTCATAAGGAAGACAATCAATAAATAAATCATGCTCCGACTTCGTCACATAACGGTTCACCATACGTGCATGCTACGGGAATCACAAACTTCAACACAAGTATTTCTCAAATTCACAACTACTCAACTAGCATGACTCTAATATCACCATCTCCATATCTCAAAACAATTATCAAATATCAAACTTCTCATAGTATTCAATGCACTTCTATGAAAGTTTTTATATTATTTCCAGTATTCCTAAAAGCAAATTTCCATGTTGTTCTAAATGACTCTCAAAATAATATAAGTGAAGCATGAGAGATCAACTATTTCTATAAAATAAAACCACCACCGTTCTCTAAAAGATATAAGTGAAGCACTAGAGCAAAAACTATATGGCTCAAAAGATATAAGTGAAGCACATAGAGTATTCTAATAAATTTCAAATCATGTGAGTCTCTCTCAAAAGGTGTGTACAGCAAGGATGATTGTGGTAAACTAAAAATCACAAATACTCAAATCATATAATACGCTCCAAGCAAAACACATATCATGTGGTGAATAAAAATATAGCTCCAAGTAAAGTTACCGATGGACGAAGACGAAAGAGGGGATGCCTTCCGGGGCATCCCCAAGCTTAGGCTTTTTGGTGTCCTTGAATTTTACCTTGGGGTGCCATGGGAATCCCCAATCTTAGGCTCTTGCCTCTCCTTGTTTCATAATCCATCAAATCTTTACCCAACCATTGAAAACTTCACAACACAAAACTCAAAATAGAAAATCTCGTGAGCTCCATTAGCGAAAGAAAACAAAACACCACTTCAAGGTACTGTAATGAACTCATTATTTATTTATATTGGTGTTAAACCTACTGTATTCCAACTTCTCTATGGTTTATAAACTCTTTTACTAGCCATAGATTCATCAAAATAAGCAAACAACACAAGAAAAACAGAATCTGTCAAAAACAGAACAGTCTGTAGTAATCTGTAGCTAACTCAAAATTCTGGAACCCCAAAAATTCTAAAATAAATTTCTGGACGTGAGTAATTTATCTATTAATCATCTGCAAAAATAATTAACTAAATAGCACCTTGAAAATAAAAATGGCAGCAATTCTCATGAGTGCTAAAGTTTCTGTTTTTTACAGCAAATCAAAAAGACTTTCCCCAAGTCTTCCCAACGGTTCTACTTGGCACAAACACTAATTAAACACAAAAAACACAACCAAAACAGAGTCTAGATAAATTATTTATTACTAAACAGGATCAAAAAGCAAGAAATAAAAATAAAATTGGATTGCCTCCCAACAAGCACTATCGTTTAACGCCCCTAGCTAGGCATAAAAGCGAAGATAGATCTAGGTATTGCCATCTTTGGTAGGCAATCCATATGTGGCTCTCATAATAGATTCATATGGTAATTTTATTTTCTTTCTAGGAAGTGTTCCATGCCTTTCCTTAACGGAAATTGGAATCTTATATTCCCTTCCTTCATTTCAATAATTGCACCAATCGTTCTAAGGAAAGGTCTACCAAGAATAATAGGACATGAAGGATTGCAATCTTTATCAAGAACAATGAAATCTACGGGCACATAGTTCCTATTTGCAACAATAATAACATCATTAATTCTTCTCATAGGTTTCTTAATAGTGGAATCCTCAAGGTGCAAGTTTAAAGGACAATCATCAAAATCACGGAAACCTAGCAAATCACATAAAGTTTTCGGAATCGTGGAAACACTAGCACCCAAATCACACAAAGCATAACATTCATGATCTTTAATTTTAATTTTTATTGTAGGTTCCCACTCATCATAAAGTTTGCTAGGGATAGAAACTTCCAACTCAAGTTTTTCTTCATAAGATTGCATCAAAGCATCAATGATATGTTTAGTAAAAGCTTTATTTTGACTATAAGCATGAGGAGAATTTAGCACGGATTTCAACAAGGAAATACAATCTATCAAAGAGAAATTATCATAATTAAATTCCTTTAAATCCAAAATAGTGGGTTCATCGACCTCTTCAATCCCACTTTTACCAATTTTTGCATCAAGATCTAAAAACTCCAAATTTTTGGAACGCCTTCTAGGTAAAGGTGGCTCATCTTCAGTCCCATCATTATCAAGATTCATATTGCAAAACCAAGATTTAATAGGAGGCACATCAATAACTTTTAGATCTTCATCTTTATTTTCATAGAAACTAGAAGAACACACTTTCACAAAGCAATCTTTCTTAGCACGCATCCTAGCGGTTCTTTCTTTGCACTCATCAATGGAAATTCTCATGGCTTTGAGAGACTCATTGATATCATGCTTAGGTGCAATAGATCTAAGTTTAAAAGAATCAACATCAAGATAAATTCTATCAACGTTCGTAGCCAATTCATCAACCTTAGGCAATTTTTCTTCAAGCAAAGCATTGAAATACTTTTGCGAATTCATAAACTCCTTAACACTAGTCTCAAATTCAGAGGGCATATTATTAAAATTTCCTTAAAATTTTTTGTAGTAATTACCATAATTATTTGAGGAATTACTAGGGAACGGCCTAGAATTAAAATTACCTCTATACGCGTTGTTACCAAAATTGTTCCTACCAACAAAATTCACATCCATAGATTCATTATTATTCTCAATCAAGGTAGACAAAGTCACATCATTAGGATCAGAGGAAACACTCTTATTAGCAAACAATTTCATAAGTTCATCCATCTTTCCACTCAAAACATTAATTTCTTCTATCGCATGCACTTTTTTACTAGTAGATCTTTCGGTGTGCCATTGAGAATAATTAACCATAATATTGTCTAGGAGTTTAGTAGCTTCTCCTAAAGTGATTTCCATAAAAGTGCCTCCCGCGGCCGAATCTAAAAGATTTCTAGAAACAAAATTCAATCCGACATAATTTTTTTGTATAATCATCCAAAGATTCAAACCATGTGTAGGGCAATTACGTATCATTAATTTCATCCTCTCCCAAGCTTGTGCAACATGTTCATGATCAAGTTGCTTAAAATTCATATATCGTTTCTAAGAGAGATGATTTTAGCGGGAGGAAAATACTTAGAGATAACAACATCTTTGCACTTATTCCATGAATCAATACTATTTTTAGGCAAAGACGAAAACCAAGTTTTAGCACGAACTCTAAGGGAAAAAGGAAATAGCTTCAATTTAACAATATCATTGTCCACATCTTTCTTCTTTTGCATATCACACAAATCAACAAAGCTATTTAGATGGGTAGCGGCATCTTCACTAGGAAGGCCGGCGAATTGATCTTTCATGACAAGATTCAACAAAGCAGCATTAATTTCACAAGATTCAACATCAGTAAGAGGAGCAATCGGAGTGCTAAGAAAATCATTGTTGTTGGTATTGGTAAAGTCACACAATTTAGTATTATCTTGAGCCATAGTGACAAGAAAGCAATCCAACACACGAGCAAACAAGAAGCAAGCGAAAAAGAGGCGAACAGAAAGAGAGGGCGAGAGGAAAAGAGGGCGAATAAAATGGCAAGGGTGAAGTGGAGGGAGAGGGAAACGAGAGGCAAATGGCAAATAATGTAATGCGAGGTATAAGAGTTTGTGATGGGTACTTGGTATGTCTTGACTTGTGCGTAGACTCCTCGGCAACGACGTCAGAAATGGCTCGTTGTCGGGAGTAAAATCTTGACTTGACTTGGCACGAATCTCCCCGGCAACGGCGCCAGAAATCCTTCTTGCTACCTCTTGAGCATTGTGTTGGTTTTCCCTTGAAGAGGAAAGGGTGATGCAGTAAAGTAGCGTAAGTATTTCCCTCAGTTTTTGAGAACCAAGGTATCAATCCATTAGGAGATCACGCTCGAGTCCCACGCACCTACACAAACAAATAAGAACCTCGCAACCAACGCGATAAAGGGGTTGTCAATCCCTTCACGGTCACTTACGAGAGTGAGATCTGATAGATATGATAAGATAATATTTTTGGTATTTTTATGATAAAGAGAAATAAAGATGCAAAGTAAAATAAACGGCAATAGAAATAGCCAAGTGCTGGAAGATTAATATGATGGAAGATAGACCCGGGGGCCATAGGTTTCACTAGTGGCTTCTCTCAAGAGCATAAGTATTACAGTGGGTAAACGAATTACTGTCGAGCAATTGATAGAATTGAGCATAGTTATGAGAATATCTAGGTATGATCATGTATATAGGCATCACGTCCGTGATAAGTAGACCAAAACGATTCTGCATCTACTACTATTACTCCACACATCGACCGCTATCCAGCTTGCATCTAGAGTATTAAGTTCATAAGAACAGAGTAATGCTTTAAGTAAGATGACATGATGTACAGGGATAAACTCATGCAATATGATATAAACCCCATCTTTTTATCCTCGATGGTAACAATACAATACATGTCGTTTCCCTTTCTGTCACTAGGATCGAGCACCACAAGATTGAACCCAAAGCTAAGCACTTCTCCCATTGCAAGAAAGATCAATCTAGTAGGCCGAACCAAACTGATAATTTGAATAGACTTGCAAAGATAACCAATCATACATAAAAGAATTCAGAGAAGATTCAAATATTGTTCATAGATAAACTTGATCATAAACCCACAATTCATCGATCTCAACAAACACACCGCAAAAGAAGATTACATCGAATAGATCTCCACGAGTGAGGGGGAGAACTTTGTATTGAGATCCAAAAAGAGAGAAGAAGCCATCTAGCTAATGACTATGGACCCGAAGGTCTGAAGTAAACTACTCACACATCACCGGAGAGGCCATGGAGTTGATGTAGAGGCCCTCCGTGCTCAATGCCCCCTCCGGCGGGGCTCCGGAAAAGGCCCCAAGATGGGATCTCTCGGGTACAGAAGGTTGCGGCGGTGTAATTAGGTTTTCGTGGTGCTCCTGGATGTTTGGGGGTACGTGGATATATATAGGAGGAAGAAGTAGGTCGATGGAGCCACGAAGGGCCCACGAGGGTGGAGGCCGTGCCCAGGGGGGTAGGCGCGCCCCCTGCCTCGTGGCCTCATCGATTGTTTCTTGACGCCCACTTCAAGTCTCCTGGATCACGTTCATTGAGAAAATGACATTCCCGAAGGTTTCATTCCGTTTGGACTTCGTTTGATATTCCTTTTCTGCGAAACACTGAAGTAGCCAAAAAACCAGCAATTTGGGCTGGGCCTCCGATTAATAGGTTAGTCCCAAAAATGATATAAAAGTGTTAAATAAAGCCCATTAACATCTAAAACAGATAATATAATAGCATGGAGCAATCAAAAATTATAGATACCTTGGAGACGTATCAGGGAGCAATCTACTAGTCTTCATCAAGCCAACGCAATCAAGAAAGGTGGTCCAACTTGAGGAAGTCAAGATCGTCTACATCTAGCTCAAGTGGACTTTGTGCAAGGCAAAGGTTTGCCCTTGATAGGTTTTCTATTTTACCGGTCTCATGGTGGTAGTTGGGATACCGGGTTATAGGATCGATCGCCGTACTATCAAGGGGGGCTCTTGATGAGTAGCTTGATCGTATCATCTGCAGAGAGCTCAAACCATTGCATCCTTGCATCATCTTTCTTGGTTCTTGTTTGGTTCTATTTGTGAGTTTTGGAACTTATGGTCATCTTGATGACAAGCTCGAGTTCATCGAAAACGGAGTTCACTCGCATCTTCTATGATGTTTTCAATGTTGGAGGTTATGTCGGTTCTTCTCTGTTGGAGGTTTCACTCCTCTATTTGTTAGGCACACCTCCCCTTCCTCTTCTTACTATATCCAGTCGCTGTTTTGATGCTACTCGTCGTCTTGTTTCCAACGGGGCATATGTTTGGTGCCAGGGTAGTACCGCGGGGCAAGAGTGGTAGTACCGCGTATCGCCACAAGCGGTAGTACCGCTATCCCACAACGGTAGTACCGCGCATGGCCATAAGCGGTAGTACGGCTCTAGTTCCACGCTGGTACCGCCTCGACTCGAGACGTGGTTTTCTCGTGTCGGGTTCAGCGGCAGTAGGAGCGGTTGTGTCGCTCATTGATACGTCCATTTTGCATCATGCTTTTATATCAATATTTATTGCATTATGGGCTGTTATTACATATTATGTCACAATACTTATGCATATTCTCTCTTATTTTGCAAGGTTTACATAAAGAGGGAGAATGCCGACAGCTGGGATTCTGGGCTGGAAAAGGAGCAAATATTAGAGACCTATTCTGCACAGCTCCAAAAGTCCTGAAACTTCACGGAAGATGTTTTCCAAATATAAAAAAAATAATGAGAGCAAGAACTTCACTAGGGGGGCCACACCCTGCCCACGAGGGTGGGGGCGCGCCCCCTACCTCGTGGGCCCCCTGGTGGCCCTCCGGTGGCCATCTTCTGCTATATGGAGTCTTTTGATGGGAAAAAATCATAAGCCATCTTCTCGGACGAAACTCTGCCGCCACGAGGTGGAACCTTGGCGGAACCAATCTAGGGCTGTGGCGGAGCTATTCTGCCGGGGAAACTTCCCTCCCGGAGGGGGAAATTATCGCCATCGTCATCACCAACGCTCCTCTCATCGGGAGAGGGCAATCTCCATCAACATCTTCATCAGCACCATCTCATCTCAAAACCCTAGTTCATCTCTTGTATCCAATTCTTGTCTCCAAGTCCGGGTTGGTGCTAGTAGGTTGCTAGTAGTGTTGATTACTCCTTGTAGTTGATGCTAGTTGGTTTAATTGGTGGAAGATCATATGTTCAGATCCTATATGCATATTAATACCCCTCTGATTATGAACATGTTTATGCTTTGTGAGTAGTTACTTTTGTTCCTGAGGACGTGGGAGAAGTCTTGGTATTAGTAGGCATGTGAATTTGGTATTAGTTTGATATTTTGATGAGATGTATGTTGTCTCCCCTCTAGTGGTGTTATGTGAACGTCAACTACATGACACTTCACCATTATTTGGGCCTAAAGGAAGGCATTGGGAAGTAATAAGTAGATGATGGGTTGCTAGAGTGACAGAAGCTTAAACCCTAGTTTATGCGTTGCTTCGTAAGGGGCTGATTTGGATCCATATGTTTCATGTTATGGTTAGGTTTACCTTAATACTTTTGTTGTATTTGCGGATGCTTGCAATAGAGGTTAATCATAAGTGGGATGCTTGTACAAGTAAGGACAGCACCCAAGCACCGGTCCACCCACATACCAAATTATCAAAGTACCGAACGCGAATCATATGAACGTGATGAGAACTAGCTTGACAATATTCCCATGTGTCCTCGGGAGCGCTTTACATCATATAAGAATTTGTCCAGGCTTGTCCTTTGATACAAAAAGGATTGGGCCACCTTGCTGCACCTTATTTACTTTTTTTACTTGTTGCTCGTTACAAATTATCTTATAACAAAACTATTTGTTACCACTTATTTCAGTACTTGCAGAGAATACCTTGCTGGAAACCGCTTATCATTTCCTTCTGCTCCTCGTTGGGTTCGACACTCTTACTTATCAAAAAGACTATGATAGATCCCTTATACTTGTGGGTCATCAAGACTTTTTTCTGGCGCCGTTGCCGGGGATTGAAGCGCCTTTGGTAGGTGGAATTTGGTAAGGAAAAATTTATATAGTGTGCTGAAATTTACTGTCACTTATTACCATGGAAAGTAATCCTCCGAGGGGCTTGTTCGGGGTATCTTCACCCCGACCAGTAGAGCAAAGAGTTGCTCCTCAACCTAATGAACCTACTGAAAATGAAAATTAAAATGAAATGCTTGCTTTGAAGTTCCTTCGGGTATGATAGAAAAACTGCTAGCTAATCTTTTTTAGGAGATGGAACAAAACATCCTGATGAACATTTGATATATGTGGATGAAGTTTGTGGATTATTTAAGCTTGCAGGTGTACCCAGAGATGTTGTTAATAAGAAGGTCTTCCCCTTATCTTTGAGGGGAGATGCATCGACATGGTATAGGCTACGTGATGATATGAGGTCTTGGAATTACAAATGACTGAAATTGGAATTTCATCAGAAGTTTTATCATATGCATCTTGTTCATCGTGATCGCAATTATATATATAATTTTTGGCCTCGCGAAGGAGAAAGCATCGCTCAAGCTTGGGGGAGGCTTAAATCAATGTTATATTCATGCCCCAATCATGAGCTCTCAAGAGAAATGATTATTCAAAATTTTTATGATCGGCTTTCTGGTAACAACTGCACCATGCTTGATACTTCTTGTGATGGCTCTTTTATGATGAAGACTATTGAATTCAAATGGGATTTATTGGAAAGAATTAAACGCAACTCTAAAGATTGGGACCTCGACAATGGTAAGGAGTCAGGTATGACACCTAGTTTTGATTGTGTTAAATATTTTATGGATACCGATATTTTTCGTAAATTTAGCACTAAATATGGACTTGACTCTGAGATAGTAGCTTCTTTCTGTGAATCTTTTGCTGCTTATGTTGATCTCCCCAAGGAGAAGTGGTTTAAATATCATCCTCCCATAGAAGTAAAAGTAGCTGCACCTATTAAAGTTGAAGAAAAAACTATTACTTATAATGATCCTATTGTTCCTACTTCTTATGTTGAGAAACCACCTTTCCCCGTTAAGATAAAGGATCATGCTAAAGCTTCAATTGTGGTTCGTAAAAGCAATATTAAAACATATACCCCTCCTAAGCAAGTTAAAGTTGAACCTAATATTGCTATTGTTAAAGATCTCTTGTCTAATAATATAGATGGGCATGTTATTTATTTCTGTAATGAAACTGCTAGAATTGCTAAACCCCGTCATAAAGATAAACCTAGACCTGTGGTAGGCATGCCTGTTATTTCTGTTAAAATAGGAGATCATTGTTATCATGGCTTATGTGATATGGGTGCTAGTGCTAGTGCAATACCTTATTCCTTATACAAAGAAGTTATGCATGGTATTGCACCTGCTGAGATGGAAGATATTGATGTCACAATTAAACTTGCCAATAGAGATACTATTTCACCAATGGGAATTGTTAGAGATGTTGAAGTCTTGTGTGGGAAAACTAAATATCCTGCTGATTTTCTTGTTCTTGGTTCCCCACAAGATAGCTTTTGTCCCATTATATTTGGTAGACCCTTCTTAAATACTGTTAATGCTACCATAGATTGCAAAAGAGATGTTGTTACTATCGGTTTAGATGATATGACTCATGAATTTAATTTTTCTAAATTTAGTAGACAACACAGTGAAGAAGAATTACCTAGTAAGGATGAAATTATTGGTATTGCTTCTATTGTCGTACCTCCTAGTGATCCTTTAGAACAATATTTGCTAGACCATGAAAATGACATGTTTATGAATGAAAGAAGGGAATTAGATGAAGTATTCTTTAAACAGGAACCTATTCTTAAAAACAATTTACCTGTTGAAATCCTAAGGGGTCCTCCTCCACCCAAGGGTGATCCCGTGTTTGAGCTTAAACCGTTACCTGATACTCTTAAATATGCTTATCTTGATGAGAAAAAGATATATCTTGTTATTATTATTGCTAACCTTTTCAGAGCATGAAGAAGAGAGATTATTGAAAACTCTGAAGAAGCACCGTGCTGCTATTGGGTATACTCTTGATGATCTTAAGGGCATTAGTCCCACTCTATGTCAACATAAAATTAATTTGGAAGAAGATGCTAAACCAGTTCGTGATCATCAACGCCGTCTGAATCCTAAAATGAAAGAAGTGGTAAGAAAGGAGATACTAAAGCTCCTTGAGGCAGGTATAATTTATCCCATTGCTGATAGTCAATGGGTAAGCCCTGTCCATTGTGTCCCTAAGAAGGGAGGTATTACTGTTATTCCTAATGATAAAGATGAATTGATTCCTCAAAGAATTATTACAGGTTATAGGATGGTAATTGATTTCTGCAAATTAAATAAGGCTACAAAAAAAGATCATTACCCCTTACCTTTTATTGATCAAATGCTAGAAAGATTGTCCAAACATACACATTTTTGCTTTCTAGATGGTTATTCTGGTTTCTCTCAAATACCTGTGTCAGCCAAACATCAATCAAAGACTACCTTTACATGCCCTTTTGGTACTTTTGCTTATAGACGTATGCCTTTTGGTTTATGTAATGCACCTGCTACCTTTCCAAGATGCATGATGGCTATATTCTCTGACTTCTGTGAAAATATTTGTGAGGTTTTCATGGACGACTTTTCCGTCTATGGATCTTATTTTGATGATTGCTTGAGCAACCTTGATCTAGTTTTGCAGAGATGTGAAGAAACTAATCTTGTCTAGAATTTGGAAAAGTGCCACTTTATGGTTAATGAAGGTATTGTCTTGGGGCATAAAGTTTCTGAAAGAGATATCGAAGTTGATAAATCTAAGGTTGATACTATTGAAAAGATGCCATGTTCCAAGGACATCAAAGGTATAAGAAGTTTCCTTGGTCATGCCGGTTTTTATAGGAGGTTCATTAAGGACTTCTCAAAAATTTCTCGGCCTCTGACTAATTTATTACAAAAAGATATACCATTTGTCTTTTATGATGATTGTGTAGAAGCATTTGAAATACTTAAGAAAGCATTGATCTCTGCACCTATTGTTCAGCCACCTGATTGGAATTTACCCTTTGAAATTATGTGTGATGCTAGTGATTATGTTGTAGGTGCTGTTCTAGGATAAAGAGTTGATAAGAAACTAAATGTTATTCAATATGCTAGTAAAACTCTAGACAATGCTCAAAGAAATTATGCTACCACTGAAAAAGAATTCTTAGTAGTTGTATTTTCTTGTGATAAGTTTAGACCTTATATTGTTGATTCTAAAGTAACTATTCACACTGATCATGCTGCTATTAAATATCTTATGGAAAAGAAAGATGCTAAACCTAGACTTATTAGATGGGTTCTCTTGCTACAAGAATTTGATTTGCATATTGTTGATAGAAAAGAAGCTGATAACCCCGTTGCAGATAACTTGTCTAGGTTAGAAAATGTGCTTGATGACCCACTACCTATTGATGATAGCTTCCCTGATGAGTAATTAAATGTCATAAATGCTTCTCATACTGCTCCATGGTATGTTGATTATGCTAATTACATTGTTGCTAAGTTTATACCACCTAGTTTCATATACCAGCAAAAGAAAAAGTTCTTCTATGATTTGAGGCATTACTTTTGGGATGACCCACATCTTTATAAAGAAGGAGTAGATGGTGTTATTAGACATTGTGTACCTGAGCATGAACAGGAACATATCTTACGCAAGTGTCACTCCGAAGCTTATGGAGGACACCATGCTGGAGATAGAACTGCACATAAGGTACTGCAATCTGGTTTTTATTGGCCTACTCTCTTAAAGGATACCCGTAAGTTTGTCTTATCTTGTGATGAATGTCAAAGAATTGGTAATATTAGTAGACGTCAAGAAATGCCTATGAATTATTCACTTGTTATTGAACCATTTGATGTTTGGGGCTTTGACTATATGGGACCTTTTCCTTCCTCTAATGGTTATACACATATTTTAGTTGCTGTTGATTACGTTACTAAGTGGGTAGAAGCTATTCCAACTAGTAGTGCTGATCATAGCACTTCTATTAAAATGCTTAAAGAAGTTATTTTTCCAAGATTTGGAGTCCCTAGATATTTAATGACTGATGGTGGTTCACATTTTATTCATGGTGCTTTCCGTAAAATGCTTGATAAATATGATGTTAATCATAGAATTGCATCTCCTTATCACCCTTTGTCTAGTGGTCAAGTAGAATTGAGTAATACAGAACTCAAATTAATTTTGCAAAAGACTGTTAATAGGTCTAGAAAGAATTGGTCCAAGAAACTTGATGATACATTATGGACCTATAGAACTGCATATAACAATCCTATGGGTATGTCTCCGTATAAAATGGTCTATGGAAAAGCATGTCGCTTACCTCTCGAACTAGAACACAAGGCTTATTGGGCTATTAAAGAAATTAATTATGATTTTAAACTTGCCGGTGAGAAGAGGTTATTTGATATTAGCTCACTTGATGAATGGAGAACCCAAGCCTATGAAAATGCCAAGTTATTTAAAGAAAAAGTTAAGAGATGGCATGACAAAAGGATACAAAAGCGTGAGTTTAATGTAGGTGACTATGCATTATTATACAACTCTCATTTAAGATTTTTTGCAGGAAAACTTCTCTCTAAATGGGAAGGTCCTTACGTTATCGAGGAGGTCTACCGTTCCGGTGCCATAAAAATCAACAACTTCGAAGGCACAAATCCGAAGGTGGTGAACGGTCAAAGAATCAAACACTATATCTCAGGTAATCCCATAAATGTTGAAACCAATGTTATCGAAACCATAACCCGGGATGAATACATAAGGGGCACTTTCCGGAACGTTTTAGACTCCGAAAAGGAATAGGTATGTGGTACGGTAAGTAAACCGACTCCAAAACAGATTTTAAGGCAATATTTCTCCGTTTTGGAATATTTATAAAAACAGAAAAATAAGCAACAGTCCGGGAAGGACACGAGGGCTCCACGAGGGTGTTGGGCATGCCCTACCCTACTGGGCGCGCCCCCTACCTCGTGGGCACCTCGTGTGCTCTCCGGACTCCGTTTTCGTACATGACACATATTTTGGTTGGTAAAAATTCATTATATAACCTCCCGGGGGTTTTGACTCCCGTATCACGCAAAAATCTCCTGTCTTTGTTTCGAGCTATTTTTCTGACAGATCTAGATTATCATGACGTCTCCAAGTGCCACCAAGGACAAGTTCTTCGAGAAGGTCATCAACCCTTACCCCGCGGAGGTGCAGCGACACCCTCAAACCATTGAGATGCGTGATGGGTTGCTGCACATCCGTGATGCTAAGGGACCGAAGGGGACCGGAAGCGTGGAGGCAAGGCTCAAAGCAATGGAGCAACAAGTTTTCAAGTGTCAGGGGATGGTGGAGCGTGGACTCAACTCCAACCACATTATGATCGCAGAATTCACCAACAAACACAAGCTGGATGCCAACAACATCGGGGAGACCATCTTCAAGCTTCACGAGAAAATTGAGCACCTTCAAGCTCAAATCTATGACCTGCAAAACCAAAACTGTGAGTATGAATATAGATTCAAAAGGATGAGTTTGGCTGCAGATTTGAGGATCCCGGAGACTCGGTCATCTTTCTATGATGGTGAGCCTATGCCTTGGAAGAGGGACGACAAGCCTACGCCATCAACAAAATCATCACCATCTCCACCAACAAAGAAGAATTGAGTATCTGGTATGGGCACTCCACTTGGCAACTGCAAAGCTTGGGGGAGTGCCCCGGTATCGTATCTGAAGGAAATATGCCCTAGAGGCAATAATAAAGTTATTATTTATTTCCTTATAATCATGATAAATGTTTATTATTCATGCTAGAATTGTATTAACCGGAAACATAATACATGTGTGAATACATAGACAAACAAAGTGTCACTAGTATGCCTCTACTTGACTAGCTCGTTAATCAAAGATGGTTATGTCTCCTAACCATGAACAATGAGTTGTTATTTGATTAACGGGATCACATCATTAAGAGAATGATCTGATTGACATGACCCATTCCATTAGCTTAGCACCCGATCGTTTAGTATGTTGCTATTGCTTTCTTCATGACTTATACATGTTCCTATAACTATGAGATTATGCAACTCCCGTTTACCGGAGGAACACTTTGGGTACTACCAAACGTCAGAACGTAACTGGGTGATTATAAAGGAGTACTACAGGTGTCTCCAAAGGTACATGTTGGGTTGGCGTATTTCGAGATTAGGTTTTGTCACTCCGATTGTCGGAGAGGTATCTCTGGGCCCTCTCGGTAATGCACATCACTTAAGCCTTGCAAGCATTGCAACTAAATGAGTTAGTTGCGGGATGACGTATTACAGAACGAGTAAAGAGACTTGCCGGCAACGAGATTGAACTAGGTATTGGAATACCGACGATCGAATCTCGGGCAAGTAACATACCGATGACAAAGGGAACGACGTATGTTGTTATGCGGTCTGACCGATAAAGATCTTCGTAGAATATGTAGGAGCCAATATGGGCATCCAGGTCCCGCTATTGGTTATTGACTGGAGACATGTCTCGGTCATGTCTACATTGTTCTCGAACCCGTAGGGTCCGCACGCTTAAGGTTACGATGACAGTTATATTATGATTTTATGCATTTTGATGTACCGAAGGTTGTTCAGAGTCCCAGATGTGATCACGGACATGACGAGGAGTCTCGAAATGGTCGAGACATAAAGATTGATATATTGGAAGCCTATGTTTGGATGTCGGAAGTGTTCCGGGTGAAATCGGGATTTTACCGGAGTACCGGGAGGTTACCGGAACCCCCCGGGAGCTAAATGGGCCATGATGGGCCTTAGTGGAAAAGAGAAGAGGCATCCCTACATGGGCCGCGCGCCCCTCCCCTCCCTTGGTCCGAATTGGACAAGGAGAGGGGGCCGGCCCCTCTCTCTCTTTTCCCCCCTCCACAAGTCCTATTCCAACTAGGATTGGGGGGGGGGGGAGAATCCTACTCCCAGAGGGAGTAGGACTCTCCTGGCGCGCCCTATGTGGCCGGCCAGCCTCCCCCCCTTTTGGTCCTTTATATACTGAGGCAAAGGCACCCTAGAACACACAAGTTGATCCACGTGATCTATTCCTTAGCCGTGTGTGGCGCCCCCAGCCACCATAGTCCTCGATAATACTGTAGCGGAGTTTAGGCGAAGCCCTGCTGCTGTAGTGCATCAAGATCGTCACCACACTGTCGTGCTGACGGAACTCTTCCCCGACACTTTGCTGGATCGGAGTCCGGGGATCGTCATCGAGCTGAACGTGTGCTAGAACTTGGAGGTGTCGTAGTTTCGGTGCTTGATCGGTCGGATCGTGAAGACGTACGACTACATCAACCAAACGCTTCCGTTGTCGATCTACTAGGTATGTAGATCACACTCCCCCCCCCCTCGTTGCTATGCATCACATGATCTTGCGTGTGCGTAGGAATTTTTTTGAAATTACTACGTTCCCCATCAGTGGCATCCGAGACTAGGTTTTATATGTTGATGTTATATGCACGAGTAGAACACAAGTGAGTTGTGGGCGATATAAGTCATACTGCCTACCAGCATGTCATACTTTGGTTCGGCGGTATTGTTGGATGAAGCGGCCCAGACCGACATTGCGCGTACGCTTACGCGAGACCGGTTCTCCCGACGTGCTTTGCACAGAGGTGGCTTGTGGGTGACAGTTTCTCCAACTTTAGTTGAACCAAGTGTGGCTACGCCCGGTCCTTGCGAAGGTTAAAACGGAGTCAAATTGACAAACTATCGTTGTGGTTTTGATGCGTAGGTGAGATTGGTTCTTACTTAAGCCCGTAGCAGCCACGTAAAACTTGCAACAACAAAGTAGAGGACGTCTAACTTGTTTTAGCAGGGCATGTTGTGATGTGATATGGTCAAGACATGATGCTGAATTTTATTGTATGAGATGATCATGTTTTGTAACCGAGTTATCGGCAACCGGCAGGAGCCATATGGTTGTCGCTTTATTGTATGCAATGCAATCGCGATGTAATGCTTTACTTTATCACTAAACGGTAGCGATAGTCGTAGAAGCACAAGCTTGGCGAGACGACAACGATGCTACGATGGAGATCAAGGTGTCACGCCGGTGACGATGGTGATCACGACGGTGCTTCGGAGATGGAGATCACAAGCACAAGATGATGATGGCCATATCATATCACTTATATTGATTGCATGTGATGTTTATCTTTTATGCATCTTATCTTGCTTTGATTGATGGTAGCATTATAAGATGATCTCTCACTAAATTATCAAGAAGTGTTCTCCCTGAGTATGCACCGTTGCGAAAGTTCTTCGTGCTGAGACACCACGTGATGATCGGGTGTGATAGGCTCTACGTTCAAATACAACGGGTGCAAAACAGTTGCACATGCGGAATACTCAGGTTATACTTGACGAGCCAAGCATATACAGATATGGCCTCGGAACACGGAGACCGAAAGGTCGAGCATGAATCATATAGTAGATATGATCAACATAATGATGTTCACCAATGAAACTACTCCATCTCACGTGATGATCGGACATGGTTTAGTTGATTTGGATCACGTGATCACTTAGAGGATTAGAGAGATGTCTATCTAAGTGGGAGTTCTTAAGTAATATGATTAATTGAACTTAAATTTATCATGAACTTAGTCCCTGATAGTATCTTGCTTGTTTATGATGATTGTAGATAGATGGCTCGTGTTGTTGTTCCGTTGAATTTTAATGCGTTCCTTGAGAAAGCAAAGTTGAAAGATGATGGTAGCAATTACACGGACTGGGTCCGTAACTTGAGGAATATCCTTATTGCTGCACAGAAGAATTACGTCCTAAAAGCACCGCTGGCTGCCAGGCCTGCTGCTGGAGCAACACCAGATGTTATGAACGTCTGGCAGAGCAAAGCTGATGACTACTCGATAGTTCAGTGTGCCATGCTTTACGGCTTAGAATCGGGACTTCAACGACGTTTTGAACGTCATGGAGCATATGAGATGTTCCAAGAGTTGAAGTTAATATTTCAAGCAAACGCCCGGATTGAGATATATGAAGTCTCCAATAAGTTCTATAGCTGCAAGATGGAGGAGAACAGTTCTGCCAGTGAGCATATACTCAAAATGTCTGGGTATAATAATCACTTGATTCAATTGGGAGTTAATCTTCCAGATGATTGCGTCATTGACAGAATTCTCCAATCACTACCACCAAGCTACAAGAGCTTCGTGATGAACTATAATATCAAGGGATGAACAAGACTATTCCCGAGCTCTTCGCGATGCTAAAAGCTGCGGAGGTAGAAATCAAGAAAGAGCATCAAGTGTTGATGGTCAACAAGACCACTAGTTTCAAGAAAAAGGGCAAAGGGAAGAAGAATGGGAACTTCAAAAAGAACGGCAAGAAAGTTGCTACTCAAGAGAAGAAACCCAAACCTGGACCTAAGCCTGAAACTGAGTGCTTCTATTGCAAGCAGACTGGTCACTGGAAGCGGAACTGCCCCAAGTATTTGGCGGATAAGAAGGATGGCAAGGTGAACAAAGGTATATGTGATATACATGTTATTGATGTGTACCTTACCAATGCTTGCAGTAGCACCTGGGTATTTGATACTGGTTCTGTTGCTAATATTTGCAACTCGAAATAGGGACTATAGATTAAGCGAAGATTGGCTAAGGACGAGGTGATGATGCGCATGGGAAACGGTTCCAAAGTCGATGTGATCGCGGTCGGCACACTACCTCTACATCTACCTTCGGGATTAGTATTAGACCTAAATAATTGTTATTTGGTGCCAACGTTAAGCATGAACATTATATCTGGATCTTGTTTAATGCGAGACGGTTATTCATTTAAATCAGAGAATAATGGTTGTTCTATTTATATGAGTAATATCTTTTATGGTCATGCACCCTTGAAGAGTGGTCTATTCTTATTGAATCTCGAGAGTAGTGATACACATATTCATAATGTTGAAGCCAAAAGATGCAGAGTTGATAATGATAGTGCAACTTATTTGTGGCACTGCCGTTTAGGTCATATCGGTGTAAAGCGCATGAAGAAACTCCATACTGATGGGCTTTTGGAACCACTTGATTATGAATCGCTTGGTACTTGCGAACCGTGCCTCATGGGCAAGATGACTAAAACACCGTTCTCCGGTACTATGGAGAGAGCAACAGATTTGTTGGAAATCATACATACAGATGTATGTGGTCCGACGAATATTGAAGCTCGTGGCGGATATCGTTATTTTCTCACCTTCACAAATGATTTAAGCAGATACGGGTATATCTACTTAATGAAACATAAGTCTGAAACATTTGAAAAGTTCAAAGAATTTCAGAGTGAAGTGGAAAATCATCGTAACAAGAAAATAAAGTTTCTACGATCTGATCGTGGAGGAGAATATTTGAGTTACGAGTTTGGTGTACATTTGAAAAATTGTGGAATAGTTTCGCAACTCACGCCACCTGGAACACCACAGCGTAATGGTGTGTCCAAACGTCATAATCGTACTTTACTAGATATGGTGCGATCTATGATGTCTCTTACTGATTTACCGCTATCGTTTTGGGGATACGCTCTAGAGACAGCTGCATTCACGTTAAATAGGGCACCATCAAAATCCGTTGAGACGACGCCTTATGAACTGTGGTTTGGCAAGAAACCAAAGTTGTCATTTCTAAAAGTTTGGGGCTGCGATGCTTATGTGAAAAAGCTTCAACCTGATAAGCTCGAACCCAAATCGGAGAAATGTGTCTTCATAGGATATCCAAAGGAAACTATTGGATACACCTTCTATCACAGATCCGAAGGCAAGACTTTTGTTGCTAAATTCGGAAACTTTTTGGAGAAGGAGTTTCTCTCGAAAGAAGTGAGTGGGAGGAAAGTAGAACTTGATGAGGTAACTGTACCTACTCCCTTATTGGAAAGTAGTACATCACAGAAAACTGTTTCTGCGGCACCTACACCAGTTAGCGAGGAAGCTAATGATGATGATCATGAAACTTCAGAACAAGATACTACTAAACCTCGTAGATTAACCAGAGTAAGATCCGTGCCAGAGTGGTACGGTAATCCTGTTCTGGAAGTCATGCTACTAGATCATGATGAACCTACGAACTATGAAGAAGCGATGGTGAGCCCAGATTCCGCAAAGTGGCTTGAAGCCATGAAATCTGAGATGGGATCCATGTATGAGAACAAAGTATGGACTTTGGTTGACTTGCCCGATGATCGGCAAGCAATTGAGAATAAAGGATCTTCAAGAAGAATACTGACGCTGACGGTAATATTATTGTCTACAAAGCTCGACTTGTCGCAAAAGGTTTTCGGCAAGTTCAAGGGATTGACTACGATGAGACCTTCTCACCCGTAGCGATGCTTAAGTCTGTCCGAATCATGTTAGCAATTGCCGCATTTTATGATTATGAAATTTGGCAGATGGATGTCAAAACTGCATTCCTGAATGGATTTCTGGAAGAAGAATTGTATATGATGCAACCAGAAGGTTTTGTCGATCCAAAGGGAGCTAACAAAGTGTACAAGCTCCAGCGATCCATTTATGGACTGGTGCAAGCCTCTCGGAGTTGGAATAAACATTTTGATAGTCTGATCAAAGCATTTGGTTTTATACAGACTTTTGGAGAAGCCTGTATTTACAAGAAAGTGAGTGGGAGCTCTGTAGCATTTCTGATATTATATGTGGATGACATATTACTAATTGGAAATGATGTAGAATTTCTGGATAGCATAAAGGGATACTTGAATAAAAGTTTTCTATGAAAGACCTCGGGGAAGCTGCTTACATATTAGGCATTAAGATCTATAGAGATAGATCAAGACGCTTAATTGGACTTTCACAAACCACATACCTTGACAAAATTTTGAAGAAGTTCAAAATGGATCAAGCAAAGAAAGGGTTCTTGCCTGTGTTACAAGGTGTGAAGTTGAGTAAGACTCAATGCCCGACCACTGCAGAAGATAGAGAGAATATGAAAGATGTTCCCTATGCATCAGCCGTAGGATCTATCATGTATGCAATGTTGTCTACCAGACCTGATGTGTGCCTTGCTATAAGTCTAGCAGGGAGGTACCAAAGTAATCCAGGAGTGGATCACTGGACAGCGGTCAAGAACATCCTGAAATATCTGAAAAGGACTAAGGATATGTTTCTCATATATGGAGGTGACAAAGAACTCATCGTAAAAGGTTACGTTGATGCAAGCTTTGACACTGATCCGGACGATTTTAAATCGCAAACCGGATACGTGTTTACATTAAACGGTGGGGCTGTAAGTTGGTGCAGTTCTAAACAAAGCGTTGTAGCGGGATCTACATGTGAAGCGGAGTACATAGCTGCTTCGGAAGCAGCAAATGAAGGAGTCTGGATGAAGGAGTTCATATCCGATCTAGGTGTCATACCTGGTGCATCGGGTCCAATGAAAATCTTTTGTGACAATACTGGTGCAATTGCCTTGGCAAAGGAATCCAGATTTCACAAGAGAACCAAGCACATCAAGAGACGCTTCAATTCCATCCGGGATCTAGTCCAGGTGGGAGACATAGAGATTTGCAAGATACATACGGATCTGAATATTGCAGACCCGTTGACTAAGCCTCTTCCACGAGCAAAACATGATCAGCACCAAGGCTCCATGGGTGTTAGAATCATTACTGTGTAATCTAGATTATTGACTCTAGTGCAAGTGGGAGACTGAAGGAAATATGCCCTAGAGGCAATAATAAAGTTATTATTTATTTCCTTATAATCATGATAAATGTTTATTATTCATGCTAGAATTGTATTAACCGGAAACATAATACATGTGTGAATACATAGACAAACAAAGTGTCACTAGTATGCCTCTACTTGACTAGCTCGTTAATCAAAGATGGTTATGTTTCCTAACCATGAACAATGAGTTGTTATTTGATTAACGGGATCACATCATTAAGAGAATGATCTGATTGACATGACCCATTCCATTAGCTTAGCACCCGATCGTTTAGTATGTTGCTATTGCTTTCTTCATGACTTATACATGTTCCTATAACTATGAGATTATGCAACTCCCGTTTACCGGAGGAACACTTTGGGTACTACCAAACGTCAGAACATAACTGGGTGATTATAAAGGAGTACTACAGGTGTCTCCAAAGGTACATGTTGGGTTGGTGTATTTCGAGATTAGGTTTTGTCACTCCGATTGTCGGAGAGGTATCTCTGGGCCCTCTCGGTAATGCACATCACTTAAGCCTTGCAAGCATTGCAACTAAATGAGTTAGTTGCGGGATGATGTATTACAGAACAAGTAAAGAGACTTGCCGGCAACGAGATTGAACTAGGTATTGGAATACCGACGATCGAATCTCGGGCAAGTAACATACCGATGACAAAGGGAACGACGTATGTTGTTATGCGGTCTGACCGATAAAGATCTTCGTAGAATATGTAGGAGCCAATATGGGCATCCAGGTCCCGCTATTGGTTATTGACTGGAGACATGTCTCGGTCATGTCTACATTGTTCTCGAACCCGTAGGGTCCGCACGCTTAAGGTTACGATGACAGTTATATTATGAGTTTATGCATTTTGATGTGCCGAAGGTTGTTCGGAGTCCCGGATGTGATCACGGACATGACGAGGAGTCTCGAAATGGTCGAGACATAAAGATTGATATATTGGAAGCCTATGTTTGGATGTCGGAAGTGTTCCGGGTGAAATCGGGATTTTACCGGAGTACCGGGAGGTTACCGGAACCCCCGGGAGCTAAATGGGCCATGATGGGCCTTAGTGGAAAAGAGAAGAGGCAGCCCTACATGGGCCGCGCGCCCCTCCCCTCCCTTGGTCCGAATTGGACAAGGAGAGGGGGCCGGCCCCTCTCTCTCTTTTCCCCCCTCCACAAGTCCTATTCCAACTAGGATTGGGGGGGGGGGGGAATCCTACTCCCAGAGGGAGTAGGACTCTCCTGGCGCGCCCTATGTGGCCGGCCAGCCTCCCCCCTTTTGGTCCTTTATATACTGAGGCAGAGGCACCCTAGAACACACAAGTTGATCCACGTGATCTATTCCTTAGCCGTGTGCGGCGCCCCCAGCCACCATAGTCCTCGATAATACTGTAGCGGAGTTTAGGCGAAGCCCTGCTGCTGTAGTGCATCAAGATCGTCACCACGCCGTCGTGCTGACGGAACTCTTCCCCGACACTTTGCTGGATCAGAGTCCGGGGATCGTCATCGAGCTGAACGTGTGCTAGGACTCGGAGGTGCCGTAGTTTCGGTGCTTGATCAGTCGGATCATGAAGACGTACGACTACATCAACCAAACGCTTCCATTGTCGATCTACTAGGTATGTAGATCACACTCCCCCCCTCGTTGCTATGCATCACATGATCTTGCGTGTGCGTAGGAATTTTTTTGAAATTACTACGTTCCCCATCAGTATCACCATCACTTTTATCTTTACCGTTTTTCTTAGTTCGATCCTTTTGATAATATCTTGATCTAGTAGAATAAAAGTTCTTAGTATGATCTAGTCGTGAGTTTTGCTTTATTACCCTTCTATGTAATCGAGTTCGTGAGCTATATAATAAAGATTAGTGTTGAGTCAAGGGCTTGATTATTTTGCCATGATCCTAAAGGAATAAAAGAAAAGAGAAAGGAATAAAAAGAAACAAAGAGATCATATGAGTCTTATGGAGAGTAATGAGCTCACATAGAAAGAGTATGATGAATAAAAGTTGTTGAGAATTGACAAACACAGTTTTGGTCATCATTGCAATTAATAGGAAGTAATAAAGAAAGAGAGGTCTTCACATATAAATATACTATCTTGGAGATCTTTTATGATTGTGAGCACTCATTAAAATATGACATGCTAAAGAGTTGACATTGGACAAGGAAGACAACGTAATGGGTTATGTTTTCTTACATCTGAGATAAATTATATTGTCTTGGATCTTCCAACATGATGAGCTTGCCTTTCCACCTCATGCTAGCCAAATTCATTGCACCAAGTAGAGATACTACTTGTGCTTCCAAATACCCTTAAACCAGTCTTGCCATAAGAGTCCACCATATCTACCTATGGATTGAGTAAGATCCATCAAGAAAGTTGTCATCGGTGCAAGCAATAAAAATTGCTCTCTAAATATGTATGATTGATTGGTGTGGAGGAAATAAGCTTTATACGAGCGTGTGATATGGAAGTAATAAAAGCGACAGACTGCATAATAAAGGTCCATATCACAAGTGGCAATATAAAGTGACGTTCTTTCGCATTAAGATTTTGTGCATCCAACCATAAAAGCGCATGACAACCTTTGCTTCCCTCTGCGAAGGGCCTATCTTTTACTTTCATCTCCTACATTGCATAAGAGTCATGGTGATCTTCACCCTTCCCTTTTACATTTTATCCTTTGGCAAGCACAATATGTTGGAATGATCCTGGTATATATGGCTAATTGGATGTGAGTTTTCATGAACTATTACTGTTGACATTACCCTTGAGGTAAAACGTTGGGAGGCAAAACTATAAGCCCCTGTCTTTCTCTATGTCCGATTAAAACTCCATACCCATAAGTATTGCGTGAGTGTCAGCAATTGTGAAAGATTATATGATAGTTGAGTATGTGGACTTGCTGAAAAGCTCTTATACATTGACTCTTCCCTATGTTATGATAAATTGCAATTGCTTCAATGACTGAGATTGTAGTTTGTTAGTTTTCAATGAAGTTTACGATTCATACTTGATATTGTGATTGAATTATTACTCTAGCATTAGATATTATATGGAAAAGAATTATATGAGTTGCTGTTCTAAGAATGATTATGATGCCCTCATGTCCGTATTTTATTTTTTTATCGACACCTCTATCTCTAAACATGTGGACATATTTTTCGATTTCGGCTTTTCGCTTGAGGACAAGCGAGGTCTAAGCTTGGGGGAGTTCATACGTCCATTTTGCATCATGCTTTTATATCAATATT
The DNA here is from genome assembly GCF_002162155.2 of Triticum dicoccoides. NCBI lineage: Eukaryota > Viridiplantae > Streptophyta > Magnoliopsida > Poales > Poaceae > Triticum > Triticum dicoccoides. The sequence continues at coordinate 567,178,568 of NC_041390.1, read as the reverse complement.
TATTGCATTATGGGCTGTTATTACATATTATGTCACAATACTTATGCATATTCTCTCTTATTTTGCAAGGTTTACATAAAGAGGGAGAATGCCGACAGCTGGGATTCTGGGCTGGAAAAGGAGCAAATATTAGAGACCTATTCTGCACAGCTCCAAAAGTCCTGAAACTTCACGAAAGATGTTTTCCAAATATATAAAAAATATTGAGAGCAAGAACTTCACCAGGGGGGCCACACCCTGCCCACGAGGGTGGGGGGCGCGCCCTACCCCCCTGGGCGCGCCCCCTACCTTGTGGGCCCCCTGGTGGACCTCCGGTGGCCATCTTATGCTGTATGGAGTCTTTCAATGGGAAAAAATCATAAGCCATCTTCTGGGACGAAACTCCACCGCCACGAGGCGGAACCTTGGCAGAACCAATCTAGGGCTCTAGCGGAGCTGTTTTGCC
>NC_041390.1:567164034-567177912 GCF_002162155.2 Triticum dicoccoides | reverse complement strand
ATCGCCATCATCATTACCAACGCTCCTCTCATCGGGAGAGGGAAATCTCCATCAACATCTTCATCAGCACCATCTCATCTAAAAACCCTAGTTCATCTCTTGTATCCAATTCTTGTCTCCAAGTCCGGGATTGGTGCTAGTAGGTTGCTAGTAGTGTTAATTACTCCTTGTAGTTGATGCTAGTTGGTTTAATTGGTGGAAGATCATATGTTCAGATCCTATATGCATATTAATAACCCTCTGATTATGAACATGTTTATGCTTTGTGAGTAGTTACTTTTGTTCCTGAGGACATGGGAGAAGTCTTGCTATTACTAGTCATGTGAATTTGGTATTCGTTTGATATTTTGGTGAGATGTATGTTGTCTCCCCTCTAGTGGTGTTATGTGAATGTCGACTACATGACACTTCACCATTATTTGGGCCTAGAGGAAGGCATTGGGAAGTAATAAGTAGATGATGGGTTGCTAGAGTGACAGAAGCTTAAACCCTAGTTTATGCGTTGCTTCGTAAGGGGCTAATTTGGATCCATATGTTTCATGCTATGGTTAGGTTTACCTTAATACTTTTGTTGTATTTGCGGATGCTTGCAATAGAGGTTAATCATAAGTGGGATGCTTTTCCAAGTAAGGACAACACCCAAGCACCGGTCCACCCACATACCAAATTATCAAAGTACCGAACGCGAATCATATGAACGTGATGAAAACTAGCTTGACAATATTCCCATGTGTCCTCGGGAGCGCTTTACATCATATAAGAGTTTGTCCAGGCTTGTCCTTTGCTACAAAAAGGATTGGGCCACCTTGTTGCACCTTATTTACTTTTGTTACTTGTTGCTCGTTACAAATTATCATATCACAAAACTATCTGTTACCACTTATGTTAGTACTTGCAGAGAATGCCTTGCTGGAAGCCGCTTATCATTTCCTTCTGCTCCTCGTTGGGTTCGACACTCTTACTTATTGAAAGGGCTACGATAGATCCCCTATACTTGTGGGTCATCACTCATGTGTGGTAGTACCGCTGGGCCAAGCAGAAGTACCGCCGCTGCCAATGGTAGTACCGCTGGCCCCAGCAGTAGTGCCACTCATACGGCTCTGCCTCGCCCTCTGTTTTGCTCCGCTCTCTGTGTTCTACCGCCCCGGCAGTAGTACCGCTCCCCTGAGCAGTAGTACCGCTCGTGCGCGGACTGAGCACATAAAGGTTGGATTCGGGAGCTCCTATAAAAGGGGGTCTTCTTCCCCATTGAGCCTTATCCTTTGAGCTCGTGTTCTTCCCCCATTGTTGACCTTCTTCAAGCTTGCTAACTCTCAATCCCTCCATGGATTCTTGCTTGTTTTTGAGGGAAAAGAGAGAGGAGATCTAGATCCACATTTCCACCAATCACTTTCTCCTCTATGTGAGGGGAACCCCTTGGATCTAGATCTTGGAGTTCTTGGTGTTCTTCTTCTTGTTCTTCCTCTCATTTTCCTCCCTAGCATTAGTTGCTTCGGTGGGATTTGAGAGAGAAGGATTTGGGCACTCCGTGTGCCCTTGCCATTGCATTTGGTGCATCGGTTTGAGTTCTCCATGGTGATACGTGGAAGTTAAAAGTTGAGAAGCTTATTACTCTTGGGTGCTTGGTACCATTGAGCTTGTTCCTCTTGGGTGCTTGGGCGCCCTAGACGGTTGGTGGTGTTCGGAGCTCAATCATTGTGGTGTAAAGCTCCGGGCAAGCGTCGGGGTCTCCAATTAGGTTGTGGAGATCGCCCCGAGCAATTTAACGGGTACCGATGACCGCCCCAAGGGTTGCCAAAGTGTACGGGTTCGGTGACCGCCCCCAAGGGTTGCCATTTGTACGGGTTCGGTGACCGCCCTCAAGGGTCCCTTAGTGGAATCACGACATCTTGCATTGTGCGAGAGCGTGAGGAGATTACGGTGGCCCTAGTGGCTTCTTGGGGAGCATTGTGCCTCCACACCGCTCCAAACGGATATTAGCATCCGCAAGGGTGTGAACTTCGGGATACATCGCCGTCTCCGCGTGCCTCGGTTATCTCTTACCCGAGCCCTTTACTTATGCACTTTAATTTGTGATAGCCATATTGTTTCTTGTCATATATCTTGCTATCACTTTGTTGTTTATCTTGCTTAGCATAAGTTGTTGGTGCACATAGGTGAGCCTAGTTGTTGTAGGTTTTGTGCTTGACAAATTAACCACTAGGTTTATTCCGCATTTGCTTCCATCCTAAACCGTAATTATTTTAAAGCGCCTATTCACCCCCCCTCTAGGCGACATCCTTGTTCTTTCAATTGGTATCAGAGCCTCGTCTCTCTTTGTTAGGCTTAACCGCCTAGAGAGTAAAGATGTCAACTAGGGGATTAGGATTCTCTGACACTCTTAGTTTCGATGGCACAAATTTTGATGTTTGGGTAATTCGCATGCTAAATCTCTTTAGGGTCATGGACCCAAACTTAGAGCGAATTTTAGATATGAGTTTTTCTCGTCCAATGAGAAAAACTCTTATCTCAATGCTCAAGCTTCTAATGTTTTTTTCGATGCTTTGAGCAATGTAGTTATATTTCAACTCATGCCGTTCCAGGATGCTCATGAGTTGTGGACAAAGCTTCAAGATAAATATGGTGTGCCCAAGATTTGTGAGGATGATTGTTCTCCCTCCACCTCCGGTCGTGTTGTCTTCTCAACTTCTTCTACTTCGCCTACATGTGGATTGCCACAAGGTAATGCTATGGTGAGTAGTGTTGGTAATTGCAATGATGATAGTGTGCTTATAATTGATGACTCTTCTTCACTATCTTGTTGCAATGCTCCATCTTTGGACTTTAGCCCTTCGAGCACTCCAAATGTCTCGCATGCTTGTGTTGATAGTCCTTGCATATCATGTAGAAATTTCTTGACTAAATCTCATGATGATATGCTTGCTATGCCTTGTTGCCATGATAAAAATGTATCTATTTCCTCGAGTTGTTGTGCTAACAATGTAGAGGAAACCCAACACTCCATGGAACAAGATGTGGTCTTGAACGGTGCTTCAAGGGATCCTACATCATCATCGATTGCTTTTTGCCTTATGGCTAAGGCTTCAAAGGTATCTCCCACTTTGAATCCCAATATATCTTATGATGATATTGATGATGGCAAGAATGATGATGATGTTGATTATGATGAAGAGAATGATAATGTTGCCTCCTTAAAAATTAAGGGGGAATGGTTTTTAAAGCTCTTCATAAAAATAAAATTGCTCATTCCAACTTCATGGAAATTATGTCCATTGCCATTGAGGGCAAGAAATATATTGAGGAGTTGGAATCTCATCTCGAGGAGCATGAGGTCACCATTGAGAAAATGGAAGGTCATGAGCGTGATTACGCTAATGAGATTGCGGACCTCTCTCAAGCTCTTGAACTTGAACAAACCACCAAGGAATCTCTTGAGGAGACTTTTGCTCTAGAATTATCTAGAGTGAGGGAATCTCGTGATAGAGCTCTTGAGGTGGCCAATGATTTTGAAACTAAAAATGAGGAGCTTGAAGTTGCGCATGCTAAACTCCTTGAGGATTTTGAGCACCTCGAAAATGGCTCAAGGGTCATTAAGAGTGAGCTCATCAAACTCACCGAGTCTCATGCTCAACTTAAAGCTTCATATTCAAAAGAGCTTGCCAAGTTGTCTTCTCCTCTTGTTGCTAATGATGATGCTTATGCTACTAACTCTATCTCTTGTGAAGCATCCATATTGAAGGAGAATGTTGAGCTAAGGGCTCAACTTGAGTTGCTATCTAGCAATTATGGGATGTTGGAAGAAAATCATGTAAAGCTCACAAGCTCTCATGATGATCTTCTAGTATCCCATAATGTGCTAAATTTAGCTCATGAGTCCATGCTTGCTAAGGTAACATCTAGTGAGCCTCATGTGGATGCTAGCACTACTTTTATTCAAAATGCTATATTGCCTTGTGTTAGTCCTCATGATTCATCCATGCATAACATTGGTACATCCTGTGATGAATTGCTTTCCTTGCCTTGTTGCTCTAAAGATGAAGCTTATACTTCCTCTAGTGCTTGTGTTGAGACTAACCGTGTAGAGGAAATCAAAGAGCTCAAGGCCCAAGTCACTTCTTTAAAGAAAGATTTGGAAAAGTGTCATGAAGGGAATGCCACACTCAACAATACCTTGAGTGTACAAAAATCCCCCAATGACAAAGGTGGACTTGGATTCAACTCCAATAAGAAGAAGAAGTCCAAGAGCAACAACAAGAAGGGCCAAAAACAAGTCAAGAGTTCGGCCAAGATTATTTGCTTCAAGTGCACAATTGAAGGGCATCATGTTAGATCTTGCCCATTGAAGAAGAAGGCCATTAGTGACAAGCAACCAGGGAAGTGGCTACAAGTGCATTCTCATGCTCAACCTCAAGTTGAAGAAAGGCCTCTTCCCAAGAATACTCAAGCTAATGCTTCTCAAGTTGAGAAATCAAGTGAGAAGAAAGTGAAGAGTAGACGTTGCTGTTGGGGAACGTAGCAGAAATTCAAAATTTTCCTACGTGTCACCAAGATCTATCTATGGAGAGACCAGCAACGAGTAGAAAGAGAGTGCATCTACATACCCTTGTAGATCGCTAAGCGGAAGCGTTCAAGTGAACGGGGTTGATGGAGTCGTACTCGTCGTGATTCAAATCACCGATGATCCTAGTGCCGAACGGACGGCACCTCCTCGTTCAACACACGTACAGCCCGGTGACGTCTCCCACGCCTTGATCCAGCAAGGAGAGAGGGAGAGGTTGAGGAAGACTCCATCCAACAGCAGCACAACGGCGTGGTGGTGGTGGAGGAGCGTGGCAATCCAGCAGGGCTTCGCCAAGCACCATGGGAGAGGAGGAGTAGGAAGAGAGGTAGGGTTGTGCCAGAACTTCGTGTATAGCTCCCATGCGCCTCCCCACTATATATAGGGGTGGAGGGGCTGGTTTCTTGCCCTCCAAGTCCATTGGGGCGTTGGCCAAGGTGGGAGGAAAGAAATCTCATTATTTCCTTCCCCACCGATTGTTATCCCCCCTTTTTAGGGATCTTGATCTTATCCCTTCGGGATATGATCTTATTCCTTCTAAGGGGGGATCTTGGTGCGCCTTGACCAGGGGTGTGGGGCCTTGCCCCCACTACCCACGTCCATGTGGGTCCCCCCATGCAGGTGGGCCCCACTCCGGAACCTTCTAGAACCTTCCCGGTACAATACCGAAAAATCCCAAACATTTTCCGGTGGCCAAAATAGGACTTCCCATATATAAATCTTTACCTCCGGACCATTCCAGAACTCCTCGTGACGTCCGGGATCTCATCCGGGACTCCGAACAACATTCAGTAACCACATACAAACTTCCTTTATAACCCTAGCGTCATCGAACCTTAAGTGTGTAGACCCTACGGGTTCGGGAGACATGTAGACATGACCGAGACGTTCTCCGGTCAATAACCAACAGCGGGATCTGGATACCCATGATGGCTCCCACATGTTCCACGATGATCTCATCGGATGAACCACGATGTCAAGGACTTAATCAATCCCGTATTCAATTCCCTTTGTCTATCGGTATGTTACTTGCCCGAGATTCGATCGTCGGTATCCAATACCTTGTTCAATCTCGTTACCGGCAAGTCACTTTACTCGTTCCGTAACACATCATCCCGTGATCAACTCCTTGGTCACATTGCGCATATGATGATGTCCTACCGAGTGGGCCCAGAAATACCTCTCCGTTTACACGGAGTGACAAATCCCAGTCTCGATCCGCATAAAACAATAGATACTTTCGGAGATACCTGTAGTGCACCTTTATAGTCACCCAGTTACGTTGTGATGTTTGATACACCCAAAGCACTCCTACGGTATCCAGGAGTTACACGCTCTCATGGTCGAAGGAAGAGATACTTGACATTGGCAAAGCTCTAGCAAATGAACTACACGATCTTTTGTGCTAGTCTTAGGATTGGGTCTTGTCCATCACATCATTCTCCTAATGATGTGATCCCGTTATCAACGACATCCAATGTCCATAGCCAGGAAACCATGACTATCTGTTGATCACAACGAGCTAGTCAACTAGAGGCTCACTAGGGACATATTGTGGTCTATGTATTCACACGTGTATTACGATTTCCGGATAATACAGTTATAGCATGAATAAAAGACAATTATCATGAACAAGGAAATATAATAATAATACTTTTATTATTGCCTCTAGGGCATATTTCCAACAGTTGCTACCTATGTCATGAGAAAGGTCACCTCGCTTCTTCATGCACTAGTGGTAACTTATCCAACCCAATTATTATTGATGATGTCTATTCTCTTGGGAAGGATAAGGTTGGCAATGTGGTTGCCAAGTTTGTTGGTACTCAAAGTGGTTTGAAGCAAAGAACCATTTGGGTAGCCAAGCCTATTGTGAGTAACCTCTTAGGACCCAACTTGGTTGGGGACCAACAAGCTCAAACTTGATCAATAGGTGATGTTGGAGGTCATTGGAGAATTGGCTACATTATGAAGAATTAAGGGGACTTCATCATTCTTATTGTCTCAAGCCAAGTCATTCGGATTATCAAGTTTCTATCTTATATCAATGGTCCTCCTTGCGGTAACTCATGCTTAAAGTGTTTACATTGATAGTTACTTTCCCCTTTGCATGTTTGGTTTCGTTCCTTGCATGTGTTTGTATATGTTGTGCTTCCAACTTGATTATCTTGAGCAATCAAGTATGTGTGTGTTGGTTTGCACATCATGTACGTGTGTGTCATACGTTGAGCCTTTTGCATCTTGTTTATTTCTTAGTTGGCTCTTGTGAGATATTAATGGAATATCCCATTATGGGGGAGTGATGTGCTTTGTGCACCTCACAATCCTATAAATGTGTGTACATGAGTAATACCATCTAGTATTGATATTTCAAGATTATCTAGTCGCGATGTGGTATGTCTTCTCATGAGAAATTCAAATTCTAAATAGTCCATTAATTATCTCTTGTTGGATCCTTTTATTTGCCTCTTGTTTATCCTTTATTGGTATCACATTATGGGGGAGTAATATTCTATGTGTATATTGCTAGCCTAGAAAATGTGTGCATTTGAGATATTGTCACCTAGAGTTGATATTGTAAATTATCTTGTTCCTAGGTGGCATGTTATCTCTACAAGTTGCAATTTGCTTTTTGTTTGGTGTGAAGATGATGTCGGATATCCTTGCTATCTACCACCGGGAATTATTTCCATTTACTTCTTGTCTTTTAACAGTTTGTACTCACTTGTGTGGTAGAATTTATTGATCATCTTTACATTGGCTTTTGCTTTTATTTGCCTTTTCTCTTGCCAAGGAATGTATCAACTCCCTTTGTCTTCCATACCACTTGTGGATCTTGTTTATTTCTTGATCTTGTCTAGTGTTTTCTAGATATAGTGAAAGTGGTGATCCTACCTTGTGCATTTTGTATTCAAATGCAAATTTCTCTATAATGCACTAGTCTTGGGGGAGTTATCCTATTTTCTATAAAACACTCATCTTGTGATCCTTATCAAGTGTGTGTTGGTGGAAGGAAAGTCGTTTCTTTTTGGTACTTTGTGCCATCATGAAACTTTGTAGAGAGCTTGGTTTGTTTGGAACCATCCTCTATTTTGGGGGTTTGATATCTTTTATTTAGTGGGTATCAATGGATATCTCATTCCTTGGTGTATCTCTTATGGATATCCTCCAAGTGATGTTTTATTCATTTGGTATCTCTTCTTCACTTGGTATTTCTTTGTCAATTGGTATCGGTTCTTGAAGGTCTTGAGCATGCGTATTTACTTCATGTAGTCTCTGTGGCATGCCTTTTTTTGACCCAATATATAGGGAAACTCCACCAAGTCTCAAATTGGATGAGATGTGCATGAAATTCATTTCCTTCTCTATATGCACATATTTATGTGGAGTTTGTCCTATGTATATTGGTGTTTCTAACTCTTTGGTCCCAATGAGTTTGGGTACCATTTTGTTTGTGTTGTTGTTCTAGGAACAATTGGAGATGCATTGGATGCTCGGCTCACTCACAAGGAAGGTGGTGTCACCATGTGCTTATTGGAGTCAAGCTAGGATGCTCAATGAACTACTATCTACTATCTTCAATTGGTTTCTTCTACATCCTTCCAATGATATCTCGGTAACAAGTATCCATTCATGCATTGTTTTCTTGCATTCAACCTTGTGTATGTTGCATCTTGGCATGCTATTTATTCCATCTCGTGATACTTGTTTCCTTTCTCAAAGCATATCAATGATGATCTCATGTTGCTAGTTGTGATGTCTTTGATGGTTGTATGGTGGGAATATACAATAAGACCATATCTAGCCATGTGCTATGCTTCCAAGCAAATATCTTATTGGTATATGTATGACCTCCCTTTGGATATCTTGTTCCTCATGTTGTAACTATCTCGGTGTAAATCCTTCTTTGTAGATATATATCATCATGATTTCTTCTACCTAGAATCTTATACACTTGAGAGAAGTTGCATATCTAGTTGATATCCTTTCTTTCACGTCCACCTTGTCTTTCTTATGTTATTTCTTTGGTGGCTCCATGAAAGCTTTTTCCTTGAGTGCGTGTCTTCTATCATTGCATCTTGATGCACTCTTGTGTGGTGAAGATCATTTTCCTCATGCTTATCTTTTTGAGGTGATACGTCTCCAACGTATCTATAATTTTTGATTGCTCCATGCTATATTATCTTCTGTTTTGGACATTATTGGGCTTTATTATATTATTTTTGGGACTAACCTATTAACCGGAGGCCCAGCCTAGAATTGCTGTTTTTTGCCTATTTCAGAGTTTCGTAGAAAAAGAATATCAAACGGAGTCCAAACGGAATGAAACCTTCGGGAACATGATTTTTGGAACGAACATCATCCAGGAGACTTGGACCCTACGTCAAGCAACCAATAGGGAAGCCACGATGTATGGGGCGCGCCTACCCCCCCTCCCCAGGCGCGCCCTCCACCCTCATGGGCCCCCTGTTGCTCCACCGATGTACTCCTTCCTCCTATATATACCTACGCACCCCCAAACTACCAGATACGGAGCCAAAACTCTAATTCCACCGCCGTAACTTTCTGTATCCACGAGATCCCATCTTGGGGCCTGTTCCGGAGCTCCGCCGGAGGGGGCATCGATCACGGAGGGCTTCTACATCAACACCATAGCCCTTCCGATGAAGTGTGAGTAGTTTAACTTAGACCTTCGGGTCCATAGTTATTAGCTAGATGGCTTCTTCTCTCTTTTTGGATCTCAATACAAAGTTCTCCCCCTCTCTCATGGAGATCTATTCGATGTAATCTTCTTTTGCGGTGTGTTTGTTGAGACTGATGAATTGTGGGTTTATGATCAAGTTTATCTATGAACAATATTTGAATCTTCTCTGAATTCTTTTATGTATGATTGGTTATCTTTGCAAGTCTATTCAAATTATCAGTTTGGTTTGGCCTACTAGATTGATCTTTCTTGCAATGGGAGAAGTGCTTAGCTTTGGGTTCAATCTTGTGATATCCTTTCCCAGTGACAGTAGGGGCAGCAAGGCACGTATTGTATTGTTGCCCTCGAGGATAACAAGATGGGATTTTTTTATCATATTGCATGAATTTATCCCTCTACATCATGTCATCTTGCTTAAAGCGTTACTCTGTTCTTATGAACTTAATACTCTAGATGCATGCTGGATAGCGGTCGATGTGTGGAGTAATAGTAGTAGATGCAGGCAGGAGTCGGTCTTCTAGTCTTGGAAGTGATGCCTATATACATGATCATACCTAGATATTCTCATAACTATGCTCAATTCTGTCAATTGCTCAACAGTAATTTGGTCACCCACCGTAAAATACCTATGCTCTCGAGAGAAGCCACTAGTGAAACCTATGGCCCCCGGGTCTATCTTCATCATATTAATCTTCCAACACTTGGTTATTTTCATTGCCTTTTATTTTACTTTGCATATTTATCATAAAAATACCGAAAATATTATCTTATCATATCTATCAGATCTCACTCTCGTAAGTGACCGTGTAGGGATTGACAACCCCTTATCGCGTTGGTTGTGAGGATTTATTTGTTTTGTGTAGGTGCGAGGGACTCGCGCGTAGCCTCCTACTGGATTGATACCTTGGTTCTCAAAAACTGAGGGAAATACTTACGCTACTTTGCTGCATCACCCTATCCTCTTCAAGGGAAAACCAACGCAGTGCTCAAGAGGTAGCACGAGGCTTTTGCCATCTTAATTGGTATCCCTCGTCTTCATGAGGCTTTCATCTTCTATCTTCACCACGGGTTGTTACAAGCATAGGTTTTTTATATGCTTATTAGTAAGCTTGTGAACCCATTTGCTAGTTGTGTGTGGGAATGATAGGCCTTGCACCATGTGCCTCATTCTTTCAAGACTTTATTGATGCTTAATGCTCATCCGTACTTTAGTCTTCTCAAGTGCATTGCCTTGACTCACACACATCATTTTGGTTGAGCCCATTCTTAAGTTGCCTCTTTTACTTGTTGCTCAACCATGTGTTTGTTGCAAGTACTAGGCTTAGTTTCCTATATGCTCACTTGCACTTGTTGTTAGTTTCTATTGATTTTGGGGGAGCTATGATCCTATTTTGTGCACTTTGTATCCAAATACAAATATTCTTATGTATGCACAAGTCATGGGGAGCTTCTCTAGTTTCTCTAGAACACTCCTTTGCTCATATCATAATATCTTTTATTCATGTGGCTCGTAGGATCTTTGGTCAAGTTGGTTCAATTGGTATCTTTCGATAGCTTGCTTCAATTGGTATCTTTTGTTTGCTTGATTGCTTGTGTCTCTCTCGGTTATGTCTTTGTGGCATATCTTCCTTTAGCAATCTTGGTGCCTCAATATAGTTGGTCTTCCTCCAAGTATTACCTTTGGATATGTGTATGGCATTCCTCTCTCTTGTTGAGAAATACACAACTTTTGGAGGAACACCTTTTATATTGGTCTTCTTAGCTTTTCGCCCATTTTGGCAATCGATGCCAATGGGGGAGAAGTTTCAGAGAGTTTTGTGGAGAAGTCTTTAGAGTTTTCTCCTTGCTTTGGTTTTGTTCCTAAGCATTTGCATCTCATACGCATGCATTATTGGTTGTTGCATTGCATGGTGATGCATAATTCCTTGTATAAACTCTCTTGAAAGTGATTGTCATCAATTACCAAAATGGGGGAGATTGAAAGAACATGCGGTGCCCCCATGTTTGGTTTTGGTAATTGATGACAATCTCTATGGACTAATGGTTGCCTTGAGTTATATTTGAAGGTTTTGTCCATAGGCTTTTCTTGGAGTACATGTGTGGTTTCAAGGAGAATTTGTGTCGACCAAGGTGCTATTCAAGGAATTATCCAAAGATTGGTCATGTGAGTGTTGGGATTATTGCAAGTATGTCTTGAAGAAGAAGATTGTGTGATCATTCATGCTTACCTTCAAGGCATCATCCAAATGAAGAGAATTGGAAAGGTTCAAGGTTGATCAAGACTAAGTCAAGAGTGAATCAAGTTGATCAACTCACAAAGCGCAGAAGATGTACCGAGGGGGATCAAGTGATCCCATGGTATGGTAAGCATTGTCAATTACACTTTGTGTACTAACCCATGGTCTTCATGAGAGTTCTTTGTGGGGTTAGGTTGCCGTGTGCAAGTTCAAGTGATGCATCACGAAGAGATCAAGTGCTTGAAGCTTGCCGTCCATTGTGGTGACAATGGACTTGTGAAGATGTGCGGAAGAGTGGCTCACCCATAGTGGAGTATGGGGGAGCAATTTACTAGTCTTCACCAAGCTAACACAATCAAGAAAGGTGGTCCAACTTGAGGAAGTCAAGATAGTCTACATCTAGCTCAAGTGGACTTTGTGCAAGGCAAAGGTTTGCCCTTGATAGGTTTTCTATTTTACCGGTCTCATGGTGGTAGTTGGGAGACCGGGTTATAGGATCGATCGCCGTACTATCAAGGGGGGCTCTTGATGAGTAGCTTGATCGTATCGTCTGTAGAGAGCTCAAACCATTACATCCTTGCATCATCTTTCTTGGTTCTTGTTTGGTTCTCTTTGTGAGTTTTGGAGCTTATGGTCATCTTGATGACAAGCTCGAGTTCATCAAAAACGGAGTTCACTCGCATCTTCTATGATGTTTTCAACGTTGGAGGTTATGTTGGTTCTTCTCTGTTGGAGGTTTCACTCCTCTCTTTGTTAGGCATACCTCCCCTGCCTCTTCTTACTATATCCAGTCGCTGTTTTGATGCTACTCGTCGTCTTGTTTCCAACAAGCTTGAGCTCGCTCGATTCAGAGCGGCAGTACCGCGTATCGCCACAAGCGGTAGTACCGCTGTCTCACAGCGGTAGTACCGCCCATGGCCATAAGCGGTAGTACGGCTTTAGTTCCTCGCTGGTACCGCCTCGACTCGAGACGTGGTTTTCTCGTGTCGGGTTCAGCGACAGTAGGAGCGGTTGTGCCGCTCGTGTGTGGTAGTACCGCTGGGCCAAGCGGCAGTACCGCCGCTGCCAACGGTAGTACCGCTGGCCCCAGCGGTAATGCCGCTCATACGGCTCTGCCTCGCTCTCTATTTTGCTCCACTCTCTGTGTTCTACCGCCCGAGCGGTAGTACCGCTCCCCTGAGCGGTAGTACCGCTCGTGCGTGGACTGAGCACATAACGGTTGGATTCGGGAGCTCCTATAAAAGGGGGTCTTCTTCCCCATTGAGCCTTATCCTTTGAGCTCGTGTTCTTCCCCCATTGTTGACCTTCTTCGAGCTTGCTAACTCTCAATCCCTCCATGGATTCTTGCTAGTTTTTGAGGGAAAAGAGAGAGGAGATCTAGATCCACATTTCCACCACTCACTTTCTCCTCTATGTGAGGGGAACCCCTTGGATCTAGATCTTGGAGTTCTTGGTGTTCTCCTTCTTGTTCTTCCTCTCATTTTCCTCCCTAGCATTAGTTGCTTCGGTGGGATTTGAGAGATAAGGACTTGGGCACTCCATGTGCCCTTGCCATTGCATTTGGTGCATCGGTTTGAGTTCTCCACGATGATACGTGGAAGTTACAAGTTGTGAAGCTTATTACTCTTGGGTGCTTGGTACCCTTGAGCTTGTTCCTCTTGGGTGCTTGGGCGCCCTAGACGGTTGGTGGTGTTCGGAGCTCAATCATTGTGGTGTAAAGCTCCGGGCAAGCGTCGGGGTCTCCAATTAGGTTGTGGAGATCGCCCCGAGCAATTTGACGGGTACCGGTGACCGCCCCCAATGGTTGCCAAAGTGTACGGGTTCGGTGATCGCCCTCAAGGGTCCCTTAGTGGAATCACGGCATCTTGCATTGTGCGAGGGCGTGAGGAGATTACAGTGGCCCTAGTGGCTTCTTGGGGAGTATTGTGCCTCCACATCGCTCCAAACGGAGATTAGCATCCGCAAGAGTGTGAACTTCGGGATACATCATCGTCTCCGCGTGCCTCGATTATCTCTTACCCGAGCCCTTACTTATGCATTTTAATTTGTGATAGCCATATTGTTTCTTGTCATATATCTTGCTATCACTTTGTTGTTTATCTTGTAGCATAAGTTGTTGGTGCACATAGGTGAGCCTAGTTGTTGTAGGTTTTGTGCTTGACAAATTAACCGCTAGGTTTATTCCGCATTTGTTCAAGCCTAAACCGTAATTATTTTAAAGCGCCTATTCACCCCCCCCCCCTCTAGGCGACATCCTCGTTCTTTCAAACTTCATACAAACCCTTCAAACCTCTGTTGGCGATATTGCCATCTCGAAGGAGGACAAGGAGGCAGAGCTTTTCAACCATTTTCAGACCCACCTTGGCACTAGCTGTCTA
>NC_041390.1:567129038-567163252 GCF_002162155.2 Triticum dicoccoides | reverse complement strand
TTGTCATATATCTTGCTATCACTTTGTTGTTTATCTTGTAGCATAAGTTGTTGGTGCACATAGGTGAGCCTAGTTGTTGTAGGTTTTGTGCTTGACAAATTAACCGCTAGGTTTATTCCGCATTTGTTCAAGCCTAAACCGTAATTATTTTAAAGCGCCTATTCACCCCCCCCCCCCTCTAGGCGACATCCTCGTTCTTTCAAACTTCATACAAACCCTTCAAACCTCTGTTGGCGATATTGCCATCTCGAAGGAGGACAAGGAGGCAGAGCTTTTCAACCATTTTCAGACCCACCTTGGCACTAGCTGTCTAGATAGGTGTGCCTCAACTGGGAAAGCCTGGGATACGAGCCTTTCAACCTTGCCATCCTCGACACACCTTTTGATGAGTTGTAGATTAAAAAATCCATTTTTCTCTTCATTTGGTCAAAGCTCCTGGGCCTGATGGCTTCATCGAAGCCTTTTTCAAGTACTGTTGGGAAACCATCAAAGATGACCTTGTTGTCACCATCCTCCACTTGACTAGCCTAATGAGATGTCAATATCATGAATTCGGTGAATATTGTCCTCCTTCGTAAGATCGTAGACGCCATAAGTTGATTCACAACATCTCCAAGATCTTCTTCAAGTTGTTTGCCAATCGGCTCGCGCCTCTATCGCGCAACCTTATATCCATAAGTCAAAGTGCTTTGTGACATCATGTCTTAATATGAATGATATAGACTACTCATATCAAAAGAAATTCCTTCTTTTGTGGAGTCCATCCACAAGGAACCTAAAAATTAAGCGTACTTGGTTGGGGCAATTTGAGGATGGGTCAGCGACCGGGAAGTTGATCCCGGGTGTGCACAAGTGAAAGACAGAGTGCACATGAAAGATTAGTGTTGGTTTGTGGGGTTAGTCTAGATCCCAGACGTAACGACAAGGAACCAGTGATTGTGGTTGGGGCGTTATAGTGCTTTCATCCATATTCCCAGTCCGACATAACAATATAGTATATCGATCACATGATCATCATTATAGTTGTACGCGTTCCAAGCGAAGGACCATCTGGTCGCTGGCAATCTTGAAGAAGTGCAACCTCAATATTGTGCCTTACTTCATGAGAAGTGCATCGATGCACGCAGCGGCAGCTGCACGCACGGCATCGACGGCGACAACAACTTCGCGATTCGTATCAGGGAAGCATGTAGTTAGAGTATAGACGAATGTTGGCTATTGTATATGTGTATTGAAAGGACCACGACTGACAGCATGACCTGACACAAGCGGACAAGCCGCAGGGTCTGTGCAGCACATGCCCCCAATTCATTTTATCACGTAGTAAGACCATAGTACCAGCAAAGCACAGCAACGGCTAGAGGTTGCCCAAGTCCACATACATCATAATTTCTCCCTGACAAAAGCTTCCCCACCAGATAAATCGAGGAGACTACACAAGCTAGCAATCTTTGCCAGCTTTTCAAATTGCCACGAACAAATCTATCAGATGAAAACAAGGTACCAGAAACAAAGATTTATTACCACAAATTGCCACGACACACTATTGCCACTAACAAATCTATCATATTTTGTACGCGAACCTGTCAGTAAGTAATTTTCAACATTCATTCTTTCTGTTGATCCCTTTTTTCCGATCATTACCACATTGATATGTGTGCACTGGGCAGGACGGCGGACGAACTGATTAGCACGAGAGAAGATGGAGGAGAGGAACAACACATCCCATATGCAAGACCGCGTCTCCCAGGCAACTTTACAGAAAACAGTACCCTGCCCTGTGGAGTAAAAAATAGAGGTACCTCACTGCACACTCTGCGGACAGGCTTATTTTGCGTCAGAAGTGCACCCCACGAGACCAACGTGGCCAAGGGTATTCGTATGTATCGGCCGATGTATGTTCACTTTCCCCATTTCAACGAATTTTAGTACACGGATCACCTCGTCTGGACCACCGGTTGAATAGCTACGATCAGCTGCCGCTGCGTGCAGGAAGACCGCTCTCCTTACTTCATATGCATTTCACGAACAACTTTAGTCCAGTTCTTATAGATCAGTGATGACCCATCCTTCGCTTTCTTGATGTAGAATATATAAGTAGGACGAGGGAAGTTATTTGGTGTTGCCATAAAAATCTTCGTTGGCCAGCAAATGCTTTGAGATGTACTCAATGTGCTCTCTTGAAAAGCACTGATCAAAGAGAAAATTATACACTGCGTTATCCAAACATTCAATTTGCATAGTAAGATATGAGGTAATACATCAGTTTGTTTTGGCATAGGTTAAGAACTAGTCCCTCTGTAAACAAATATAAGACGCAACAAACGGGGGAACCATAATTTCTATTTGGCGGAGGGAGTATCTTCAATGCGTTGTCCAACCATCAGTTTGTTTACAGAGGAAGTATCTTCAATCTGTTTGTGTAGCCACAATTTCTATATTTTTTTTTGCGGGGAACCATAATTTCTATTTTTTTAGGGGAGCCATATTTTCTAGAGAAAAGTATGTTTTGGTCCCTCAAGTCCCACAAAAGTATAGGCTTGGTCTAAAGATTTTCTTTTTTGATATATATTTGGTCCTTCAAGTCTCAAAACCAGATAAATTAGGTTCAAAACCAGATTTTAAGCACATTGACCGGGTTTAACCACGGTGACCCGATTCGGCTGATGAGCAATAAATTCAACAGCAAAAAACTTTTCAAATAAACTGAATTTTTGTGGTTTTATTGATGATCCGTACATAGCATTTCATGCTTCGGCTACTTCATCCACGAGAGGGAAAATATCTAGTGCTACCAAACTTGAGGTACTACCATGATACAAGCTTCTAGGCCGTTGGATTCTCGGATCAGACGGCTCATAGAGATTCTGCAACATTTGCAAAAAAAGCCTCCTAAAAGTTTAGAAATTGTGTATAGATCCAGCAGATCTAACCACTCCTAGATGCCGTCCATCTGAGAATCCGACGGCTCAGAAGTCCGTATCACGGTAGCATCTGAGGCTTGGCACGAGCAGATATTCTCCCGTCCACGAGATCCATGAAAACTCAATCAAGAAAGAGAAACGGACTGCATTGTTCACACCATAGCCGGAGAAGCAAGTTCTCTCGCCGGTTAAGGCTACTCAGCAGACTCCGTGGACACGTCCGGCCGCGTCCCCATTCTTCCCATTCACCAGTCGGTTGAGCTTGAGTGAGAGCAAAGAAATGTGGCCGGCAGCTGGGATGAGCTGCTGGCGCCAGAAGCTGATTTGAAGCCGAAGGAGACGTAGAGATAGCATGGCGGAGGAGAGGAGAATTCCAATTCGAGCTTCCCGAGCGGAACAGCGGGGAGGCGGAGCACGCACGGCAGGGCCACACCTCACCGGCCTCGCTCACCGATTATGTCAGCCATGATCCTCCGTACTGATCGACGACTTGTTTAATCGCTCTCCGGAAAAGCCCATCCTCATCGCAAAAGAATACTACCACTAAATTCCAGCCGCATGCTCCGGCGATGCCGCGGCGGAAGCGAAAGGCAAGCGCGACTGCGATGGTGGCGCCACTACATTCCGATGCCCCATCCCCCTCGTGCCCCGGCTCCGAGCGGTGCTGCTACCACTACATAGCCACCGACCAGGAGCCGCGCCGCAGCGGGTCAAGAAAGCAGCGGCGATGGAGGCGGACGAGCTCCTGAAGAAGATACGGGCGCTGGAGGAGGGGCAGGCGGAGCTCAAGCGGGAGGTGGGCAGGCTCATGCCGGACCGCCGCGCCGCGGCCCGGCGCCGTGCCCTCCGCGCGCTGCCGCCGCCGCCGCGGCCCTCGTCGTCGCGGCGCGTCGCGGCCCGCGGCAGGCTGCCCGACAGGCACTGCCACTGGATACTGCAGTCGCTGGGGCAGGCCGTGCACATCATCGCCCCCGACGGGAAGCTCCTGTACTGGTGAGGCTCCTCGGTTATATTGTTCACCAAGTGTTTGATGAAATGCTGACCAGGGCTATTCATAGTCTTTTCCCCCCTTTTTTCGCAAAGTGAAAACTTTTTGCAAAAACTGCTGCAAGGTGACAGAACCTGGCAATTTGCCTAGTGCAAAGTGCATTTAGCTCTTTATTTTTTATGGAAATACATAGTGTTCTTGATGCATGTAGTTAGTGTAGATCCCATTCTCTCGACCGGTCAAGTTGGCTAAAGAGGCATATCAGATTCTTTTTGCCATAGGCATTTCTACACACAATTGACTCTGCTTGGTTCTCTGAACACATGTCTTACCAAACTCTATGTTGTTTTTGTTCTGTGATCTAGGAACCGGTATGCTGAGCATATGTATGGCTATACTGCAGCAGAGGCAGTTGGTCGGAATGCCGTTGAATTAATTGTTCATCCGACTGACTTCGATTCAGCAAAAATCGTCATCCAGAATATATTTATGGGCAAGTGTTGGAGAGGGAAGTTTCCTGTTAAGAACAAAGCAGGAGAGAGGTTTTTCATTTCTGTCCACAACACCCCTTTGTACGATGACGATGGTAGTTTGGTGGGCCTTATCTGTCTCTCGCTTGATGTACGGGCATTAGAGGAGATATTTAGTCCCTCGGACTCAGCGGAATCCTATCCAAGTACAGCAAAGCACCGGTTTCATGCTAACAACCGGCCTACAAGTGGTTCAGTAAACAAAGGTTCTGTTCACTCCCAGCAACCTCCTCAATCTGGTGTCACCTCCAAGATAGTAACTTTGGTAAGTTGCATCGCTGTTTAATTTCAAATGGGGACTTACTCTTCTGGTACTTATTCTTCATTTATTTCTTAGTGTATTATTTTCTTGTTGGAATAACAATGCAGGCTACCAGCGTTACAAGTAGAGTTCATTCTCGGATAAGGACAGGTCAGAATAGCGACAAACAGTATGGTGGTGACTGTGAGGACCAGTATTCTCAACTTGATCTCCAGGCCGAGGTGGCATCAAGTGAAGAGAACACCCCAAGTGGGGATGTAATGCATGGTGCCTTTGTGGCCCAAGAGAAATCCCGTGGCAAGTCGAGCAAAACAAGTAGTGATGATCCAGGAGAAGGAAAAGTAGGGTCCTACAAGATTTTCCGTTCGAAGGCTGAGGCATTATTGGCAAAGAAGGGCATATCATGGCCTTGGAAAGGGCATGCAAATGATGGGGGTTCTGGAAAGAATAACGTGAACTCAACACAGTTGCAGGATAAGCAGGAGAATGACCAGAGTCAGCAGAGAGTTCCAGTTCTAGAGCCTATCATAATTCCAGACTGCCAAAACAGCGAAGACACTTGGGCTACGAAATATGAGGTCTCAGGTTCCTGGTGGGATTTCAACAAGAATTACACGAGTAGCATGAGCAGCAGTGGGAGTACTGATAGCAGCGGTATCGAGAGAGTAGACTATGAAGCAGACCGCCTAGATTATGAGATTCTCTGGGAAGACCTAGTAATTGGAGAACAAGTAGGTCAAGGTATTACTTCTCCCTTTGCAATTACTCCATTTGTAGGAACTCAGATCTCTTGTTAACATGCACTCCAAAAGATTTAGGAGTAGCCATAGCCATAGCTTGTAATTGTAAGAACTACTTAGGCTGTTTGTTCTTTGTCAGTAATTCCTCACTATGCATGTATCTTAATAGCTCACAAGCGTAGTAAAAATCAGTTCTTTTCAGTAAAATTCCTCGCTCTCCATGCTTCTTAATAAAATCTTGTGTATTATCCTCTTATCTTTGGCATAGTCCAAATCGGTTCTGTTTCTTCTAATCTTCAGGAGTCATAACAGTTCAGTCAATTTCATGATTTTACTATAGTCCTGGTGGCGTGGATGTCTATTCTGAGATTCTAAGTTGCAAGTGTTACATTTCCACAACAGTGATGGCAATGTTTGTTCGTAAGGTTATGCATGTACTGTACTTGTTTACTGCTGAAAGTCCATGTAGATAATCACACAGAATTGTCACTAATATCCCGATTCTTAGACTGCTGTATGCAATCTGGTATTGTCCTCCTTTTTAACAAACGTACTCATTTTTGTTATTTTCATATTTGGTGCATACAGGTTGTTGCGGAACAGTGTATCATGCTTTGTGGTATGGCTCGGTATGTCATTTCTGTCACATGATTATGAATGGAGCTTTACATCTTAACAATAAATCTTAAACCCTCAGTATCTATCAATGTTCCTGTAGGACGTGGCAGCTAAAGTATTCTCCAAGCAGGAATATTCAGAAGAAATGATCAATACCTTCAGACAAGAGGTGGACATCTATATCTACATACAATTTCTGTTGACCTTCAATTGCTCATGAATTTGGCTATAATGGCAATGAAAGCACGCGATATCTACTGTATTATTGAGACAGATACTCCATTATTGAAATAATTACCCATTTTCACTATTCTATGTTAATTTAACTATGTGGATAAATATGAAAAAATGATATGGCATTGACAAATTAATCTTCACTTTTGTTGATTTTGTGGGTCAATGAGCACTACATTGGTAACTTTCTAAATCATGTTCTGTGATTCCTTTTCCATAGTTTGTGGCCATGACCATATTTGTATCCTTCAAATGTGTAGGTATCATTGATGAAGAAGCTACGACATCCCAATATAATACTTTTCATGGGTGCAGTTGCTTCGCAGGAACGACTTTGTATTGTTACTGAATTTCTGCCACGGTATGCTGTATATCTTCCTACATGTTTTTTTATCGGTACTAGTAAAAACACTTCAAAGGATTGATGGGTGGCTCAACTGGTTCTGTAAGCAACCAACCATGTTTTATACTTGCCTCTTGTTGAAGAAGTTGGGAGTGCTAATACCCTGGTTCTTTTCGTTTGATACTAAAAAGTAAAAACACCTCTGACATACCATGCATTGATTTTGTACTAGGTAGAGTTGTTTTACTTGTTCTGTATAACACTTGACTGAGTCCCATAATGCAGCGGGAGTTTGTTTCGGTTGCTTCAGAGTAACATTGGCAAGCTGGATCCAAGACGGAGAGTTAACATGGCTATTGACATTGTGAGTGCATTTTCTCTTAACAGCTGGTTAAGGATTCAGGAAATTTCAAGCCAAATAAACTACATGGAACTTTTGAGAAATGAGCATGTTGTAGCAGAAGACCTGATAAATATTCTTCAATTGAAGATGTCAAGTATTGTTTTGAATAGATACAGAATTTACCTTTGCAAACTGCCCAAAAGCGAAGTTGAACTGCATGTCAGCTAAGCCATATCTGTAGCTGCAGTGTATGGAAGAATGAAACAAGAAAATAGGTGATATCATGTACTTGCCATCTAACATGGTATCTTGTGCTATATAACATATTATGTTTCTACGATCATAACTGAAGATTATATCGCCAAAATTCAATGTTGATTCATGTGATTATGATGTGCAACATGCCGACATTGTTACCTAAACCCTCCAACATGCGTGTTCATGTTTGGGCTCTTAACTTGTGGAGATAGAAGTTACTTGATATTTTCTTTGCCAAGTACTTATTTTTCCATGTGAATTCTTAGAAGAATAATTTAATATTGTTGCAGGCAAGGGGCATGAATTATCTTCACAGTTCCATCCCAACTGTTGTGCACCGTGATTTGAAATCACCAAACCTGTTGGTTGATAAGAATTGGACTGTAAAGGTAATTATGAAACTTTATTCTCCATGCTTTATGTTGCCTCTTCTCATTTGGTTCTATTAGGTTGCAGACTTTGGTCTTTCACGTCTGAAACACGAAACATTTCTGTCAACAAAAACTGGAAAGGGAACAGTAAGTACAAGCAAACTTAACCTTTTGACATGGACTCTCCAGACTGACAGGATTGTCATAAACTTTAATCTAAGTACCTGATAACTTGGTTTCCACATCCAGCCGCAGTGGATGGCTCCGGAGGTGCTACGGAGTGAACCTTCAAATGAAAAGTAAGCTCAATCTGGAGATTCTTGAACAACAGATGTTCTTGTTACCTACGGATGTTTACTGATTTCTTCCTTTTTTATTAAGTATAGGTCTGATGTATTCAGCTATGGAGTGGTCCTGTGGGAGCTTGCTACTCAGATGATCCCCTGGGATACTCTCAATACAATGCAGGTACATGGGGATGACTTTTCTACATACACTCCATTTTTGTGGTTTCTTAGAGCCAAAAAAAGATTCTTGGAAAATACTAGTAGCTTACTGGTGAATGGTGAATCTTTTCCAAGTGTAATCACCGTCATTGCAGTTTAAGAAAGCCTAGTTTCTTTTTTGCTTCTTCTTTTTGACGTAACAGCACAAGCATTGCCATTAATGCCAAATCCCTAACGGTGGCCCCCTGTGTTGCAGGTCATCGGAGCCGTGGGTTTCATGGATCACAGACTGGAAATACCAAGCGACGTGGATCCTCAGTGGGCATCGATGATTGAGAGCTGTTGGGAAAGGTATATATACATCACCATTTTGCAGGCTAGTGAAGGAGTACCAAATAGCCAATTTCCGATCCCACTAAATCAACTATCCCCTCTGTGCAGTGAACCGCAACGCCGCCCTTCGTTCCAAGAACTTCTCGAGAGGCTCCAGGGGCTGCAGAAGCAGTACACGGTTCAGGCGCAGACGGAGCGGAAAGCGGCTGGGAAAGGTGCTCGAAAGACAAGCGTCAAAGATGATGGCTGAGGTAGCTTAATGTTCTGATGGAGGATTATGGAGCTGCCATCTTGGGGAACAGTTTTCCATGATACTTCTAAAGAGGACTACCACTACCAGAGAGGTGGTACATGGCTTCTCAAGTTGCAACCTTGATGCTTTGGAGTGCTGTTTGCCTCTAGAGGACACTGGTGGCATGACATGAGACTGCCAGTCGTTTCAAGGTTAGTCCGGATTTTCACAACCTGGGCACATCTGACCATGATACGTGTTTAGATACGATTGGTCTAACAGCTAGTTGTGCCTGTACCGCCGAAATGTGTCATGGCATAAACAACACTTTCCACATCGGACATGGCTTTTCAGTTACTTTTAATTTTAATTTTCCATTTTACGTTTACTTTTTATTTTCGCGATTTATAGTATTTTTAATTTTATTTTAATGTTTTCATTTTCTTGTTACTTGTGGTTTATTTTTATTTTTTTCATTTAAAAAATACACATACCCTTTCTACAAAATTATGAATATTATTTAGGTTCACATGAACATTTAAAAAATGCACACTTTTTTATTACATAAACGGTTCTGAAATACATGATAACCAATTTTAATACATGATAAGTATTTTTAATTACTTTATGAATTGGTTTTAAGCACGAGATGAACATTTTCTAAATACACGATGAATGATTATTTAATGTGTGATGGATATATCTTCTTAATGCATAATGAAGTATTTTGGAAAAATCAATTGATTTTTAATACACATCATACATTTTTTAAATAAATGAAGAACATTTTATTAATACACAATGAAATAATTTGGAAAGCATGTCAACCTTTTTTAATACGTAACAAACATTTTCCAATACGTGATGAACATTTTTTATTCACATGAACCTTTGGGAAAATACAAGGAATAGTTTTAATAGGCAATACACTTTTTTAATATGTGATGAACATGGTTTTAATTTACAATGGACCTTTTCATAGTACACGAAAAACTTCTCAATATAGGATGAACCTTTTTTAAGTACTTTGTACATTTTATTAGTACGTGATGGTTTTTTAATGCATGATGAATTTTTCTTTAAAATGTTCGTCTTTTCTATAAATATTAATGTATTTTAAGAAAGTTTTCACACGTTTTACAGGAAATGATCGTGTATTCATTTAAAAACTATATAAATATTGAAAAAAAAGAAATGAAAAAAATGGAATACAGAAAATAAAATTAGAAAGAAAAAAGGAAAAGAAACCCATAAAAAGAAATGGAAAAGGAAATATAAAATGTTAGGAAAAAGCCAAAACAAACCAAGGCTTGCGAGACCCAATGAAAACTGCAGGAGCCACCCAAACACAAATCGCGCGTAAACCACCAAACCTTCTTACTGGGCTACGACCCTGTTTGGTGCATGGGCGGGATATAGCATATGCGGCTAAACTATGGACTACACCTATAAAAACGGCTAAATTATGGACTAAATTTATAGAAGAAACGTACGTAACATAATTATAAGATGACAAGATCATGTTGGAGCGGAAGGAGGCCAACCTTAATACTCAGAGGATTATTGAGGAGTTAGTGGAGGGAGGAACCTATAGGATGGGTCAGTAAAGGCGTGTTTGAATGCCTGCACGCTCCCTATGTACCCTAAAAATAAAATCAGTTGCTTGGTTACCCACGCATTTGGATGGGCTTGCATGGCACAAAGCTCAAAGCGGCCTTGAGTCTGACTCATGAGGAACGGTTGACTTGTTAGATTACATAGCAATTCAAGTTCTCACTTGTCTACAATCAGCACTCAGTTACTTAGCTACATATGTGATATGAAAGCATACACAACTGATGTGATGAAACACATCAGTACAACAAATTGCATCACATTCCTCTTCTTCTGCACTTGTAAATCGACGGTCTTCTCTAGCAGTAGTTCATGGCTTGAACTGGCCGGGGTTACCATCGGCTTGAAAGCATACATGGGATTGATTTTGAAGAAGAAGACCCACAGGAATGGCTTGAACTGGCCGAGGTTGCCACCGGCTTGAACTTGCTCCAAAATTTACCATCACCGTCACTTGTTCATGGGTCAAGGGTGTAGCCTAGCCAGCCATCGCCCCGCCTAGGTCGCCACCACGGCCGTAGCACACCTCGGTGCCCAGCCGCCGCCGCCCAGGATTGACCTTGGTCAATGTCGCAACCCTCATGCCCTGTCAGCCACCGCCGCAGCGGTCGTGCTCAGGTAGCAATTGTCGCGCCTCAATCACCAGCAGGCCATGTCGCCACCGTCGCCGATTCCGGATTCGTCGGTGAGAAAGGGGTTCGAGAGAGAGAGAGAGAGAGAGAGAGAGAGAGAGAGGACATGGTGTCCTTAGCCACTTAATTGACGTGATAGTCAAAATCAGGCCACGTGGCCGTTTTAGTCAAAACAGGGTCCATGACATAGTAAAACCACCTTAAGGCTTTGTACAATAGAAGGTGCTTAGGGGATGCTTAGTAAAATAACCCAAGTTCGTCTTAAACATCGGTGCTTTAAGCGTCTGTCTTATAGAAATAAACACCGGTGTTTAGAAAAAAACTGGTTTATTTCTCTAAGCATCTATCCCAAGCATCTTGCATTGTACATGGCCTAAGTGTTACAAGGGACGAAAAAAAATCCGGTTTAATTACTTTTTTTAGCATCAGTTTAATTAGTTGAGTGGCTGAGTTTTGAAGCTGAGAAATAATTTTTAAACTTTGACAAGAATTGAAAGACGAAAAATATACGTATCCCTTTCCTCTGCTAGGCTAAGGCTCGGTATGGCTCGCAGAGAACACAAAAATGCTGCAACGAGAGAGGACTGAGCGTAGGAACTTTTGCCCGTCACGGACAGCCCAGGTGTGCCGGAGATTTCCTTGTAGTCTCCAGCGATGGCGCCATCGGTCTCGCCTCGCGCACGCATGGCGCACCTACACGCACGGCTGCACGCCTGCACCCCATGCCAATGCCAGACTGATTCGCCCATGCAGATGCACAGGACTAGGTACCCAGCCGCCAAACGCTCCCCAACACCCGCGCTCGTCTCTTCAACTCGATCACTCCTCCCTGCCTAACACTAACTGATCACCGATCTCCAAAATAGATGACTCAACTTTGTACTAACTTTAATACGAAGTTGGGTCATCTATTTTGGAACGGAGGAGTACGTCCGATGCATGTGTTGGCGGCGGTCATGGGCGGCGCCGCCGCGGCCATCTGTTGCGTGGCGATGGCGGCATACCTGTACGTCCACAAGAGGAACAAGAAGAAGAGGAAGGGGGAACTCAACAACGCCGAGTGGCTGCCGGAGTACCGCTCTCCCGCCCCCCGCGGCGGCGGCAGGTCGTTCTCGCTGGCCGAGATCAAGGCGGCGACCCAGAACTTCAGCGAGGCGCAGGTGGTCGGCGCGGGCAGGCAGGGGAAGGTGTTCCGCGGCGTCGTGGACGGCGGCACCGCGGTGGCCATCAAACTGGCCGGCCCGTCGCCGGGCCGGAGCGCGCGCGAGCTCCGGGCGGAGATCGAGGCGCTGTCCGACCTGCGGCACCGGCACCTCGTCCCGCTCCTGGGCTTCTGCTCGGACAGGGAGGAGACCATCCTCGTGTACCGGTACATGCCGCGGGGCACGCTGCAGGAGCACCTGCGCGCCGAGCCGGCGATGCCGTGGTGGCGCCGCCTCGACGCGTGCATGGGCGCCGCGCGGGGCCTGCACTGCCTGCACGCCGGCGGCGTCGTCCACGGCGACGTCAAGGCCACCACCGTCCTCCTCGACGAGAACTGAGTCGCCAAGCTCTCGGACTTCGGCCTCTCCAACTCCAAGGACGCCACGATGAAGTCCGACGTCTGCTCCTTCGGCGTCGTGCTCTTCGAGGCGCTCATGGCGCGGCGCCCGGAGATGCTGACTGGGGACCAGGCCGTCGGCCTCGCCGAGCACGCGCTGGCATGCCACCGGAGCGGCACCCTGCCGGACGCCGTCGACGCGGCGATCAAGGACCAGGTCGCGCCGGAATGCCTTGAGAAGTTCGCTGAGACCGCCGTGGAGTGTCTCGCGCACCAAGGCACGGAGCGGCCGGCCATGGGCGACGTGCTATGGAACCTAGAGTTGTCGATGCAGCTGCAGCTGATTAATCCCAATAAGACGTAGCAACGAGCCATATTGGTGTACAGCAAAATCAAATTATTTTCCCACTAGCAGTAGCAGCACAGCCAGGTGCGCCCGCCATAGTTCATGCCCTAGAAGAGCTCTCAGATGAAAATGTAAATCATTGCAAATTGCAATGCGATGGTTCGGGTTTTTGAGTTAAAAGATGATGGATATGAAAGAGAAAAAAAAAAGATGTAGCAGCACAGCATATGAACTTATTTGAGCAATGCCATGAACTTTGTCAGCTCTAACTTATTTGAGCCACTTGAACTTGTCATAAAACAATCTGTGGGGTGCAATAACCATCCGGACAACAGCTACAAGCTCTGGATACCAAATGCATATCTACATTGGTAACCCTGGTCTTTGAGGAGATCTCGTCAGCAGGAACTGCTCAACACATGATGCAAAGCAAAGTGATCCTGAAGATATAAATCATATGCCACCCGTTTACGTTGCCATGAGCATGGGATTTCGTGGTGAGTCTTATGGGCACTTTTCTGATCTTGTGATGCTTGGTCTTCAGTGTGTCTCGACGGAGAAAGAAACCTACGGGTGCCAATGTCTGAGGAAATTTTGCGCGGAAGCAGGGCATAAAGTGTTTATCTATGCAAGAATAGGTCATTGAACCCGATAAGGCCCCTGAGAGAGAAAATGGGCAAATAGTGGAAGAGGACGTTTTGGCTCCCGGAAGCATTTCTGAAATTATTTATTTTGATGTTTTTGTTAGTGTCGCAAGCATGCTTGACAATTTTCATACGAAACAGAGCAATGGTGTTTCGTCAATGAAAAAACAAATTTGGGGTAACATTTGGTGTTCAAATTAATTTATTTTTTGCATAGGCCAAAATGTTTAACCTTTTTTGCCTAAAACTTTGAAGGTAGCATTTGGATGTTAATACATAAAAATGTTGTTGAGATTTCTTTTGACATTACAAAATTCATTTTTCACGCATGAGGCAAATTGGATTTCCAGAAAAGAGTATCCTTTTGTTCTCCCCAAAAGAAGGCGATCAACTGTGAGAATGAAGGGAAAAACTCACTAGACGAAGCAGTGCTCCATTCGATTTCTATGTTGTCAGCGTGTGTTGAGGGGATAAGTTCTTCCATGCTTCTGGTGCGAAAGCAGAGGCCCTTTTCGATTTCTGTATCAACAGCGTGTCATGAGAGGATGTCATGCACGGAAATTTTATAGCTTTCGTGTGTGAACTCGCAACCCCATGTTCATATGTGACTGGCAAAGTGACAATGCACTTTTACATGAAAAAAAATAGCACAGGAGCTTGGTGATCAACTCGCTGATAACACAGAAAACCAACTGGTAGAGTGGAAAAGTGGGAGGTGGCCGTGAGCTGAATCATCATTGGATTTAGTTCATCTACACCACGTCCCTTGGCCCCTGCACCTCAACAAGCCTTCCTCAAAGGAGCCCCTTTTGCTTTCATCAAATCGTCTAATCTAAGTTTTACATCATATACACCAAGGAAAACAAAACAGTGTCGTGGCAAATGAAAGAATCGGTATATGAGGGTTCGTCAGTGCAAATCTCCCAGTCTCTGAACGAGCTGCTCATGCGCTGGTGACACCCGACATCCAGGGCACAACAACGGGGGCTCTCGGATGAGAATCTCTGTAAGACTCGGAATACTTGTCTTTGAAGTTCAGTTTAGGCTGGTCAGCCTGCAAAGCATCGCAAGATAATTAGCCCGTGTGAAGAAGAAGAATCAACAACTCATGTCATCTTAACAGAAAATCAAAGTTAACAATGTGGAGTACATCACTTTAGATCTAAATGAATGATTTGACTATAGAACAAAGCCTTGTGTGTAGGTCAACATTGGCAAAAAAAATACACCGGTAGTGCATATCGCAAGAGTATTTGCCTGGCCATGTAGCAAGAGCAGCAAGGCGAACCATACTCCAAACAATCAGATGGTCACAAACCAGACTTGTGCAAGCAACAGCAAGAAATTACAACCAGTATAACATGAGAGGACAAATGGCTGTTACCAGAACTGAAGTTTCAACAGCTTGTACATTGACAGTTGGTAAACATAAAGCAATCAGTATCAGCAACATGTAAAACGAGGAAAGGTGCAACCATACACCAGCACCATTTATGGCATGACATGTTTTGCTGTATATAGATTTATATTCTTTATATTTAGCCCATTAAGAATGTACCACAAACTTGTCCAATGCATCATCCTAAATCATTACTGAGACTAGTTAAAAAGTTCAACACAACAAAGGGAGCTTGGCTAAAAATAAAATAAAACGCACTTGAAAGTGTACAGGCTTCAGTCAGCTGCAGGAGCAGAGTTACTACAATCTCAAGAATTATAGCGGATAACTAATGTTGCTGTTTAAACCATTAGAACAGGATTGTTGCATCACATGTAGAATAGTAACCCGTGTATAAGCATGATCCATATTTTGTTTTTGTTATTCAAATCACTAACGATCATTCATAAACACTGGTTTCCCTCCCCATTCCCGTACAGTAAGGACACACGTACACACATGACCTATGTTTTGTTTCCGCTATTAAAATGACTGACGACCATTCATAAACACCATTTTCTCCCCTAATTCTATAATAAAGTGCTCCTAACTAAACAGTAAACTCTACCATTTCACATATACAATATTCATTAAAATATCAGATGCAGGTCCATGAAGCAGGAAGAATCAGACAATTCTAACACCGCTCCGAACAAGATATGGTTAAAAATGCACATATAGGGCAATCGATTCAATGGTTAGACACAGACTCGCAAAAAGGCAGGCGTACCTGTTTCAACCAGCACTCCTGATGTTTATGCTCATATTTATCTGGTGAATAGCAACCAAACTCTGAAGGGCAATATACCCATATATTGCACTTTAATTCACCCGGCTTGGCATTCCTAGCCTGGTCTAGACATGCTTGACAACAATCAGCAGCAGATTCTTTGTGGTGCGTTAAGCCCCATCTCACAGCAGCGCCACCATAATCGGCATGTAGCTCAGTGTTGCATTGTGGATGCAAAGGTGGACCAGCTATTATTTCTTCTTCTGCAACAATTTATTTGAGACTCAATCTCTTTGAGAAATACGAAAGCTATTCTGTAACTATAATTCTAGCACAATGGGTCAGACTTTGGCACCACGGATGCATGGAGCTTCATGAAACATAATAAACATAGGCAATGGTAGAGAAGCAACCTTCTGGTTCATTCTCAGGTTTGTCATCATGCTCGGTGTGTGGGATTTCTGGTGAAATCCAAAGACCAATATCCTCCAACAGCGCATGCCAGTTGAACTCCAGGGCTCGCTTTAACAATCCTGTAGATAAGGGTGAAACCAAACTATTACAGTTGAGAATTGTGAAACAGAAGAAAAACAAAAACCTTTAGAAGCGCCCAATATGTACCAAATTATTATGAAGGAATTTGAACACATAGAAGTGAGTATATATTGTTTAACAGTAAAACTCACATGTACCAAATTATTATGAAGGAATCTGAACACATAGAAGTGAGTATATATTGTTTAACAGTAAAGCTCACATACGTGCTTCCTCACTGGAGAGGCCCAAATTTGATGAATTCTGAGTAGATGCACTTTTTGCTTCTTTTAGAGTCTCAACACGCCATGATTCCAGAGCTTCTGTCATATGTTTGGGAATAGAAACATAAGCACTTCAATTTATCACTAATCAAGACAACAAATAATCCATGAACTGTATCTCTAACCGATGTAAAATAAATCCAGATTTTATATGCCGCAAAAGCAAGTAACAAACAGTAAAAACATGAATTCACTTTTAGTGTTAATTTATAACGTTGCACAGAACATAAATGGAACAAAATAATGGCAACTCCAGATAGCTGATACCATCAAGGAGACAGACACACACAAATAGAATATACCCTTTTTTCTCCCAAACAGGTCAACCAATATGCAGCACTTGCTCATCAAATTATCACAGCTGGCATCAGTGCTAGGTTGATACACCAATTGGCCAGTCACACACACATAAGTAAAATATATGACAAGTCGACTAAAAAGAGGGAATCGTCTCATGTGGTTGTCATATGTTCAGTTGTTTCAGTCACGAGGGTTGCTTTTCCTGATCATGGATAGAATGTCTCAAACTTGTACTCCCTCAGTTCCTAAATACAAGTCTTTGTAGAGATTCCACTATGGGCTACATACAGAGCAAAATGAGTGAATCTACACTCTAAAATGCATCTATATACATCCGTATGTGGTCCATAGCGAAATCTCTACAAAGACTTATATTTAGGAACGGAGGGAGTAGTATTCAAATCCTGCAACATTACGCCTATCTAAGAGTATAACAGTGAAAAAAAAATCTACTACAGAAGTTCACGCTTGCAAGAAAGCACTTAGCAATGCAACAAATATCTGACAAACTAGTCGAAATAAATAGTACTATTAGATATCCTCCAGACAAGCTATTCAGCCCTCTCTGGACTGAACACGTCAAACGGCATGCTGGCAGAAAATAGCCGGTGTGTGTCAGGCTGTCGACCAATAACAAGACAAGATAAACATACAAGTCCAAGTTATGCACACATATATGGAATATTACAGTTCAAATTACTGGAGGAAAGCAGGAGCTCACTTCATTCTACACAAAACAGTAGCAGTACACTACAATTACTAATTCGAAACTAGATATGCAGATATACCTCGTTGCTGGATGGCACTGCCGTTATCCCCTAGGCCGTTCAGCCGCCCCACAAGCTCATACGATACCCTCAGCTTCAGCTCGAGAGGCAGCTCCTTCCGCCTCTTCTCCTCCCGTGCGAAAACCTTGCGCAGCTTCTTCACCTTTGGCACCCAAAATACTTGGGGATTAGATCGTAAAGCCATAATAACAAGTTTTACTAATCAACTAGACAAAACCATCGAATTCTGCAATTCAAGAGCGGTACCGCCTGGACGAGCTCGACGGGCTCGGCCTCGCGGCGAATCCGGATCGACTCCTCCACCCTCCTAATCTGCTCCTCCGTGTACTGCACCACCTCAACCCCTAACAAAACAAATCGAAAAAATAGCACAGAGTCAGATCGCGGATACTGCCAGAGTCGTCGCGGGCACGACGAGGGGGCGGGAGACTGGGCGCCCTCACGTTTGGGCGCGGGGGCGAAGGAGGTGAGGGAGCGGAGCACGAGCAGCGCGGCGACGAGGTTGGCGAGGCAGACGGCCACGGTGATGCGCCGGTACGAGAACCACCCCGCCGCAGTCGCGCGGCCGCCGAACGACGCCGCCCGCGCTATGCCCCTCGCCATGCCGCCGCCGTCTCCGCTGCCGCCATCCCTACCGCCGACGGCGCGGCATTGCGCTCCGCCGCCGCCGCCCCCGATTCGCGAGCTCCCCGCCTGCTCGATCTCGCCCGCGGCCGCAGGAGCGCGCGCCGCGCGGGCCGCCACGCCGCGCTACAGCCCCGAGCCCCGGCGCTCGGGTGCTACAGCGCTGGAAGCTTCTGGAATCCCGGCCGGGCAGGAGCCTCTCTCCGCGTTCGCTTGGGCCTTCACGTTGCCGCAAATGGAAGTTGGGGAGCAACTTGAGGGGGGGTTGGGGGTGGAGAGATGGCATGGATAGTGGAGGCGTGAAGGTGGTAGTGCGGGATTTTCCTCCTCTCTGGCGCGCGGGCCCCGGCACGTGACAGCGCCGCTGGGCCCAGTTCGCAGTGACAGAACTGCCGACAACGCGTAGGCTAGGGTAAAAAAGTCGAGCGGTTGTGGCAGATTTGTTGTGTGGTCGGTGAGATTACAGCGGATCGATGGGGCTACGTGGAGGATTGCCATTGGGCGCCGTAATTCTTCCAGCTTTTAGCAGAACACGCATAATATGGCAAGAATGCCAGAATGGTTTGCTCTGATTGCAAGCAACTCTGATTCTAATCACAGACAGAATAGAGCAATTACAGACAGAACAGAGCAGAACAAATAGCAAAACAGTTGCTATAAATACATATTTGTCCTTTTTTTTACGCCACGTATGTATAATGTGATGAAATTTTGCACATACATAGTACACATGTGTATGTATGTCTGTAAAAAAAATCAAAAAAAATCAGTGTGTAGAAAATGATGTTTCGAAACCGAGCTCCATGGAGCTCAGCCTCCATTGGTCATTAGCGTTAATGTCCGGACCTTCATAGAAATACATAGCACACATCCTCCCATCCCCCCATCCCCCCCTCTTGTTCCGGAGAGCGACAGCAGAAAAGTTTTGATTGATGAAGCAGCATCAGGCTGATAATCAATCGCGGAGAAGTATCAATAAAGCAAAAGCAGATCTTCATTTCTTTCTGCCAACAAATGCGGCAAGACATGGCTTTCATCAGCCCCAGAACCAACCAACTCAATCAGAATCCAGGCAGTCAATCAGAATTCAGGCCTACTCGCAACAACCAAGGGGGCTGATCTGATCTGCAAGCTCACCCTATAATCCCAACAACAATGCAAAACTTTGTATATAATCTATGCATCAACCTACTGACGTATCGAGATAGATAAAAAAGTGTAGTTTTGCACTTGGAGTTTGATTGGACCATGTGTAGTTAGAAAAAAAATGCAGGTACTGTCCCAGCCACCCAGCCTTTCACTCATTGACCTCTTTGTTCTCCGGCTGGGCTTAACACTGTGTCAGTATTTCCACGCCGTCTTCGGTGATCAGTAGCGTGTGCTCAAACTGCGCTGACAGGCTCCCGTCCTCCGTCACCGCGGTCCAGTCGTCGGACCATATGGTAGAGTTTGTGCTCCCTATGGTTAGCATCGGCTCTGAATTGACACACGAATAGGCAGGCGAATCTGTTAGTGTTTCATATATGCTTCTTATGAAGGCTAGTGATCCTTATAAGTTATGCGAGTACACTTGACTGAAGCTATGTCTACAAGGAACACAGTTCCGATTTATGAAGTATAATCAAAGCTAATGTGTGCCAATCTTATCTATCTCAATCTAACAAGCATGCAGACTCTTTAATCCCTAGATGATTATTGAAATAAGGAGACACTATGTGCGCAGACTGTAGCGACAGTGGAAAAATGTACCTATGGTAAATGTTTGGTTCAAAATCATGCGGCCCTTTTCATTATTGCCTGTAAATTCAAGAGACGTCAGTCCAGGGCAGCACATATATTCCATATCTATACTGAAGTAGAGCAAATCCAATGGTTTCTCATGTTGAACTCACGGAAATGAAGCACTGCAGGCTCAGCATGGAACACTTTCCCTACCCCATGGCCCACAAATTGTTGAACTACACCATATTTGAATTTGTCTGCATGATCCCTTGAAAGTTTGAAATCTTCAGTAAGGTGGTGCGTTTGAAGAAATGACGACCATATCCAGTAAGCACAAAATATAATAATTACAAGTCTATAGAAGGAATAAAAGTTTGATTTAATTATGTCCAACAAACTCAACCAGCATTCAGTCTACCTCTGTCGGTGTATCACTGTATAGGGTACGGGCACAAAATATCCAAATTCTAAGCCAAGTTCAGTGCAACACAAGCTAACATGGTGAGGAAAGTACGCTTACGCCCAGTTCTTTTGGGCTGCAGCTTGTGCAGAAACAGCTTCTCCAGAGTTGCCCAGAGAAACTGCGGTGGGAATAAGCTCTAGAGGAACCAAAATAGTTTGTTTCAGGACACAATTAATTATCGCTTTTGAAAAACAAGCAACCATTCTTATTCCACTGTAATCGAAGTCCAAGAAAATGGGTACTATCAAGTTATGTGCTAGATGCAAAGGAACCAAACAGCACCAATTTCTAACTTTTGCCGCAAAAGGTTTCTGAAATATAGAATCCTTGGTTACAAAATCAACATATTGCGGAAGAGTAACGAGAAAAGTACAAATGTGCAAGCCTCCCATTTACTTACTGTATGGTTCTACCAATGCGGTTGATCTCCACACCTGGAGCACAGATTGAAATAGCCTTGTCAAGAGATTCTTTTGTTACCTGGTTGGGGAAAAGAACATTCCATAAAACTTTGAACGAAATAATGCATAGCAAAGAACCTTTAGCTTCTCTAATAAAAACTTATGTGATATTATTGCATCTGACTGAAAATAAAGTGACTTAGTATGTTTACATCTCTAAAATGCAAACGAATTATGTCCAGATTGCATTTGTACTTATTCCCCATTGTATAGCTATATACAACTGCTTAAAGAGGACCACCTGTGGAAGTACAAGCATATCGCTAATGCCAGCAAACAGCTGAAGTTCCTGCCTTCATAGACTAATGCATATTTAGAGACAGAGTATATTAGACCAAATATTCTTACGAGAACTGAGATAACCTGAACTAACTTCTTAGCTTCATCATCAACATCACCACAGAGAAATGTAGCAGATGTATCACCATGGTAACCCTGGAGTCAAATATGCATAGACCACAAAAAAGGGAATGGGTCAATTTAGATACCAACTATAGCTTCAGCATTTATAAAAAAAATCCAAAATACTCCATATATATATAAACAGATGGAATTAAAGTAATATATCAACTGAATCTGCGCCCAACGTAGATTTTGCATTCTCTCATATAGAAAAAGGAATTTTGGGTGTTTATTCACAACAAGCAAGAAACCACTAGAACAAAATATCCTCTAGAAAATGATAAAAAAGGATATCTACCACAAATAAGCACTTCAGTTTCTTTCTTTACTTGTACTTTGTCTGTGAGGGAAGCACAGCGACTAAACAATAGTCAGTTCAGGAGATGTATAGAGGGCTTACATTGAGATAGACAGTCACATCGATGTTGATGATATCGCCATCCTGCCCAAAAAAGGATTAACTGTAAATTGATTGGTATGTATTGAAAGTCATCATCTCCAGATGCTGGATGGCTTACCTCAAGTGGACGAGAATCTGGTATTCCGTGACAGATGCATTCATTCACTGAAGTGCAAACACTCTTCGGAAATCCACAATAACCAAGAGGTGACGGGTATGCACCGTTATCTATTATCATTTGGTGCACCGCTTTATCTATCTCATCAGTTGTGATGCCTGGCTGTAAATAAGAACCGATCAATTTCTGACACTGATCTATGGGCTAAGTTTCAGAAATGCAGTGCTTTATGAGAAGGGACTTCTACTTCCCAAACTACCTAAAAGGTGTCTAAAATGTGTCCTGCACCTTAACCTTTACCAGAGGATCCATTTGCTCGGTGTGCTCTTTTCTCTTAACAAAGTATTGGATGAATGGAATGAGATTTCCATTGTATGTAATGTTCCACAACTAAAATAATAATCAGGTACCGATGCCAATAATAACATTACATTTACAAGTGTTCCAGCAAACTTCAAAACTTGTGCGGCAAGCTTTCCAGAAGCTCTCATGCATTCAATCCCTTTTTCATCATGTATTTCAGGTCCATCATTCATCTGAGGTCTTTGACGGGAATTGACATAAGGAGGCCGCTGTATATGACTGGGGACGGTTAGACGAGGAGACACTTTCCCAGGTCGTAGGCATCTAGGGTTATTTTCCAGTGAGTCATCCCGACTTCTGTGGAAGTCCAAAAAAAACATAAATGTGAATCTACATGTATGCTCCATACAACAGTAAATGTATCAGAGATCTACAAACAATGGACACAATTTAAAGGCAGAGGCCAATTCAACAGTATTCTCCACACACTATAAGCCAATTCAACAGTATTCTCCACACACTATAAGTAATATATGTAACAGGCCCAGCATAAAGTATGCCTTGATTTTCACCATACAAACATATATGAGCAGCACAGAGTATACAGTACAGACAGGCACAATCCATATTTCATAAGATCAGTAAACTCAAGGAACTTTGTACCCGTTTATCTAACGATACTTCAAATACTGTTTATCTAACTCTGGTACAAGCATTATCTCACTTCTTTGCATTCTATCTTGTTGAAATGAAAGCATTATCTCACTCCTTAGCATTCTGTCTCCTACTACTGTTGACAACAGTAGTACTCCCTCCGTCCCATAATGTAAGACATTTTTTGGCACTACTAGTGCCAAAAAAACGTCTTACATTATGGGACGGAGGGAGTAGTTCCCTGTCGGACCTTGTGTTCGAAATGACTTCGTGAACCATGTAGTTCACCCTCTTGAGTTTTTGTTGCAAGGGCACATTATGTGCAACTTTTTATGATGATCAACATGCATGATGCATCTCAAAACATCTCCGTGAGTATGATGATATGACCAATTTTGATGGTTCCATGGATTGGCACAAGCCGCACGACATCCCTGATCGGTACTCACACATACGGAACAGTACATGTAAGGAGGCACCTACGCGGCTATGCGCCAGGTGCCTGAAAAAACTTTGTAAGGAGGCACATATGAACCAGGTGCCTGAAAAAACTTTACTTCCGGTCGAATTTTTAGGTTCCCCCGCCGCCCCAACCCGAACAAGTCAAGGTCTCTTCCTCCGCTCCGTCTCGGCAAGCCCCATCGTCCCACCTCCAACGAGGTCCTGACAAGCCCTCGCCGGCGACCCTGGCTTGAGCGTGGGCACTTTCTAATCTCTCTCCCTCTCAGGGGGGGCACCCCTGGCCGGCCGCAACGGCCTCCGGCTCGAGCTTGTTGCTGCACTGCTGTCTTTCACCCAAAATCGACTGATCTGATTCTTCTTTTAAGTTGCCTGATGAATAGCAACTGCGTATATGTAAATGTTGTATTGAACCTTCCAAACCTTAACGAAACTAGCAATGCATGGTAGTGGGGAAAAGGGAGCCCCTGGAATCAACAAGCAACAAACATATCTGCCTATGTGGTCAATGCACCAAGTTGTGGGTTTGCGTAGCCATGTACTGAATAAAGGCAATCAGTAAACTGGCATTTCAGCTTCAGCTTCAGTTTAGAGCGGTTGGTATAAAAGATGGGAAATACATGTGTTCCTCCAAGATGGCCAGAATCAGGCCATCATGTATCACTACAAAGGTGTGTTTATCTTAACCCTACGCATACCAGGTTGCAAATGACCACTCTATCTGCCCAAAAAGAACAGGATCGCAGTCGCAGGCTCGCGGCTAATCTAGTGTTGTCGTCACTATCCAACAGGCAGGGCAGGGAATGGCGACCGGGGAGCTCACCTCCTGTTGAAGAGGGCGTCCACCAGGCTGGAGAGCGTTCTCGTGGCCTGGCACGTCACCCTCGCGTTCCCTGCAAGAGGAGACCCGAGCCATCTTCTCAGCGAATGTTTCCCCCGGAGGAGCTGACGCGGCAAGTGTTTGAGCCGAAGCGCGAAGGGGGGAGGGGCGCCTACCTCTGCCTGGGGCGGCGGTGCGGAGGAGCGGCCTGGCGGAGAGCGCGCCGAGGCGGTCGCCGAGGAGGGCGCAGAGCAGGGGCGGCGACGGCGGGCTCGCCATGGGCACTGCCCCGCACGCGCGAGCGGGATATGGGAGCGGAGGAAAGCGAGAGCTGTGGTCGAGACGGATCCGGTCCAGACTTGGATCATAGATCCGGTAAACCGTCGTCTCGTAAATTTTGTTTACCGTAACGAACCGGCTGAATAAATCTCGTAAACATCGCCGGAGTTCTTACTTAATTTGAAACTACTAGTTCACGTCATGTTAAACATCATCAGAGTTGCACAATATAGTTCCGTACATACCACGTCACTTGCTAGATATTTCCACTGTAGTTAAACATACAATTAAACTTGAATCTCGAAAAACGGTGGACGCGTTACATTGTGGACTGAAGGAAGTAGTTCAAACTTAAACTTAAACTAGATTAGATTTAAAATTTAAACATAAACTAGACTAGATGCGTCACCGGAGTTTTACTCATCTTCATCCTCGCCATCATCGGAGAGCCGGACTTGTCGTGCCGAGGTGGTGCTTCATGAGGGAGTTGCAGAGCACGTACGCGAGGGCGTACTCCTCTCGAAGCGTCGGCACCCATACCGCCGCAACTTCATCCTCGGCAGCGGGCGCCTCCTTCGCCTCGAACCAGGCGTGCTCGACCGCTCGGTGGCGCTGCAGCGCCGGATCGAAGATGTGGTGGAAACAGTTAAAGTTCGTCCACGCCTGTGCGCCCGCACTGCAGGCCCGCGCATCGTGGCAGCGCGCCTGCTCCTTTCCTACACTGAAGGTGAAAATGCAATTATCCCTGGGTGGTTTTGGTAATTCCTAACAACATATAGCTCATTGAGCTAATGCTATTTTAAGATAAATATTTCAGTAAAGCTCAATGATTGGCATGGCATGGATTAGAAGGTGGACCCCTTAAAATGCTAAGGACAAAACATTGGCTCAAACTCAAAGCACAAGACTCTATATTTTATTTTTAGTGATACAAAATCACATTGAGTCCATTGGAAAAGCCAATACTATTAAAAGGGGTGAGGTGTTGCTTAATGAGTTACTTGCTCAAAATGCTTAGTGATATGCTTCAAAAACCCTCAACTACTTTCTCATATCCACATATGTCCCAAACCAAAAATCAAACTCGGCCCCAGCGAAATCTTCTATCCGGCGCCACCGAGTTCACTTGACATAGCCACTGCCACAAACCCTAGTTACTTCGGTCTCACCGATAGGGATCTCGGTCTCACCGAGATGGGATTGCAACATCTCTGTTTCCCTTCGTAACGTTTTGGTCCAACCGAGATGAGCGATCGGTCCCACCGAGATTGTAATGCAAACTCTCTGTTTTCCCTTTGTAACGTTTCGGTCTAGCCGAGATGAGCGAATCGGTCCCACCGAGTTTGCCTGACCAATTCTCTGTTTGTCTATTACCAAAATCGGTCCCACCGAGTTTGTGTAATCGGTCTCGAAGATTACGTTATGCCCTAACCCTAATGGAATCGGTCCCACCGAGTTGACATGTCGGTCCCACCGAAAATCCTAACGTTCACATTTTGAATTAAATCGGTCTGACCGAGTTTTATAATTCGGTCCCACCGAGTTTGGTGATTTGTGTGTAACAGTTAGATTTTGTGTGGAGGCTATATATACCCCTCCACCCGCTCTTCATTCATGGAGAGAGCCATCAGAATATGCCTACACTTCCAATATATATTTTCTGAGAGAGAACCACCTACACTTGTGTTGAGGTCAAGATATTTCATTCCAACCACATAAATCTTGATCTTTAGCCTTTCCCAAGTTGTTTTCCACTCAAATCATCTTTCTACCAAATCCAATCCTATATGAGAGTTGAGTGTTGGGGAAACTATTATTTGAAGCACACGAGCAAGGAGTTCATCATCAACACACCATCTATTACCGTTTGGAGAGTGGTGTCTCCTAGATTGATTAGGTGTCACTTAGGAGCCTCCGTCAAGATTGTGGAGTTGAACCAATGAGTTTGTACGGGCAAGGAGATCGCCTACTTCGTGAAGATCTACCCTAGTAAGGCAAGTCCTTCGTGGGCGTTGGCCATGGTGGGATAGACAAGGTTGCTTCATCGTGGACCCTTCATGGGTGGAGCCCTCCGTGGACTCGCGCAACCGTTACCCTTCGTGGGTTGAAGTCTCCATCAACGTGGATGTACGATAGCACCACCTATCGGAACCACGCCAAAAATCTCCGTGTCTACATTGCGTTTGCTCCCTCCAAACTCCTCCCTTTACCTTCATATGCAATTGTTTTACATTCCGCTGCTATACTCTTAGAATTGCATGTGTAGGTTGATTACTTGAATTGTGCTAAGTTGCTAAAATCTTCCAAGACTTAAAATTGGAAAAAAGGCTAGATTTTTATTTGGTCAAGTAGTCTAATCACCCTCCCCCCTCTAGACATACTTTCGATCCTACAAGTGGTATCAAAGCTTTGGTCTCCATTTGCCTTGATTTCCATAGCTTTTGGTGATTATAGCCTTGGTTTCACAACCTAGGAGAGTATGGTGTCTAGTGAGGTAAATTACCACCGTAGAGGTCCTTACTTTGATGGTACTAATTTTGCTAGTTGCAAGCATAAGATGAAAATGCATATTCTTGGACATAACCCCGTTGTTTGGGCTATTGTGTGTATTGGCTTGCAAGGTGAATTCTTTGATGGGAGAGAACCGAAACGTGAAGCTACCGCAGAATAATTGAAGATGCTGCAATACAATGCTCAAGCTTGTGATATTCTCTTCAACGGATTGTGCCCCGAAGAATTCAACAGAATCAGCCGTCTTGAGAATGCAAAGGAAATTTAAGATACTTTGATTGATATGCACGAAGGTACCGACTCCGTCAAGGAATCCAAATTGGATGTACTTCAAAGTCAACTTGACAAGTTCAAAATGAAGGATGGTGAAGGTGTCGCTGAAATGTATTCTAGGCTTGCTCTCATCACAAATGAGATTGCCAGCTTAGGAAGTGAAGAGATGATCGATAGATTCATCATCAAGAAGATCCTAAGAGTCTTGGATGGAAAATATAATATCGTGTGCACATTGATCCAAATGATGCCAAATTACAAAGATCTCAAGCCAACGGAAGTCATTGGAAGAATTGTTGCTCATGAGATGTCACTCAAGGATAAGGAAGAGCTTCGCAACAAGTCAAGTGGTGCTTACAAAGCCTCATGTGATGCTCCCACATCATCAAGTGAGAAACAAACCTTCAACGAAGAATTGAGACTAATGGTGAAGAACTTCAACAAGTTTTACAAGAATAGAAGCAAGGAAAGAAGTTCTAAGTCAAGGTCCTACAATGACAAAAGATCTTCTAGTCGTGAACGTAACTGCTACAATTGTGGAAGACCTGGACACTATTCCAATGAGTGTACGACTTCCTACAAAAGAAGAGAAGATTCTCCCAAAAGAAGAAGTATAAGAGAAGAATCATCATCAAGAGAGAGAAGGAGTAGAGATGACCGTTATGAACGAAGAACATCACAGAGAAGCAAGGATTCGGAAAAGAAGGACAAGTCATCAAAGAGCCACACAAAACGAAGACATCAAGCTCATGTTGGTGAATGGGTATCTGGCTCTGACTCCGACGATCACTCCGAAAAAAGTTATCACTCCGATGAAGTAGTTGTTGGCCTAGCACTTGTTTCAACCAACTCCTACGACATATTTGAGTCACCAAATGAAGGAATTGAAAGATGCTTCATGGCTAAAGGTCCAAAGGTATCACACCCCGAGTATGTTGATTTTAGTAGTGATGAAGATGATTTGCTAGGTGATGATAATTTACTCATTGACAACTCTAGTTATGAAAACTATGATGAACTTACTATTAATCATGCTAATCAAGATAAAACGAATGACAATGATAAGAAGGAGATTGAGCGTCTAACTAAAGAACTAAACACTTTTAAGTTAACTCATGAAACTACCTTGGAAGATCATTGAGAACTTTTAAAGACTCATGAAAAGCTACATTTTCAAAAGCTCAACCTTGAGCAAGAGTATGAGTTCTTAAAGGCAATCAATGATGATCTTTGCAAGAAAAGTTCTTCTTACATTGCCAAGCGTTTACTCTTGTGTACTTACATGCCACAAGTTAAATCTAGCAACAAGAACAAGAAAGATTCTTCCTCTAGTAGTAACCACAATCATGCTAAATCCAATGTTGTTGCTTCGAGTAGTTCTCTTAATACCACTAATGATTCTCTTAGCCAAGTTACATTTGAGCAAGAAAATAGCTTATTGAAGGGAATTATAGAGAAAGGTGTTTACAAGAGTCTTGCCGGAAGTAAGCAATTTGAGGAAATTGTACGCAAGCAAGGAAGACACCGGAAGAATCAAGGTGTTGGTTTTGAACGAAAGTTCAATGCCAATGGAGTTGAGTGGGAAGAAGATCAATACCCCAAGACGAAGTTTGTTCCTCAACAAGAGAAATATGATCCTACTTCTTTCCAAGGAACACAGGCTCAAGATGATCTTCCACCACAATACCACAAGCTAACAGGCAAGGATAAGCTTCAAGAGGAGATTGATGCATTTGAAGAAGCACCTAAGGCCTTGGTCAAGTGGGTTCCCAAGACTACATCAAGTTCCACTTCATCAAGTACAACTACAACTCCAAGGATTCCCATCAAGATGGTGTGGATCCCTAAGAAGAAGAACTAGAGAGTATACTTCACTCTTATCATCTTGGCAAGGACAAGTGCAAACAACTTCCATATATTGCACTAGTTCAAGGAGTCACAAACCCTCTTGTTGGTAAGACAAGGGACAAGGTAACCTAATGCATTCATGGACATCATCTCATGTGAATATCACTCTATGTCTATGGATATCCTTGTTTGTTCCTTGTGGGACTAACCCGTGTAGGTATTGAAAGTGTAACTCACTCCAAAAAATTGCTCTGAACGATCTACATCAACATTGAGCATCTACATCTTTAACACCTACATGAATTCACCATCGACAAAACCCAAGGTTAGTTCATCCCTCTTAGGGGGATATCACATCTAGGGGGAGCTTTACTCCAATCAATTGAGGTAAATCAACTCTAATAATGTGAGCACAACAATGCTTTATGTAAAAGTGGTAACCCCGCTTGTGCTTAAACGATGAGTATGACCTACGATCAAATGTTCTCATTTGACTCCTAAGTCAATATACTCATATATAGATGACCTAGTCATCGACAAATTGCTTGATAGATGGTAGAGTGATTGTGCATGCTTTGTCACATATTTCATTTGCCATTTTATTGTGTGAGCATGTTGGATGCATATTTTACTCATTCGAGGACATTAATTTGTTGCTTTGATTGTTTGGCTTTTTCTATTTTGCCAAATGGATGGACAAGAATGCATAAGAACTCCCTCTAGCTATCTATACTTTTCTCGTCTCAAACTCTATTCATACTACATCATAAAGTTTGATCAAGTCAGATTCGAACCACTCTGTGTGACCGAGTCATCTTGGAGCACTTGGAGTCCCCAATTTGTCATAGACTTAAACTTCCAAAACCTCTTTGTGCATTTCGGTATGACCGAGTCATCCATTTCGGTCACACCGAGATCACTAAGTTGATCTAGGTTTTCAATCTCGGTGCAACCGATTTGAACTTTTCGGTCACACCGAGTTGCAGTAACCGCTTGCGATTCTGCATCTCGGTGCCACTGAGTTGTTACACTCTGTCACACTGACAGGGTCGGGATATATAAACCTACGGGTGAGATTTTGGAAATTTCTTCAAAACCTCTCAGTCCGCGCGTATCCTGCTCTGCCGCCTCGGGTCTCCGGATCGTCTTCTCGCCACCGCTGACCTCCCGCTGCTGATTTCCATCACCGTCAACGGAATTCTGCCCCTCCGTTGTCGCCTTAGCGAACTCCGCCGAACTAGGGTACGAGTTCGATCCTTTATGCTATTCTTTTAACTCCGATTCGTAGCACA
Organism: Triticum dicoccoides; assembly: GCF_002162155.2. Lineage (NCBI taxonomy): Eukaryota > Viridiplantae > Streptophyta > Magnoliopsida > Poales > Poaceae > Triticum > Triticum dicoccoides. The sequence goes on along the minus strand of NC_041390.1, from coordinate 567,133,151 downwards.
TTACTTTGCCATGATCATGACCACGTATGCAATCAATCCATCCACTGAAAATCTCCTTTAGATTAGATTGGATTTGAAAATTTAGGGTTAGGTCTCCGCCGGACTCATCTCAGATCGACCGAATTGTAGAAATCGGTCTCACCGATTTGGTTTAGTCCATAACACGTGCATTTTCGGTCTGACCAAAAATTGCAAATCGGTGTGACCGAGTTCGATTCTTTGTGAAACCCTAGCAGTCTCGGTGCCACCGAACTGTGACTCGGTCTGACCGAGTTCACTAGTTTAGGTTCCAAAAGCTGCTTCAGTATCACCGAGTTTACAAATCGATAGCTCCGAAATGCTTTCTGTGAAGAACTAAAACTAAGTTTTTAAGTCATCTATTTTGCAAAAACTCTGCACTTTGTGATGCTCATCCACTCTACCTCATCTATATCTATTCACAAGGTCTGCTGTCAGTAAGTTTGCAGAGATGTCTGACCAAAGCGACAGCCGGAACAGGTTTGAAGAGCAAGTGCAATTGAGTGAGGGCACTAGTCCCTCTAGCAGTTCTGATGATGGTAGCAGGAGCACAGCAAGCAACTTGCCCAAAGCAGCCACCAGGTCAAGAAAGAAGAAAACCTCAGATTCTGAAGATGAGGACTATGTGGCTGTTGAGGAGGAAGCCAGCTCCAAGAAGAAGGTGCTGAAGAAAGAATATGGGTCAGCTGCTACAACTAAGCCTGGCTTGCACAAGAAGGCCCCTGCCAAGAGGGTGCCAACCTTAAAGGTTAGAGCCTCAACTGCTGAAACCTCCAAGCCAACTGAAGAGGCTGTTGGAGAAGGAAAGAAGAGGAAGGAAAGGGTCAAGAAGACCACTGCCAGAGTGCTTGGTAGATCCTCCATTATGAGAGATCCAGAAGAAGAGGAAGAGGAAGAGGAAGAGGATGCTGCTCCAGCTCCCAAGTCTCAGAAGCTCATGGGAGATGCTATAAAATCAGGGGCTACTCCGTCTAAGCCCAAGTCTGCTCCCAAGACTGCTGCTCAGAAGCCTTCTGCACCCAAGAGAAACACTAGAAGTATTCCTGCAACAGAAAAGAACAAGGCCCCAACGCCTGAAGCTAAAGAAGAGGAAGATGATTCACTTGTTTTAAGGAAGTTGAAGCCCAAAATTTCTGACCATAATGATGCTCATCCAAGCGCTGAGGACATGCACATCAGGAAAATCGGTAAGGAATTCTATGTAGAGGAAGCACTGACAGAACTATTCTCCTCCATCTTCCAGCTGTAGGAGACTTCATATCTCTCAATTCGGGCATTTGCTTGAAATATTAACTTCAACTCCTGGAACATCTCACATGCTCGATGACGTTCAAAACATCGTTGAAGTCCCGGTTCTAAGCCGTAAAGCATGGCACACTAAACTATCGAGTAGTCATCAACTTTTCTCTGCCAGACGTTCATAACATCTGGCGTTGCTCCTGCATCGGGTTTGTCACCTAGCGGTGCTTTCAGGACGTAATTCTTCTGTGCAGCAATGAGGATAATCCTCAAGTTACGGACCCAGTCCGTGTAATTGCTACCATCTTCTTTCAACTTTGCTTTCTCAAGGAACGCATTAAAATTCAACGGAACAACAGCACGGGCCATCTATCTACAACAATATAGACATGCAAAATACTATCAGGTACTAAGTTCATGATAAATTAAAGTTCAATTAATCATATTACTTAAGAACTCCCACTTAGACAGACATCCCTCTAATCATCTAAGTGATCACGTGATCCATATCAACTAAACCATGTCTGATCATCACGTGAGATGGAGTAGTTTTCAATGGTGAATATCACTATGTTGATCATATCTACTATATGATTCACGCTTGACCTTTCGGTCTCAGTGTTCCGAGGCTATATCTGCATATGCTAGGCTCATCAAGTTTAACCCGAGTATTCTGCGTGTGCAAAACTGGCTTGCACCCGTTGTATGTGAACATAGAGCTTATCACACCTGATCATCACGTGGTGTCTCGGCACGACGAACTTTCGCAACGGTGCATACTCAGGGAGAACACTTATACCTTGAAATTTAGTGAGAGATAATCTTATAATGCTACCGTCGATCTAAGCAAAATAAGATGCATAAAAGATAAACATCACATGCAATCAATATAAGTGATATGATATGGCCATCATCATCTTGTGCCTTTGATCTCCATCTTCAAAGCACCGCCATGATCACCATCGCCACCGGCTTGACACCTTGATCTCCATCGAAGAATCCTTGTCGTCACGCCAACTATTGCCTCCACGACTATCGCTATCGCTTAGTGATAAAGTAAAGCAATTACATGGCGATTGCATTTCATACAATAAAGCGACAACCATATGGCTCCTGCCCGTTGCCGATAACTGTGTTACAAAACATGATCATGTCATACAATAAAATTTAGCATCATGTCTTGACCATATTACATCACAACATGCCCTGCAAAAACAAGTTAGACGTCCTCTACTTTGTTGTTGCAAGTTTTACGTGGCTGCTACGTGCTGAGCAAGAACTGTTCTTACCTACACATCAAAAACCACAACGCGGTATAGTGATTGCTTTTTGATCTTCAGAAAGAACCCTGTTCATTGAATCTGATTCAACTAAAGCTGGAGAAATAGACACCCACTAGCCACCTGTGTGCGAAGCACGTCGGTAGAACCAGTCTCGCGTAAGCGTACACGTAATGTCGGTCTGGGTCGGTTCATCCAACAATGCCGCTGAATCAAGAATCAACTAGTGACGGCAAGCAATATGTATATTCCCACGCCCACAACTCCTTTGTGTTCTACTCATGCATATAACATCTATGCATAAACCTGGCTCGGATGCCACTGTTGGAAAACGTAGTAATTTCATAAAATTTCCTACGCACACGCAAGATCATGGTGATGCATAGCAACGAGAGGGGAGAGTGTCGTCCACGTACCCTCATAGACCGTAAGCGGAAGCGTTATGAGAATGCGGTTGATGTAGTCGTACGTCTTCACGATCCAACTGATCCAAGTACCAAACGTACGGCACCTCCGAGTTCAGCACACGTTCAACTCGGTGACGTCCCACGAACTCCGATCCAGCAGAGCTTTGAGGGAGAGTTCCGTTAGCACGACGGCATGATGACGGTGATGATGATGCTACCGACCCAGGGCTTCGCCTAAGCATCGCTACGATATGACCGAGGTAGATTATGGTGGAGGGGGGCACCGCACACGGCTAAAAGATCAACTGATCAACTTGTGTGTATTAGGGTGCCCCCTTGCCCCCATATATAAAGGAGCAAGGGGGAGGCCGGCCGACCCTAGAAGGGCGCGCCAAGAGGATGAGTCCTGCTCCTAGTGGGAGTAGGACTCCTGTAACACCCCGGATATGATTTGCCTAATATGTAATCCAACTCTTGCCGTTTCCGGCGTTAAGTTATTTTATTTTCTCGGGTTCGGGTTTTTGTCTCCGTGTGTTGTTGTCGTTGTCATGCATCTCATATCATGTCATCATGTGCATTGCATTTGCATACGTGTTCATCTCATGCATCCGAGCATTCTCCCCGTTGTCCGTTTTGCATTCCGGCGCTCCGTTCTCCTCCGGTGGTCATTTCTACCTTTATTTTGTGTGTGGGGATTAAACATTTCCGGATTGGACAGAGACTTTACAAGCGGCCTTGGTTTACTACCGGTAGACTGCCTGTCAAGTTTCGTGCCATTTGGACTTCGTTTGATGCTCCTACGGTTAACCGAGGGACCGAAAAGGCTTCGTGTGTGTTGCAGCCCAACACCCCTCCAAGTTGGCCCAAAACCCACCAAAACCCTCTCCATCATCTAGAGCGTTCGATCACGATCGTGTGGCCGAAAACCGCACCTCATTTGGACTCTCCTAGCTCCCTCTATGCCTATATAAAGACACCCCCAAAAATCTCCTTCTCCTTCCCCCCCCGAAAACCCTAGATCCACTCATCATCGCGCGCCGCTGGACACAACAGCCACCGACGGACATGTCCGTTTCTCCCCCGCCGCCGCCACGTGGCAACTGTCGCCGCCGCCACCTCTGAGGCCCGCCGAGCCCAGTGCGGGCCCGCGGAGCCCATCGCGCCGCACC
>NC_041390.1:567117437-567128479 GCF_002162155.2 Triticum dicoccoides | reverse complement strand
AGGACTCCGGCGACCTTCAAGATTTCCGGCGATCCTCGTAAAGCGTGCCAGCCGGATCTAGATCTGAGATTTATCTCGGGTTGACTTTTTGCCCGAAACCCTAATTATTTTGCCTCTGTTCATCGCATCGTAACTTTGCATCCGTAGCTCCGTTTTGGGCATATAGCATATCAAAATGTTCGTCTCAGAGAGCACATTATTTCATCTCATTGCATCATTTTCATTTGAGTTCATCTTGATGCCAGAAATGCTGTTAGAAGAGTGCTATTTGAGATAATTGTCAGATCTGCTGCTCCAGTTAGATATTTGTCATTTTTGCCATGTTTATTGTGTGCATGATATGCCCCTGAGCTCTACATGAGTTTTGTTATATGTTTTTCCATCTGTCCAGAGGTGCAATCCATGTATTTTGTGATGTGTGTGGTGACTAGCACAAGCTTGCAAAGTGGAGCATTCGTTAATGCTGATTTCAGGGACTTAGCACTTCCACTAAGTCCTTGGTCTGTTTATCTCATTATGCCATATGTTCATGTTGTTTCCTAGTGATCCGTGCCTCTTTTGAGGATGATCAGTAAGGATGTTTTGTTAATATTGTAGTGCTCTATCCATCCATGTCTTTGTTTGCAATTATGGAGCACCCTAGCTTGAGTCAATCGAGCTCTACTTTTGTCATTTCGTGAATCTGGGCAGATTGTCTACTTGTTAGCAATTTTGCCGAGGATGTTGTAGTTGATCCGTGCATGCTATGTTATTTTTCTTGCCATGTCTAGCTTGTATTTTGTGTATTTTTTATGAGTGTATGCTTAGTTTGTCATGACTTGCTCTGTAGTGAGTGCATCGAGCTCGTAAACATGCCTACTTGATATCTGTTTCAGCATGCTCCAGTTTTCACTAAGTCTGAGAACTGATTATGTTTTTGCCATGTTCACATGCTTGCAAATGTATTTTATAATACCTTTTGGCTCAAGGTCACTAAGGTACTTTTGTTAAGCTCTTTGAGTAGCTCCATGCCTTACTTTACTTTGCCATGTTCAGGTCCTGTAGCATATAGTTTTGATGCTCCAAAGTGGGCTACCTGATCTGAAATTCCAGACAAGTGTTAATTTCACTAAGTCTGAAATCTGTTTACCAAATGCATTTTTGCCATGCTTGTTTGAACCTGTTAATGGATGAATTGGCGGTAGCTCAGTGCTAGTCTTTTGTTAATCATCATGAGTGGATCCCTACCATGTATTTTGACGCCATGTTTGGGTGCTGTAGCATGTTCATCTTGTTGCATCTAGTCGGCTACTTGCTGTAAATCGCAGAACGTGGTCATATTTGAATCGCTTGCCATTTCCAAACCGTAACTCCGATTCCGGCGTTCTTTATATCGTTTTCAAGCGGTTTTACCTCACCTTTCCAGTGGCACACTTGGATTTCCAAGTTGAGGCCAGGTTCATGCATTCCTTGTCAAATCTTGCATATGCATCCCATATCACATCCGCATAGCATACCATCTTTGCATCATGTTGTTTGAGTTTGCACATGGTTGATTGTGCCCTTGTTGCTTGTTTATCTTGTTTGGGTAGATCCGGGAGACGAGTTCGCTAACGAGGAGCCCGTTGAGTTTGCTTTCGAGGATCCAGTCTACTCTGACAACTTTATAGGCAAGATGATCATACCCTCGAAATCACTACTATCTTTGCTTTGCTAGATGCTCGCTCTTTTGCTATGCCTATGCTGCGATACCTACCACTTGCTTATCATGCCTCCTATATTGTTGAACCAAACCTCTAACCCACCATGTCCTAGCAAACCGTTGATTGGCTATGTTATCGCTTTGCTCAGCCCCTCTTATAGCGTTGCTAGTTGCAGGTGAAGATTGGAGACCGTTCCTTGTTGGAATATTATTTACTTGTTGGGTTATCATTATATTATCTTGTTATCGTAATGCATCTATATACTTGGTAAAGGGTGGAAGGCTCGGCCTCTCGCCTAGTGTTTTGTTCCACTCTTGCCGCCCTAGTTTCCGTCATATCGGTGTTATGTTCCCGGATTTTGCGTTCCTTACGCGGTTGGGTGATAATGGGAACCCCTTGATAGTCCGCCTTGATTAAAGCTTTTCCAGCAATGCCCAACCTTGGTTTTACCATTTGCCACCTAGCCCTTTTTTCCCTTGGGTTTCCGGAGCCCGAGGGTCATCTTATTTTAAACCCCCCGGGCCAGTGCTCCTCTGAGTGTTGGTCCACCTCGTCAGCCGCCGGTGGCCACCAGGGGCAACTCTGGGTTGGCCTACCAAAAGTTTGGACAATCTGAGTGTGCCCTGAGAACAAGATATATGCAGCTCCTATCGGGATTTGTTGGCACATTCGGGCGGTGTTGCTGGATTTGTTTTAACTTGTCGAAGTGTCTTGTAGAACCGAGATACCGAGTCTGATCGGAATGTCTCGGGAGAAGGTCTATTCCTTTGTTGACCATGAGAGCTTGTCATGGGCTAAGTTGGGACTCCCCTGCAGGGAATTGAACTTTCAAAAGTCGTGCCCGCGGTTATGGGCAGATGGGAATTTGTTAGTGTCCGGTTGTAGATAACTTGAACCTTAACTTAATTAAAATGAATCAACTGTGTGAGTTGCCGTGATGGTCTCTTCTCGGCGGAGTCCAGGAAGTGAACACGGTGTTGGAGTAATGCTTGCCGCAGGTTGCCCTAGTTACTCGTTCGCGCTTTGCCTTCTTTTCTCGCTCTCTTTTGCGAACAAGTTAGCCACCATATATGCTAGTCGCTTGCTGCAGCTCCACATATTTACCTTGCCTTACCTATAAGCTTAAATAGTCTTGATCGCGAGGGTGCGAGATTGCTGAGTCCCTGTGGCTCACAGATTACTTCCAAACCAGATGCAGGGCCTGACGATTCCGTTCCAGATGACGCGCTTGAGCTCAAGTGGGAGTTCGACGAGGACTCGCCCCGATACTACGTGTCTTTCCCTGATGATCAGTAGTGGTGCCTAGTTGGGGTGATCGGGACCGTGTCGCTTGTTGGGTTTATCTTTTATTTTGGCGCCGTAGTCGGGCCATGAGTGTTTGAATGTTGTAATGCTATTTATGTACTTTGATTGACGTGGCGAGTGTAAGCCAACTATGTATCTCCCCTTTTATTATCTATATTACATGGGAAGTTGTGAAGATTGCCTAACTTGCGACATTGCTTTCAATGCGGTTATGTCTCTAAGTCGTGCCTCGACACGTGGGAGCTATAGCCGCATCGAGGGCGTTACAACTCCCCTTTCCTAGTCCCACTAGGAGGGAGAAAGAAGGAGTGGGAGAGGGGGAAAGGCAACGGGGGCACCGCCCCCCTTCCTTGTCCTATTCGGACTCAAGGGGAGGGGGCTCGTGGCCTGCCCTGGCTGGCCCCTCTCTCTCTCTCCACTAGGGCCCAACAAGGCCCATTAACCCCCGGGGGGTTCCGGTAACCCCCCCCCCCCCGGCACTCCGGTGAAATCCCGATTTCACCCAGAACTATTTTGATGTTCAAATATAGGCTTCCAATATATCAATCTTTATGTCTCGACCATTTTGAGACTCCTCGTCATGTCCGTGATCATATCCGGGACTCCGAATTACCTTCGGTACATCAAAACGCATAAACTCGTATTACCGATCATCACCGAACTTTAAGCTTCCGGACCCTACGGGTTCGAGAACTATGTAAAGATGACCGAGACTCGTCTCCGGTCAATAACCAATAGCGGGACCTGGATGCTCATATTGGTTCCTACATATTCTATGAAGATCTTTATCGGTCAAACCGCATAAGAACATACGTTGTTCCCTTTGTCATCGGTATGTTACTTGCCCGAGATTCAATCGTCGGTATCTCAATACCTAGCTCAATCTTGTTACCGGCAAGTCTCTTTACTCGTTCCGTAATGCATCATCCCGCAACTAACTCATTAGTCACAATGCTTGCAAGGCTTATAGTGATGTGCATTACCGAAAGGGCCCAGAGATACATCTCCGACAATCGGAGTGACAAATCCTAATATCGATCTATGCCAACTCAACATGCACTATTGGAGACACCTATAGAGCACTTTTATAATCACCCAGTTACGTTGCGACGTTTGGTAGCACACAAAGTGTTCCTCCAGTACTCGGGAGTTGCATAATCTCATAGTCATAGGAACACGTACAAGTCATGAAGAAAGCAATAGCAACAAACTAATCATCGTGCTAAGCTAACGGATGGGTCAAGTCAATCACATCATTCTCTAATGATGTGATCCCATTAATCAAATGACAACTCATGTCTATGGTTAGGAAACATAACCATCATTGATTCAACGAGCTGGTCAAGTAGAGGCAAACTAGTGACACTCTGTTTGTCTATGTATTCACACATGTACTAAGTTTCCGGTTAATACAATTATAGCATGAATAATAAACATATTTACCTTTCCTTACCTATAAGCTTAAAAGTCTTGATCGCGAGGGTGCGAGATTGCTGAGTCCCTGTGGCTCACAGATTACTTCCAAACCAGATGCAGGGCCTGACGATTCCGTTCCAGATGACGCGCTTGAGCTCAAGTGGTAGTTCGATGAGGACTCGCGCCAATACTACGTGTCTTTCCCTGATGATCAGTAGTGGTGCCCAGTTGGGGTGATCGGGACCGTGTCGCTTGTTGGGTTTATCTTTTATTTTGGCGCCGTAGTCGGGCCATGAGTGTTTGAATGTTGTAATGCTATTTATGTACTTTGATTGACGTGGCGAGTGTAAGCCAACTATGTATCTCCCCTTTTATTATCTATATTACATGGGATGTTGTGAAGATTGCCTAACTTGCGACATTGCATTCAATGCGGTTATGTCTCTAAGTCGTGCCTCGACACGTGGGAGCCATAGCCGTGTCGAGGGCGTTACAAGTTGGTATCAGAGCCTTCCCCGACCTTAGGAGCCCCATTGCTTGATCGTTTTTAGCAGCCGTTGTTGAGTCTAGAAAAATGTTTTGAGTCATTTAGGAATTATATATCGGAGAGTTTAGGAATTCTTTTTACTTCCCAGTCTCCTCATCGCTCTGGTAAGGCATCCTGACGTAGAGTTTTGACTCTTCTCTTCTCAAATTTCACTAAATTTTTTTTAGGATCACGCGGGTATCTTGGAATCGTCCCGATGGTTTTGTGACGAGAACATTGTTCTTGGTGCCTCCTGTCTTTAGGGGTTGTGGCAGTGTCCCGGGGAGTTGAGCTCCGAGGTGTTGTCGTCACAATTTTATCGTGGCAGTTCTGGAATACCTGAGTTTAGTACGCCGACATCGAAAATCTCTTTTATGCAGTTCGTTGGTGAGATAACCTCGACGCCACCCAGTACTGGGGCGGGAGTTCGGGAGTATCGCCATAACTTGTATAACGGATGCTTTTCGAAGGTTGAGGTAGATGGTTTCCGAAGTTTTTCTTGGTTATGTGTTGAAGGATGGATACAGCTGGATGTAGGATTTGCTAGATTTGGGTGAGATATTATGCTTCCCTTGTATCCCCAACACCTAATTGCATAACCGGAAAGGTTCGGGAGTTTCATAGGTGGGAATTCTTGTAGCTCTAGCTCTTCTTCCACGGATATTTGGTTTGAGATTGGGATTTCTTACCGAGTATTCATTCTTGATCCGTTCCTTGTTGATTTATTCCTCTACCTAAATTCTAAGTGGCTTCTCAATTTATGGATATGTGACCATTTCAAGTGGAATGCATTCATTCATTTTGTTCGGATGTGAAGACTATATGTTCCAATTTCAACCCGTTTGATTCAACTTCATTTTATCTGTCAATGTGCTAACAGTTGTCACCCTCTTCAGGATGGCTCCCGCTAAGAGCACCAATCAGAATCAGAATCAGGATCCGCCACCACCTCCACCTCCCCCGGAGGCATGGCAAGCTGTGATGGCCGCAACCAATGCAAACACACAGTTGATCATGCAAATTCTTCAAGAGCACAATCAAGCGAACCAAGGCAATCAAGGCAACAATCAGAATCACTTTGCTACACTCAACCAGTTCCTTGCTAACGGGCCAAAGACTTTCAGCAATTGTGTTGAGGCAACTGATGCTGACGATTGGCTCGTGGATCTATGCAAGCATTTCGAGTGCAGTAACGTCAAGCCTGAGGACTTCGTCAAGTTCGCTTCCTTCCAACTCATAGACCAAGCTGCAGAATGGTTCTAGCAGTACAAGGACTCCAGAGGAGGCCGTGTGATTACCTGGGATGAATTCCGTCAAGACTTCAAAGCTCATCATATTCCTCAGAGTGTGGTTGAAAGCAAGCGTGAGGAATTCCGAAACCTGAAGGAAGGCTCTTTGTTTGTCTATGACTACAACAAGTTGTTTCAGAAGCTCGCCCGCTTTGCTAAGCAGGACGTCCCCGACGGGAAGAGCATGATATACCAGTTCAGGGGTGGTCTCAGAGAAGAAATTCAGCTAGCTCTTGTTCTCTTTGAGCCCTTGAGGTACGATGAGTTCTACAACATGCCATTGAAGCAAGAAGTCGCTCAACTGAGGTGTGATGCTTCCAAGAAGCGAGTCAGAGATGCTACTCCTTCTTCCTCTACTCAAGTGGCCAAGCAGCAGAAGTATTGGCTTCCTCCTCCTCCGTTCCGTCAGCCATATCAGCAGAAGAGCAAAGGTGGCAGTGGATCTTCCCACCCACCCAACCCTGGCTTTCAGAACAAGACTTCGTCTCAAGCTCCAAGATCGAGTGCTCCGTATCACCATCCTCTTTCAGAGGTCACGTGCAACAAGTGCCAACAGAAGGGTCACTATGCCAACAAATGCTTCAATCAGAGGCGTCTCCCTCCTCCTCCTCCCGTGAGATCGGCAAGTACAGTTGTGGTCAAGCATAGCCCCAAGCACGCCAAGGTCAACTTGATGAACGCAGCTCAGGCAGAGGACTCGTCAGATGTCATCATGGGTAACCTTCCTGTTAACGATGTTCCTGCAAAAGTTCTTTTTGACACTGGTGCATCGCATTGTTTCATCTCGAAACCTTTTGCATCTAAGCATGAGTTGATTTCCCAAGTTATGCATACATCGTTAGCAGTTATCTCTCTGGGTAGATGTTTGCTCGCTAACCATGAGATCCCGGATATTTCTATCATGTTGGGTGACTTCAAGTTTCTGGCTTCTCCAATGGTTCTTGGTAACTCGGATATTGATCTTATTCTCGGGATGGATTGGCTTTCTAAACACAAGGCTCAGCTTGATTGTGTAGCCAGGCAGATTCAATTGACTCATTCGTCTGAGGATGTAATTGTCTTTGCCGCTCGGGATAATACTATCCGTCTGTTTTCTCTCAATGACAAGGGTGAACTGGATGCTATCTCGCAAATTCTAGTCGTTTGCGAGTATCAAGACGTCTTTCCAGAAGAGCTTCCAGGAATGCCTCCGCACCGGCCAGTTGAATTTGTCATCAATCTTGAGCCTAGCACGGAACCTGTGTGCAAGCGTCCTTACAAGCTCGGACCTGAAGAGTTGAAGGAGCTGAAGAAGCAACTCGATGTTCAAGAGAGAATGGGTCTCATCTGGCCTGGTTCTTCTCCGTGGGGTTGTGGTGTTCTTTTTGTGAAGAAGAAGGATGGAACGGACCGACTTTGTGTTGATTACCGTCCATTGAACAAGAAGACCATCAAGAACAAATACCCACTTCCCAACATCAACGAGCTGTTCGAACAACTCAAAGGTGCCCAAGTATTCTCCAAGCTTGATCTCCGTATGGGTTATCATCAGATCCGAATCCGTGAGCAAGATATTCCCAAGACGGCTTTCAGGACAAGCTTTGGTTCATATGAATACACTGTCATGTCTTTTGGCCTCGTCAACGCTCCTCCGACTTTCTCTCGCATGATGAACTTCATCTTCAACGCCTACACCAATGACTTCATTTTGGTCTATCTCGACGACATTCTGGTCTTTTCGAAGAACAAGGAAGATCATGCCAAGCACTTACGTTTGGTGCTCGATAAGCTCAGGGAACACAAGTTCTACGCCAAGTTCTCCAAGTGCGAATTTTGGCTCGATGATGTTCTTTATCTTGGTCATATCATCTCTGCCAAGGGCATTGCGGTGAATCCTGAGAAGGTGTCTGCAATTGTGAATTGGGAACCACCTCAGAACGTGAAGCAACTCCGTAACTTCCTCGGTCTCGCAAGCTACTGTCGAATATTCGTTGAAAACTTTTCTAAGATCGCGAAGCCTCTCTCAAATCTTCTCCAGAAGCACGTCAAGTACGTTTGGTCTCCGGAGTGTGACATTGCTTTCAACACTTTGAAAGAGAAATTGGTCACTGCTCCAGTTCTGACTCCTCCTGATGAATCCAAGCCGTACGAGGTCTTTTGTGATGCCTCTCTCCAAGGTCTTGGCACAATGTTGATGCAAGAGAAGAAAGTTGTGGCTTATACTCTCGCCAGTTGAAGCCCAACAAGAAGAACTACCCCACTCATGATCTCGAGTTGGCGGCAGTTGTGCATGCTCTTTTGACTTGGAGACATCTCTTATTGGGAAGAAAAGTGGACATTTTCACTGACCACAAGAGTCTCAAGTACATCTTCACTCAGCCTAATCTCAACCTCAGGCAGACTCGCTGGGTCGAAATGATTCAAGAGTATAATCCGAGTATCGAGTATACTCCAGGCAAGGCCAATGTGATTGCTGACGCATTGACCAGGAAGGCTTATTGCAACAGTCTGATTCTCAAGTCTTATCAACCTGAGCTTTGTGAAGCTTTCCGCAAACTTAATCTGCAAGTGGTTCCTCAAGGTTTCCTCGCCAACCTTCAAGTCTCTCCTACCTTGGAAGACCAGATTCGCCAAGCCCAGCTTCTTGATGCTATGGTGAAAAAGGTGAAGATTGGGATTGCCAAGAGTCAACCCAAGTACAAGTGCTACCGCCTTGATGACAAGGATACTCTCTTCTTCGAGGATCGTATTGTTGTGCCCAAAGGTGACCTTCATAAAGTGATCATGAATGAGGCTCACAATTCTCTCCTCTCCATTCACCCTGGGAGCACGAATATGTATCAGGACCTCAAGCAGGCTTATTGGTGGACTCGAATGAAGCGCGAGATCGCTCAGTTCGTGAATGAGTGTGATGTCTGCAGAAGAGTGAAGGCAGAACACCAAAGGCCAGCGGGTCTCCTCCAACCTCTTGCCATTCCAGAATGGAAGTTTGACCACATTGAGATGGACTTCGTGACTGGGTTTTCAAAGTCCAAACGTGGCAATGATGCTATATTCGTTGTCATCGACAAACTCACTAAAGTGGCTCATTTTTTGCCTATCAAAGAGTCAATCACTACAGCTCAATTGGCGGAACTCTATACCTCTCGGATTGTCTCTCTGCACGATATTCCACAAGTGATCTCTTCAAATCGTGGCAGCATCTTTACCTCCAAGTTTTGGGATTCTTTCCAGAAGGCCATGGGCACCAACATCCGCTTCAGCACAGCTTTCCATCCTCAAACTAGCGGTAAAGTCGAGCGTGTCAACCAGATTCTTGAAGATATGCTCAGGGCTTGTGTGATCTCCTTCGGCATGAAGTGGGAGGATTGTCTTCCTTATGTTGAATTCTCCTACAACAACAGTTTTCAAGCAAGTTCGGGCAAGGCCCCATTTGAAATTTTGTATGGCAGGAAGTGCCGTACCCCTCTCAACTGGTCTGAAACCGGTGAACGTCAACTTCTGGGAAATGACTTAATCACAGAGGCAGAGGAGATGTGCAAAGTCATTCGAGATAACCTCAAAGCAGCCCAATCACGCCAGAAGAGCTACTATGATAGTAAGCACCGTGATTTGGCTTTCGAGATCGGAGATCATGTTTACCTCCGCGTCTCTCCAAGGAACTCGTCGCTTCGGTATCAAAGGGAAGCTTGCCCCTAGATACGTGGGACCTTTCAAGATTGTCAGCAAGAGAGGCAATCTCACCTATCAACCCGAGCTTCTTTGAAACTTTGCAAATGTTCATGACGTGTTCCATGTCTCTCAGCTCCGAAAGTGCTTCAAGACTCCTGACTGCACTGTCAACTTCGAGGACATTGAGCTCCAAGATGATCTCTCTTATCGTGAGCACCCCGTTGCTATTCTTGAAGAGACTGAACGCAAGACTCGCAACAAGTCAATCAAATTCCTCAAAGTCAAGTGGTCACACCATTCCGACCGTGAAGCTACCTGGGAATGCGAGGATCACCTCCGTTCTGAATACCCGGCGTTCTTTCAGTCCTAGATCTCGGGATGAGATCCTTTCGTAGTGGTGGAGTGTTGTAACACCCCGGATATGATTTGCCTAATATGTAATCCAACTCTTGCCGTTTCCGGCGTTAAGTTATTTTATTTTCTCGGGTTTAGGTTTTTGTCTCCGTGTGTTGTTGTTGTTGCCATGCATCTCATATCATGTCATCATGTGCATTGCATTTGCATACGTGTTCATCTCATGCATCCGAGCATTCTCCCCGTTGTCCGTTTTGCATTCCGGCGCTCCATTCTCCTCCGGTGGTCATTTCTACCTTTGTTTTGTGTGTGGGGATTAAACATTTCCGTATTGGACTGAGACTTGACAAGCGGCCTTGGTTTACTACCGGTAGACCGCCTGTCAAGTTTCGTGCCATTTGGACTTCGTTTGATGCTCCTACGGTTAACCGAGGGACCGAAAAGGCCTCGTGTGTGTTGCAGCCCAACACCCCTCCAAGTTGGCCCAAAACCCATCAAAACCCTCTCCATCATCTAGAGCGTTCGATCACGATCGCGTGGCCGAAAACCGCACCTCATTTGGATAATCCTAGCTCCCTCTATGCCTATATAAAGACACCCCCAAAAATCTCCTTCTCCTTCCCCCCCGAAAACCCTAGATCCACTCATTATCGCGCGCCACCGGACACAACAGCCACCGACGGACATGTCCATTTTGCCCCCGCCGCCGCCACATGGCAACCGTCGCCGCCGCCGCCTCTGAGGCCCGCCGAGCCCAGCGCGGGCCCGCGGAGCCCATCGCGCCGCCCCCCGCCGTCCGGGTGCCCCGCCGCCATCGCC
>NC_041390.1:567097317-567117124 GCF_002162155.2 Triticum dicoccoides | reverse complement strand
CAAGGACTCCGACGACCTGTAAGATTTCCGGTGATCCTCGTAAAGCGTGCCGGACGGATCTAGATCTGAGATTTATCTCGGGTTGACTTTTTGCCCGAAACCCTAATTATTTTGCCCTTGTTCATCGCATCGTAACTTTGCATCCGTAGCTCCGTTTTTGGCATATAGCATATCAAAATGTTCGCTTCAGAGAGCACATCATTTCATCTCATTGCATCATTTTCATTTGAGTTCATCTTGATGCCCGAAATGATGTTAGAAGAGTGCTATTTGAGATAATTGTCAGATCTGCTGCTCCAATTAGATATTTGTCATTTTTTCCATGTTTATTGTGTGCATGATATGCCCCTGAGCTCTACATGAATTTTGTTATATGTTTTTCCATCTATCCAGAGGTGCAATCCATGTATTTTGTGATGTGTGTGGTGACTAGCACAAGCTTGCAAAGTGGAGCATTCGTTAATGCTGATTTCAGGGACTTAGCATTTCCACTAAGTCCTTGGTCTGTTTATCTCATTATGCCATATGTTCATGTTGTTTCCTAGTGATCCGTGCCTCTTTTGAGGATGATCAGTAAGGATGTTTTGTTAATCTTGTAGTGCTCTATCCATCTATATCTTTGTTTGCAATTATGGAGCACCCTAGCTTGAGTCAATCGAGCTCTACTTTTGTCATTTCGTGAATCTGGGCAGATTGTCTACTTGTTAGCAATTTTGCCGAGAATGTTGTAGTTGATCAGTGCATGCTATGTTATTGTTCTTGCCATGTCTAGCTTGTATTTTATGTATTTTTGATGGGTGTATGCTTAGTTTGTCATGACTTGCTCTGTAGTGAGTGCATGCCTACTTGATATCTGTTTCAGCATGCTCCAGTTTTCACTAAGTCTGAGAACTGATTATGTTTTTGCCATGTTCACATGCTTGCAAATGTATTTTCTGATCCCTTTTGGCTCAAGGTCACTAAGGGACTTTTGTTAAGCTCTTTGCGTAGCTCCATGTCATGCTTTACTTTGCCATGTTCAGGTCCTGTAGCATATAGTTTTCATGCTCCAAAGTGGGCTACCTGATCTGAAATTCCAGACAAGTGTTAATTTCACTAAGTCTGAAATCTATTTACCAAATGCATTTTTGCCATGCTTGTTTGAATCTGTTAATGGATGAATTGGCCGTAGCTCAGTGCTAGTCTTTTGTTAATCATCATGAGTGGATCCCTGCCATGACGTTCCAAACGTCGTTGAAGTCCCGGTTCTAAGCCATAAAGCATGGCACACTGAACTATCGAGTAGTCATCAGCTTTGCTCTGCCATGTGTTCACAACATCTGGTGTTGCCCCTGCAGCGGGTTTGTCACCTAGCGCTGCTTCCAGGATGTAATTCTTCTGTGCAGCAATGAGGATAATCCTAAAGTTACGGACCCAATCCGTGTAGTTTCTACCATCATATTTCAACTTAGCTTTCTCTAGGAACGCATTAAAATTCAATCAAATAACAGCACGGGTCAGCTATCTACAACAACATAGACATGCAAAATACTATCAGGTACTAAGTTCATGATAAATTAAAGTTCAATTAATCAAATTACTTAAGAACTCCCACTTAGATAGACATCTCTCTAATCATCTAAGTGATCACGTGATCCATATCAACTAAACCATGTCCGATCATCACGTGAGATGGAGTAGTTTTCAATGGTGAACATCACTATGTTGATCATATCTACTATATGATTCACGCTCGACCTTTCGGTCTCCAGTGTTCCGAGGCCATATCTGCATATGCTAGGCTCGTCAAGTTTAACCCGAGTATTCCGCGTGTGCAAAACTGGCTTGCACCCGTTGTATGTGAACGTAGAGCTTATCACACACGATCATCACGTGGTGTCTCGGCACGACGAACTGTAGCAACGGTGTAACATCCCAAATCTTCAATTTGGAATGTTATACATTAGACCATCATTGCATATCATAATTTATTTGCTTTTGGTTTTGATCCTAGAAATTCCACGCAACTCAAGGACCCACGGAGAGAGTTGGGGATTTCGTTATTTTCATATTTGAGTTTCTCGAATTTTGAGAATAGGATCATTTGATTTTAGTTATTTTATCATCAGTTATTTCTATTATAAAAATATGAGAGAGGGAATAAAATGACTTTCCCAAAATAAAGAAATATTGAGGATTTAATAAAAAAATCAAATAAGATTTTATTTTAGAGTTTTTCGGTATTTTATTTGAATTTAGGAAAAATGTGCGTTTTTCAAAATTGCATTTAGGCCCCAAATAAATGTTCACCTTGTGCGACTTGATTTTAGAAGTCCGGGAAAATTTATTTCGGGATTTTGGGAGTCCGTTTAGTATTTCTTTTATTTGTTTTTCTGCCGAAATAATTTAAAAAAAAACGCAAACCGACTCCGGGCCGTACCCGAGCGGGACTCCGCCCGGGGGCAGCCTTTAAATAGCCGCCGCCCGAGCCGCCCCAGCCCACCAGAGCTGCCGATAGCCCAAGCCCACCGCGCCGCCAACCCTAACCCTAGTCGCGCCTCAATCCGCGCGCCGCCACCGCCGGAGCCGCCGCCGCCGCCGACTCGCCACCCGAGGTTGCCTCGATCCGCGTGTCGTTTTTATTATTTTTTTAGAAAAAAACCCCGTCGGTTTTCGTCGGTTTTTTTATTTCTGTTTTTTAAATAGATCGGTGTTTTTTCTGACTTATTTAAATAGCGAGCGTTCGTCCGTTCGTTCGTTCTAGCGAACGTTCGTCGTTTTTCTTTTTCTCAGATTTAATCCGCGATTTTTCTGATCACGATTCCTGATCCGATTTTCGTTTTAGTGTAACTTTTTGCTCGTTTATCGGATTCAGGCGATTCAAGCGCTGGAGTTTCGTCTTGAAACCCTCTATCCGTTTAACCAACTTAAACAAGTTTTTGTCACTGTAAAAATTGCCCTAGATCCAGAATAATAAACAAAGCCTGTTTCTTTTGCCGTTTGACTTTTGTTGCTTCGTTTGATTTGATTTTTTTGCAAACCGGAGTTTTTAAGTTGAACCTTCTGGTTGGATCTCTTGTTTGAGTTTTACCTGTGCATTAGATGAATACTTATTGTATGCTTGTTTGTTTGCCTGCGATAGAATACCCAGAGTGCGCCGCCTGTTATTTTGAATCTCTAGGTTTCGCGGATCATCAGCAAGGCAAGTAACACTTTGATCATACCTCCTACTACCCAGTTTTATTGTGTTAGATAAATCCTCAAACATTGCACGATTAGGATCTCATTAAATTGTGGGATGGGAAGTAGTTGAGGTAGTACCTATTACCTGTTATATTATCAAATCTTTGGGAGTTACTTCTACGTTCGCTTACTATTACCATGCTATGCTAGTAGACGTGGATTGGGTGAGTGATATCCATGACAGATGTGGGTTTGTTAATTAATGGTTTATCTAAGGTGGCAATTTAAACACACATCTGGATGGATTGAGGTACCGGGATATTTCAGGATTGCCTGTTTTTTTATGGACCGCCACCCAGGCCCAAAGGGATCATGAGATTTTTCATACTAGAAACTTTCGTGTGCAGCCACAAGCTATTATGGGCTCTAGCATAGTTGATTAAGTCGTGCGAACTCTTACAGGGTAGACTAGCAGATGTAGGGGAAAGTAGGTGTAATGGTCTATCCATCGTAAGGTGCTAGCGCTTCTGAAAGACTATGTCTCGGTCATCCGTCTTCTCAAACACCATGTAGTGCGAGAAACCAAACGGAGGCGATCGAGTCTTGTGGAGAAAAGTGTGCAAACCTCTACAGAGTGTATAAACTAATCATGGTTAGCCGTGTCCCCGGTTATGGACATCTTGAGTATCTAGTACCTGGATTATCATGTGGATCTCAACATGTTACTCTAGAATTTAATTTTGTTGGGTTTTGTTTAATGATGATGCTTAATTGGGATTGAGAATGCTATCAACCATTCTCAATGTTTAACAACTACCATGATAGTTAAATAAAATTTATTCCTTTGCAGTAGGGAAAAATTGGCTTTATGCAAAACTGTAACCATAGAGCTTTCCACCAGCCAAATATGCATATAGTACAGCTGTTTCATTCCATTACTCTCTATGTGTTACCTTGCCAGCATATTCCATGTGCTGACCCGTTTCGGGCTGCAACGTTAATGTTGCAGACTTTTCAGATGATGATTAAGGAGTTTTAGGTCATGGTTCTATACTCAGTGATGCCGTTGGAGTTGATGGACTCACTTATATTCCAAGCCTTCTGCTGTTATAGTTATTAGATGGCCTTAAGCCATATTTATTGTAATAAGTTCTCTATTGAGACACTCGATGTAATAAGTGTGTGATTGCTACTCTGTTATAAATCCTCCAAGTACTGTGTGGTGTCAACATTACTGATCCAGGGATGACACGTGAGCACAGAGATCAGACTGTTTGAGGTCTGGTCACTACAAATGGTGCATACTCGGAGAGAACACTTATACCTTGAAATTTAGTGAGAGATCATCTTATAATGCTACTACCAAACTAAGCAAAATAAGATGCATAAAGGATAAACATCACATGCAATCAATATAAGTGATATGATATGGCCATCATCATCTTGTGCCTTTGATCTCCATCTCCAAAGCCCCGTCATGATCACCATCGTCACCGGCTTGACACCTTGATCTCCATCAAAGCATCGCTGTCATCTCGCCAACTACTGCTTCTACGACTATCGCTACCGCTTAGTGATAAAGTAAGCAATTACATGGCGATTGCATTTCATACAATAAAGCGACAACCATATGGCTCCTATCAGTTGCCGATAACTGTGTTAGAAAACATGATCATCTCATACAATAAAATTTAGCATCATGTCTTGACCATATCACATCACAACATGCCCTGCAAAAACAAGTTAGACGTCTTCTACTTTGTTATTGCAAGTTTTACGTGGCAGCTACGGGCTAAGCAAGAACCGTTCTTACCTACGTATCAAAAACCACAACGCGGTATAGTGATTGCTTTTTGATCTTCAGAAAGAACATTGTTCATTGAATCCAATTCAACTAAAGTTGGAGAAACTGACACCCACTAGCCACCTATGTGTGAAGCACGTCGGTAGAACCAGTCACGCATAAGCGTACGCGTAATGTCGGTCTGGGCCGCTTTTTCCAACAATACCGCCGAATCAAGAATCAACTAGTGACGGCAAGCAATATGTATATACCCGCGCCCACAACTCCTTTGTGTTCTACTCGTGCATATAACATCTACGCATAAACCTGGCTCGGATGCCACTGTTGGGGAATGCAGTAATTTGAAAAAAATTCCTACGCACACGCAAGATCATGGTGATGCATAGCAACGAGAGGGGAGAGTATCGTCTATGTACCCTCGTAGACCGTAAGCGGAAGCGTTATGACAACGTGGTTGATGTAGTCGTACGTCTTCACGATTGACCGATCTCATCACCGAATGTACGACACCTCCGCGATCTGCACACGTTCGGCTCGGTGACGTCCCGCGAACTCACGATCTAGTAGAGCTTAGAGGGAGAGCTTCGTCAGCACGACGGCGTGATGATGGTGATGATGTTGCTACCGCAACAGGGCTTCGGTAAGCACCACTACGATGTGACCGAGGTGGATTATGGTGAAGGGGGGCACCACACACGGCTTGGAACAATCAACTTGTGTGTTCTAGGGTACCCCCTGCCCCCGTATATAAAGGAGCAGGGGGGAGGCCGGCCGACCCTAGTGGCGCCCAAGGAGAGGAGGAATTCTGCTCCTAGTAGGAGTAGGATTCATCCTTTCCTAGTCCTACTAGGAAGGAGGAAGGGGGAAGGAAAGAGAGGCAGAGGGAGAGGGAAAGAGGGCCCCCCTCCCCTAGTCCTATTCGGACTCCCCTTGGGGGGCGCCACCTCCTGGGCTGCTGCCCTCTCTCTCCCCTAAGGCCCACCAAGGCCCAATACTTCCCCGAGGGGTTCCGGTAACCCCTCCGGCACTCCGGTTTTCTCCGAAATCATCTGGAACACTTCCGGTGTCCGAATATAGCCGTCCAACATATTGATATTTATGTCTCGACCATTTCGAGACTCCTCATCATGTCCATGATCATATCTGGAACTCTGAACTACCTTTGATACATCAAAACACATAAACTCATAATACCGATCGTCACCGAACGTTAAGCGTGCGGACCCTACGGGTTCGAGAACTATGTAGACATGACCAAGACTAATCTCTGATCATTAACCAATAGCGGAACCTGGATGCTCATACTGGTTCCTACATATTCTACGAAGATCTTTATCGGTCAAACCGCATAACAACATACGTTGTTCCCTTTGTCATCGGTACGTTACTTGCCCAAGATTCGATCGTCGGTATCTCAATACCTAGTTCAATCTCATTACCGGCAAGTCTCTTTACTCGTTCCGTAATGTTACATCCCATACTAACTCATTAGCTACATTGCTTGCAAGGCTTATTATGATGTACATTACCGAGAGGGCCCAGAGATACCTCTCCGACAATCAGAGTGACAAATCCTAATCTTGATCCATGCCAACTCAACAAACACCATCGGAGACACCTGTAAAGCATCTTTATAATCACCCAGTTACGTTGTGACGTTTGGTAGCACACAAAGTGTTCCTCCGGTATTCGGGAGTTGCATGATCTCATAGTCATAGGAACATGTATAGTTATGGAGAAAGCAATAGCAACAAACTAAACGATCATCGTGCTAAGCTAACGGATGGGTCAAGTCAATCATATCATTCTCTAATGATGTGATCCCGTTAATCAAATGACAACTCATGTCTATGGTTAGGAAACATAACCATCATTGATTCAACGAGCTAGTCAAGTAGAGGCAAACTAGTGACACTCTGTTTGTCTATGTATTCACACATGTACTAAGTTTTCGGTTAATACAATTCTAGCATGAATAATAAACATTTACCATGATATAAGGAAATATAAATAACAACTTTATTATTGCCTCTAGGGCATATTTCCTTCATGCCGACCCGGAAAACACGTTTGTAGTTCGCGGAAAAATGGCTTTGCAGGCCGGTGCGGGCGGCCACAGAGTCAGACCCCGCATAACGGACCAGTATAAAAGGATATTCACGGAATATGCTCTTTTACGGGTCGGCTTTGCGGGGTCTGCCCGGGCGCCGCTCCTGCCGGCCCGCAAATATTAATGCCACTCCATAATACAACAATCATCTACTTTACAAATAATTATTCGGAAAAAATATCAATACGACATCACAATACAACAATCATCCACATTACAAATAATTATTCAAATCATCAAAGCAAACTAAATAATTCAATATAAAACTTGTCCCGAATACAAATCACACATGAATTAAATGAAAATGAATAGAAAAATGAGTTTTGTTACTGTCCAGCCCTTTGACAATGGTGCTCAATGAGATCCTCCTGAAGCTAAAAGTGGGTGTTTGCATTTTCAATCTCCTTGTAGGTATGAACAAAAGCTCTAATGCGGTTAGGGTCTCTAACTGGTTTCACACGGCTACCCGCATTATCATAGAAGAACTCCAAGTTCATGTCTTTCTCATCTTCGAGAATCATATTGTGAAGAATAACACATCATGTCATGATGTTTTTCAAAGTCCGCTTGTCCCAAAAACGAGTAGGACCACGAACAATGGCAAACCTAGATTGCAAAACCCCAAATGCTCTTTCAATATCTTTTTGGGCCGTCTCTTGCACCCTTGCAAATTCACATTGTTTCCTAGTTGTGGGTTCTTTGATGCTCTTGAAAAATGTGCACCAAGGAGGGTATATACCACCTGCAAGACAGTACGCATTTGTGTATTCATGCACACTGATAGTGTAGGTGCAAGCAGGAGCATCACCACTAGCTAGCCTAGCAAACAAATGAGACCGTTGCAACACACTGATATCATTGAGAATATCCGGCATACAAAAAAAAGCAATGCCAAATCCATAAATCCTCGGATGCTATGGCCTCTAGCACAATTGTGGCATCACGAGACTTGCCACAATACATTCTGTGCCATGCCTTCGGGCAATTTTTTCAAGTCCAATGCATACAGTCAATACTACCTAGCATGCCAAGCCAACCTCTTCTCTCATTAGATGCCATAATTTTTTTGTGTCTTCCTCGCTGGGTGTCCAAAGATATTCAGGACCAAAGACACGGGCGATCACTTTGGCAAACCTACGCACTGACTCAATTGTGGTATCTTCACCAACGCGAAGGTACTCATCGGCATAGTCAGCCGGAATGCCGTATGCAACTACCCTCATAGCTGTCGAGATTTTCTGATATGCACTAAATCCCTTCAAGCCCGCGACATTTCTTCTTTGAGTAAAATACCGACAATTGGCCTCGCAAGCTTGAACAATTTTCACAAAAAGAGATTGGCACATTTGGTACCTTCTCCGGAAGAGGTGCGGCGGGTATGTTGGATTCTCCGCGAAGTAATCTTGCATCAACATCTTGTTTCCGAGATGGCGATTTCGAGGAATGCAAAGACGACCGACGGTCGATCCTCGCCGCCTCTTTTGGTTCTCATCTTCGTGCTCCTTCACGGCAAGGGCCATCACCAATGTCTGCTGGCGATAGTTGGCAAGCAGCGTCTCAACATCCGAGTTATCCGAATCGGACGAATCGTCGAGCAAAAACTTCTTGCACGGGCTCAATTCCATCTAAATTCACAAAAAACGCACGCCGCGTTAACCGACTATGCATACCATTCGGCACAAACGCAACTAAAAACTCACCGGCGGCTCGGGGCGGTGGCTCTCCGGCAGCGACGGCGACTAGGGGCGGCTCGGCTCGGCGGATCCGGGGGAGGGGGGTGCAGCAGCTCGGTGGAAGACGGTAGGGGCGTCCCCGCGGCGCGATTCCACCCGCGGATTTGGCCGGAATCGCCAGCGGCGGACGGACGGAACCAATGGCTGGCGGCGGCGGAAGGAGGTGGGGAAAAGGCGCGGGCTGAAATATCCCTCCCGCCAACCGCTTTCCTGGGATAAGGGGCACCGTAGGGGCGAGACGGAAACCAGCGTATTCGCGGGTTGGGGACGAGATTTTGTCACGCCCCTCAAAAATATTTACGGGTCGGACGCGTTTGCAGGGTCTGGTCGGGCAGAATTTTTCGCGTCAACCCATATATTGACGGTTATTTTGCGGGTCAGGTCTTTTTACGGGTCTGCTAGAGATGCTCTAATCTAGGTGCAACGAGCTTGAGACCAGGGCAGGGACATGTCCGTGAATCCAGGTAGGCAACCAAGCAATGTCCGGGCACATCTCATGGATGGTCTCAGGCCAGGCGGATTTGTCCCAGGATTGCAACCAAACTGACCCTCAATGCGCCAGAGGTGACTTGACCCGCGCGAGGACGACATACTCGTTCATGGCCGTGCGGTGCACAATAGTGTTTTTTTGCGGGATAATACTTGTATTACTCAATCATCCAAGAATTACAATCACGACCGACAATGTCTAGGAGTTCTTCTGGACCGGGTCCAAGCCACACAACCGTTCGGCATCATGATCGTCCAAAATTTGCCAAGAAATGACTAGCATTATTTTTGCTACGAACAATATGAGTAATACAAGAATTACGCTCGATCAAAAGATTTTTGATCTCCTTTATCATAAAGGCATATTTTGATCTATTTGTTTCTGTACTTTGTACCATGTTCACTGCTTGTAGACTGTCTGATTCGACATCGATAGGTAGATTGCTCCATTGTAGCGCAAGCAAAAGGCCCTCCCGAATGCCCATAATCTCTATCTCAATCACATCATCACAAGTAAACAAATATCTGCATGAACTAAAAATGATTCTGCCTCTGTTGTCTCTTAAAATCATACCTGTACCTGCTACACCATTCAGAACAGATCCGTCGGTATTCAACTTCACCCGGCCAGCCGATGGGGCAGCCCAAGAACTAAAGTCCAGTTGCCTTATATTGCATGAAGGAGCAGCCAAAGGGAAGCACACCTGGGCTGGGTACTCACCCTTTGAGTGGTCTGCCAGCGGGTCTGAAGCAATTGAGTTTAGCGAGGCGACGTAACTAGCAAGAAAGCGGCAGGAGACATCCACTGGTGGTGCAGGTTTGTTATGAACCAACTCATTTCGGATGTGCCATATCCGCCAGAGAAGCATCATGAACCGTAGCCGGACAGGTTCGCACAACTCTGAAGTTATTTGAACAAACCATTCCCTTCCTGTAGGCAGTATTTTTGTAACATCTGGGAGATCCCATTCAGCAGGCATTGCTTTCCAAAGACGTTTTGCATTAATGCAAGAGCAAAAGGTATGGAAGGAATCTTCCTCTTCACAGCTACAAATCGGACACATAGCACTTGTTTCCAGATTTCTTTTCTGTTTGTTCTTCCAAGTAGCAAGAGAGTCTGTAGCTAATCTTCATGCAAAATTCAGTACTTTAGGCGGAGCCGGAGTGGACCAGATACACTTCCAGCCATCCCGAGCTCCATCTGGGTGCCTACTGGAGGAAGCAACAGCACCGTTCATCGTCTCATTAGACGCAAGTCTGTAAGCACTACGTACTGAAAAGACGCCCGATCTTTCTGGCGCCTAGGCAAGGAAGTCGTCACCAACCCGGGAAGAAGGCCGGATTTTCAAGATTTCACATATGTCCACAGAGCGGCACTGTCGGCCCTCGCGTCGATGCCGCTGGATGCCGGGGGTGAGTCACAGAGTCAGAGCTGACCCGGACGACGGCGCGAGGACGTCGTGGCATGCATCGGTCCCTGTGCCGATGCTGGAGGCGAGTCGGCTGACCAGAAAGGAGGACGCTGCTGCATGCATATATAGCAGCCGTGGTTCGGCGGCGAAAGGAGATGCCCGGGGCCGAGAGCCGACGGTGCGCTGCTCATTAGCTAGCTAGCGGTAGCACAGCCTGCCTCGAGCGGCCACTGAAGTGGACACAAGAAAATACGCACAAACCCATCCAAAGACTCAGAAAAGTACGGGGCACTTGGTATTTTTTTGCTGGAAAAAAGACGCGGGGGAGAAGATTTAATCTGATCGTTGGATGGAGAATGGACGCAGGGGAGCACGGGGGGCAGCATTAGGCAAGCCCCGTCCAAACTTACCGTGCCTGCCACGACTGTCGAACCACACCAGGGAATATATAACCGAGCCGAAGCGGGCGAGACCCGACCCGACAAAACCCACACCAAAACCCCCACGTTCGCCGCCTCTATTCCCGGAACCCCATCGCCGTCGGCCATGGCGGCGACGCAGCCGTCGGCGGACGTGGAGGGCGCGCTCCTCGCCCACCTCAACGCCAACGGCGAGATACCCGACTCCCGCTCCTTCGCCTCCTCCCTCGGCGTCCCGCACAAGGACGTCGAGGACGTCATCAAGAGGCTACGCGCCTTCCACATCATCGAGAGCACGGTACGGCACCCTCTGCTTCGCGTCGTCCCTGCCTTCCCCGAGTTGTTCTCCCGAGACCTGACGAGCCGTGCTTGCTTTCCTGCCCGCAGGACATCACCAGGGAGGCGTGGGTGCTCACCGACGAGGCCAAGGGCTACGCCGCCGGGGGCTCCCCCGAGGTGCACCTCGTCGCGGCCATCCCGCCCGAGGGTGCCTCCAGGGCCGCGCTCGAGGTGAGTTCCCTCTCTGCTCCCTTTAGGAGGCGCTCGGTTCGAGCCGATAGTTTCTGCTCCGGGGATGATCTCTGACGCCCAGAGTGCTGCATTGCAGGAGGAATTCGGGGACGTCTTCGATATTGCACGGAAGGCTGCCGCCAAGAACAAGTGGATTAGATTTGAGAACGACCTCGTGCTGAGAACGGTATAGAGCTGAGCTCGTTTCGTCTCTTCTCTTTGTTGTCGTCGGAGAGATATAGAGCTCGGTTCAGTGTGTATTTGTATTGGAAACTTGCCTGGCATGTTCTCAACTTGCCAGTGTGTGGGTTGTAGATGTAGAAAACAATTGCCTCATCATCATAGTTCAACTATTTCAATGTGCAATGGTTACATCTATGTTCATTGAAGGTCTCTGGGCGTGCGTGCGTGCCTTTATCTGTCTTGAGCTTTGGCATGACATTGTGTAATTTCTTTTCGTTTTATTCAGGTTGAGGATGCCAGGGATGAGTTGCAAGAGCTGCTTAAAAGAGTGGAGAATGGGGAGGTTGGTGTTGCTTATTGCTTGTTGTTCCTCCTATATTTTGCATTTCCACTTGGAACCATTTACTGGATTGTGTGGCATGGCACAATTATTTCATGTAGGTCTTTCATGTAGGTTGTTCCTGATCCAAGAAAGGAGTTGGAGAGAAGAAAGCTTGTAACAAAAGAGTAAGTATCTGTTTTGAAGATATCTCTTTTACAGTTTCAGTAAATGCTAGCCAAGTACAGTATCAAATAGTCGATTATCCCCAACTTTTACACCTGCTTCGCTGTTTTTCAGAAAAACTATTTGGTATTCACTGAAGAAGGGACCTGAATTTGTTGTAAAGAGAAAAACATTGGCTACCAATGTGACACGAGAACATCTCAAGAGGTAATTTGATGTCACTTCTCTCAAGCTAATTTCCAAAATTGATCAGCAAACCTCTGCTTGTTGACTGTAAACTATAATGTACCATGAGCAATTGAAGACTACATAGAAGACTCCTCATTGCCTTTTCTCTTGTAAATAGCCCAGCTGTACTTATCCTATCTGTGGAAGGCTACATTAAACTTATTGTTATGTTAAAATCGACTTTTAATAACATCTATTATGTGTGTACCTATTAATGGATAGCAGTAGCAGACTTCTGATATATTTCCCTTTTAAATGTTTTTTCTTTCCTAATAAAGTGGCGACTGGAAGGATCTGGAATTTAAAGATTATAACTATGGAGCCCAAGGACAACCTATTGCGATAGGATATAGTCAACCCTTGTTGGAGGTACTTCAAATCTTTACGGTGTTCCGTTTTTTCATACAGCTTTATCTGATAAACCAGATAAATTATAACTGTTATTTCGTGGATTTTCTTCAGGTCCGTGAAGCAATCCAGAACATTTTTCTTGAGATGGGGTAAGTACAAATATTTTGGTCATGATATTTGCAGTTCAAGGCAATATTCAGAAAATGGATTAATTCATTTTATTGCTTGATGTAACAGGTTCAGTGAGATGCCTACAAACATGTATGTAGAGAGCAGGTAAAATACAAAAAAAGACAAGACATAGTTTTTTCTGTTCTCATACCTGTTTGTTGTCAATTTCTTGTACTGGTAGATCTTCTCTACAAACTTGAAGTTATTTTAGGTTTTAGGATTGATTGATAGATTGGTGACAACACCGTATTATGAGTATATGACAAGACAATGTAGTGTATAGCATATCATAGTTTCCTAGATAAAGATCCATATATTGTAAAAAAAAATAAAGATCCATATACTATTTATAACACATTATGTATGGTTGTCTTTCCTTTGGTAGCTTCTGGAATTTCGATGCACTGTTCCAGCCACAACAGCATCCTGCTCGTGATTCGCACGATACATTTTTCCTCAAAGGTAAAGGTTATGCTACTTCTGTTCAGCCAACAGTTGGATTTAAACATATTTAATCAATCAATTTTTTTGCAGCCCCTGCTACAACAACACAATTACCTGATGACTATCTTGAGAAAGTGAATCAAGTCCATCAATCTGGTGGTTATGGTTCCAAAGGGTATGTTGTGGTGTCTTTGCTGCAGTTTAGTCAAAGGGTTTTTAATTTGAGGTTGCTGTCTGCAGATATGGTTATGATTGGAAGCGAGACGAGGCGGAGAAAAACCTGCTTCGTACTCACACAACTGCAGTTTCCGCAAGGATGCTATACAAGCTAGCACAGGAGGTATAGCAATTAAGTGTTGCTTATTTTATCTATGTAATTCCATTGTAGCTTATATTGTCATAGTTTGACTAAATTAGTGTAGGCGATATCAGTTTTTTTTTTCTGTTCTGTTGAATGGTTCATGAGGTCTGTTTTTCTTGACAAACCACCATGGTTGTTCAGGAACATTTTGCTCCTAAGAGATACTATTCTATTGATCGTGTTTTCCGGAATGAAGCTGTGGACCGAACTCATCTTGCAGAATTCCACCAGATAGAAGGTAACCATTCTCTTGTTTCTTTTCTATGGGGTGTTCAATTGATTGATATTTAGTTCATATCTTGGGTGTCACACACACATAACCCTTTTAACAAGGAAGCTACTTACAATGCTTCTGATTTCAGGTCTTATTTGTGACTATGGTTTGACGCTTGGTGATCTGATAGGTGTACTGGAGGATTTCTTCTCCAGGCTAGGTGCTAAACCAAAGCCATCAACTTTATTATAATATTTATGGATGCATGGTGATTTAATAATGCCACCTCTCCTTTTCTGGCTCTTAGGCATGTCAAAGCTGCGCTTCAAACCTGCCTACAATCCATACACTGAACCAAGCATGGAGATTTTCGGGTCAGAACAACTTTGATCGCTATTGTTTTCAAGGTTATTGTGATCCCATGAATCATCGTTATGTTATTTTTTTCCAGCTACCATGAAGATCTGAAGAAATGGGTGGAAATAGGCAACTCGGGCATGTTCAGACCTGAAATGTTACTTCCCATGGGACTGCCAGAGGGTGTTAATGTTATCGCATGGGGTCTTTCACTTGAAAGGTAAAACTGGCACAGTTTCTATACGAATGATTCCTTTATGTGCATCTCTATGTTAAATTGAGGTCTTTTTCACTTGAAAGGTAAAACTGGCACAGTTTCCATCAGTCGTGGAGACGAGCCTAGTAATAACAACCCTTGCAATTCATTCTTATGAAGTATAGAAAATCATCATAGGGCTAGGGCATCACAACTCAAGATAGCTTAGCCCTAGGCTTTACCCAATGCTAGCTCCGGCCCTGGTTTCCATATGAATGATCCCTTTATGTGCATCTATATATGTTAAACTGAAGTTTTTTTTTTCTAAAATAATTAAATAAATCACCTTCGCAATCCTTGTTTTGCAACTAATGTATTGAATAGAAGTGCAAGAGAAATCTTTGCTTTATCTGTCGAATTGCAGGAGATGTGTGCTGACCACATTTTGGTGCTGAATGCAGGCCAACAATGATTCTGCGTAACATTGACAACATACGGAAGCTCTTTGGGCCAAAGGTACTGTGCTTATTAACTTTGTCATATACCACGAGCATGTGCAATATTAATTATGATCTTTACAGGTCGACTTCAAAGTGATCAAGGACCGGCAGATTTGCCGCGCGGGGATCAGCTGTAGTGAGCCGGATAGGACTTTAGCTGGTGACTGACATGCCATGTTTGAGTTGATGAGCTGCTGGATGCGAATGGTGGTTCTTTGTGGCTGTTATGCCTTTGAAGACCAGTACTTGTGCATTTAACAGAGGGAGTGCAGAAACGCACATATGTTGTACTCCTAGCTCTGAATTGCAATTTTGAGGTGTTCATGTCCGATACTACTGATGCTTGTGTTCCCTTTAACAAAGGGCAGCACACACAACCCTCTACGGAAACGCATACGCACGGTTGGAAAAGAAAGTAATCAAGGGCTTCAGCCATAAATTTCCTAATATTTATCTCCCATGTCATTTTCAAGCCTGTCCTGTCTATTTCCAACCACGGCCAACTGTGCAGACTATTATAGAACATCATTGCAAGTTGGAGCGGGCTCTCCGGCATTTTATTCATTCAGCGGTAACCTGTCTGAGCTCAAGCTGAAGCCCAGAAAACCAGGGATTACATCAGAGTAGTTTACAACACTCTTGTAAAAGAGCTTCTTTTGCACAACAATGTGCTTGCATAATGGGAAACGTTTCGATCCGGTGCACCGGTCGAACTTCCCGCCGGACTCGTGCGCCACGCTGGCTCACGCGACACGAAAACAAACCACCCCGTGTGAAACACATGTATACGGTGGATCCCGCACGACTTTTCCTCCTTTTCTTCTACCTCCAGCCCATCACGGCCCTGCCCTTCGCACCTGCCCCACGCTGGTCGCATCCTTCAGAAACTCTCTCACCGGCGGCGAGTGCTCGTGTGCGACGACGCCCAACAACGCCTCTCCTTCATGGTCGGTGAGCCCCTCTCCTATCCTCCTCCCCAATTCGTATCCCCGGCTCCCCGCTAGCTTCCCACGACCATGGCCGTCTGACTTTCGGATCTCAGCCATGGCCTCCGCCCAACTACGGCTCCGAGTCGCCGCCGGCGAAGCTATGGGAACTATCAGGGCGCAGCAACCAGAGCTGCAAGCCTGCAACCACGGGCACACGCTAGACGGCGAGGATGGGGCGGCGCTGGTCCTAGCAAATCTAACGTCGTGGTTTTTTGCTACATGCTTCAACCGGCATAACATTTTGCTACAACTGGCATAGCATTTTGCTACAACCACGTCACATTTTGCTACAACACACAGCCAGTGTCACCTTTTTGCTACAAGTGTCGCAACCGTTACCTAGAATAGCTTCAACAATTGTTGAAAAAAGCTTCAACCATATATACAGAAAAGCTTCAATGGCACTGCACAACAAGGAAAAGCTGCAACCGTAGTTAAATTTTGCTACTACCGACGAAGTTTTTTGCTACATCGATCAAGGCGGAGCTGCGACCTCGCGACGGCGGCAATGGCGATTTTGCTGCAACCATGATAGGTTTTTGTTACTATCGTCGAAGGTTTTTGCTACAACCGCTGCGCCCCTGCGACTATGGCGGCGGCGCTTTTTGCTGCAACCGTAGTTGTTTTTTTGCTATTACTGTGAAGTTTTTTGCTACATCCATTCAAACAACGCTGATTAACTGGCGGTTCGTCGTCCATGCAATCCCCTGCAGCCAGCATCAACGACGAGGGCGGCGGCGGAGCTACAACCATCGCCGTCGAGAGCTGCAGCCGCAGGTAGAGCTGTTGCATGGGTCAAGGTGACGACGAGGCCGGTCGGGATGGTGGGGACCAGCGACGAGGACGGCCGGCGAGGGCGGGGACCGGCGATGAGGAAGGCCGGTGAGGGGTGGGGCCCGGCGACGAGGATGGCCACCGAAGGGGGCAGGAGGCACCGCGTCGCGCTCCCCCGAGCGAGAGATGCGGATCTAGTCTGACCACGCGAGGAAGAAGCTGTTGGGGCAGTTTGTTTCTTTTTTTTTTGACCAGATCCAAAGGCTGCGCGACTCACATCCAACGGCTGGGGCTCGACCGGCCGAACGATTCGGTCGGCGCACCGGCGCCTATTGGTGCCCTTACATAATTAATAGAACGACTGACATGATGAAGCTCAAATCCCTGACTGGACACTGGAACTGTATATTCTTCCATATCCTTGAAGATATGACACCCATTAGATTTCCCCTCAGATCGCCTATCCTAGAGCTGTTTTGCGACGTGAGCCCTGTTTCTCGTGCCAGCAACATACCATCACGGCAAGCCAAAATCTCCAGAGTTAGGGCATCAACAGTGTGTAGAGGCAGCATTGCCTTTAACATGGGTCCCACACAACTGGCTCTAGCACTAAAATCCCTATAGTGTGTAGCACAACACTTAGGGCCTGTTCGGTAACTCCCTGGCTCCAGGAAATTCTCAAATCCAACTTCTGTTTTCGATCGCCAGCTTCTTCCACGAATCGGGATCGATGGAAAACCGTTCGGCTTGATCACTTCGGCTTCTCGTCACGCTAGCAGGCCAGCCTGCCTGAGCGGGCTAGAGCCCAATCGGCTCAACGGGTAGGATCGGTGTGAAACAGGACGAGAGAGGACGTGAGGCACCTCGCGGTGGCATCCGATTGTAAATAACGCTAACTCCAGGAATCCAGTTTCTGGGATCGACAAAACTGCGGCTCCAAGTTTTTGTACGTCAATGTTGCTTCGATCTGGGAAGCCAGCTTCCTGGAGTTGGGCCGTTCGGGCCAGCTTCCCTCACAGATTCGTGGAAGCTGGGAGCTGGCGAGCTATCGAACATGCCCTTAGCCTTTAAGGTGCCCCCCATAACAGAATTTAAATAAAGTTTCTGCGTAACTGCTTCTGGCGGCCACACACAACTTCACTGACAAGGGGGGCATTTGGATTGTTTAATTAATGGAGGCTGCCTCTAACGTTGGAGACTTGGAGGCGAGTCTAACATATTTTTGGCTAGAGGCGATGGATACAATGTAGGCCGCCTATATGTGGAGAGAGAGTCCTTAGAAGCAGCATATTAGGAGATACTATACCTTCATATCTCATACCGTTGATCGATCGAATTTTTATCATGATACAACACCAGCAGCAACTACAAAAGTTGAGATGCATAGCCCGCACAGCGCACGCGGGATGATGCATACATATATATTTGCATTTGCCGTTTGCACCCAAGTGGCCATTTTACAGCCAAAGTTGCCGTGTTTTCCTTGCAGACTCTATATGTTCCAGCACCGACTTTAGCGGTTCTCCCTATAACTAGTTTCGGCAAGCCTCGGTTCAGTCCGTCCAGCAAGACGCACGCTTTGCATAATTTCTACAAAGCCAGGATTTTCAACCAATATTGAGCCACTAAAACAATTGGAAAAGTTTAGAGGTAACTAGACCAGGGCAAATACTTTGATAAAAAAAATGGCCAACATGTGAGCTCACTGTGTTTAGTGGTGTATAATTTCGAGAATATACTTGTCATTGTATAAGCAATTTATCAGCTTATTTTTAACTGTCATAGCAAAAGAATCATTAACGTGGTTATCTTGAGTCAAGAGAGATTCTAGAGACCCTCCGTCCTTTAATATAAGGTGTATAGATTTTTGGGGAAAATCCAAAATATAAGGTGCATTGCGTTGCATCACTCGTTTGGATAATTTTTTTAGAGATTTGATTACATTTACTTATATTATGAAAGCTCCTCTATTCTATCATGTCAACTAGCCACGTGTAATCTCGCCCAAAACTTGTGAATTTTTTCCTCCACGCGCGTCTTTAATTTCCATGCCAAAAATTATACACCATATAGTTAGGAATGGAGTTGACCATTTCGAAGCGCCGGTACCAATCAACAGCTCCAAGAAGGAACGCGACGATGACGCCGCTGCTGCCAAGGGTTTCCCCCGGTACGCGACGAGGAGAGAGGAAGGGTACCTCCGACGCCCTCCAGGAAGGTTCGGCGACACCCTCAGGCACCACCGCGTCGGAGTCGGCTCGGCCGACAGGGATTTCTCCCAATCCCAACCTTCACCTCGGGTGCTCCGGAGCATGCCACCAAACAAACCACCACTCTGCGCCAAAACGGTCTTGAAGCTTCCGCGCCGTCTCACCACGGCACCGCGAAAGGGGCCTGCACAACAAAGAAGAGGAGCCAGGACTCGCGACAGCAGCATCATCGGCACACGGGAGGGCACAACCTCCACCGTCAACGACGGTAACCGACCGGACATGACAGCAGGAGCATACCGGTCCCGTGGGCCCATAGGTCCGTCCGGGTCCTCAGATGCCCGTAAAGCTCCCGCCTTCACGCTGCAGAAGGCATGCCGTCGGCGCCACCACCTTGAGTCCGAGCCGCACCTCCTCCGCGCCATGCAGAGGACGTCGAAGCCACGCCAATGGCCAGCCCGCTAGGACCCAGATGGGGCCGGGAGGGCCTAGATCTAGGCCGGGGCGCGCCGCCGGCCACCGCACGCCACCACGCCGCCCTGCCGCCAAGGGCAGCATCGCCACCGCGCCCACCGCCGGGTCGCCGCCCAGCCAAGCAGCACCGCCGCCGTCACCTGCCCCAGGAAGGAGACGAGCGCGCGGGGATAGAAGGGCCCGCCGCCGCCGGCACCACCCGGTCCAGCGC
>NC_041390.1:567087123-567096811 GCF_002162155.2 Triticum dicoccoides | reverse complement strand
GGGGGCACCCGCCGGCGGCGACGGGGGAGGTGGGGGCCGAGAGGAAGGGGAGGGGCGCGCCGCCCCGGCCATCTCCCGGGGAGGCGGCGCAGGGACGGGAACGGGAGGGAGGGGGAAGAGGGGGGCGGGATGGGCCGGGGCGCACGCGCCGGCGACGGGAGGGGGCTAGGGCGCCACCGGCGGCGGCGAAACCCTAGCGGGAGGGAGCGGGTCGGGAGGGAGGGAGTTTTGCTTTGTTTGGAGCACAAGGTGATCTAATCACTACAAACTGCGCTGTTGGTCGTGTTACACAATCATAATGTTGGTCAACCATCCGAACCGAGATTCCTGTTATTCATACGAAGTAACAAGAAAAGAAGAAGTATGGGATAAATGGTTTTTGAGTTGGGCATGATGAAAGCAGGACGGACCAACTACCTCCACAACTATAAAGGCTTCCTGGCAAAAAAAATTGGAACAATTACACTGAACAGCAGATCTCTGTGGGTGCCAACTTCTACTATTTTCAGGTACAAGCAATAGAGCATGCACCATTGGCTCTACTTCCAACGGTCAATCAACCATTAGTGGCAGATATTGCACAATCTTCTTCTGTTCAATCCCAACACCAGACGAAAGGTTAACAACAGTCCGTTGCAACTGCGCCATTTGCTGGCCACAATCGCCATGAAAATGAAGCATTAGAACGACAACTGACAAGGTATACAAAATTGAACTGTTTATGTACTCGATCTAAACGCTCTTATATTAATTTACGGAGGGCGTACTATGTTGTGCACATTCAAACTTTCCTGTATGCTCATAAAGCTGATGGACTATTTTCAGACTTTGTAGTTTGTACACGTGAACAAGGTTGCAACGGTGCAATTCAGCTTCTGAATTCTAATCAGCAGGGTTTCCGTTGTCTACTATGAAAAATGATTGATGTATATTATGTGGATTAAAGGGTCAACCAAATGATCATATATGTACTCCCTCCGTTTTCATTTAGTTCGCATATTACTTTTGGTCAAAATCAAGCTTTACAAACTTTGACCAAGTTTATATACAAAAATATTAAGATATACAATACAAATCAACAACATTAAATTTATTATTAAATGTACTTTCACATCATATAGATTTATTATGATAAATGTCTATATTGTTTTCTATAAACTTGGTCAAACTTTACGAAGTTTGACTTCGGTCAACTCTAATATGCAGAGTAAATAAAAACGGAGGAAGTATTTAATTTATACACGCGTCCTTGTTGATTTAAAAGTGTACACAAAGACTTGTAAACTTTCACACTAGATGAGATGAAACCTGGCTAGTAATGTAGCCGCAACGCTCACATGTTCCTTGCTCTGGCATTCTTGTTGTTGTGGATATCCGGAAATTTTCGCCAGGGGTTATGATGTCCAGTATAGCTCTAGGCCTGCACCATTCATAAGGTACTGATTCGAGTGACTGAAATAAGAAAATGATACATAATGTGTTGAACAAGGAAAATAAACAGAGGTAGCATACACTAACAGATGAAGAAATGAAAATTAAAGAAACAATACTGCTTTTCGACAGCATAGGTCTTTACCTCGTCCTTTCCAGATCTTTAATAAATTCACGAGCAAACCCACGATATGCATTTGGTGAATAGACAGCTGAATTGTGATAGAGAACCAATAAGCACATTTGATTTCAATTGAAGACGGGAGCAGTGGTCAACACAATTCTATAGATACCCCACCAAGTTTGGAGGAAGAAATGCTTAGCAGAACTATAACAATGTGTGTGTCATTGACTACCAAATGTTAGGCGCTCGCAATGGGGCGACTCAGATGGGATGAAACTAGAAAGACTTCCCCAGGCCTAGCGCTTCCCTGCCTAGCGCTTTCCCCCTCACGCCGGCGGCCACTCCGGCGCCGGCGTCCACCTCCCCACGCCGGCTACCACTCCGGCACCGGCGTCCACTCCCATCTCTCCGCCGGTGACTCGCACGGTCCCCGGGGCTCCCATGGCGTCTAGATCTCGCAGCCCCCCTTCGGTCTCGTCGGCGCATCCGCGGGAGCAGCCTATCGTCTCCGGGCTGGGCATCTCGGGGTCGCCGGGCTCGGCGCGCTCCTCCTCGGCTGAAGGTGGCCAGGCTGTTGGCCCTGCACCGGCGCTAGCGGAGAGCTGGCGCCGGTCGGGACCTTCCCGCAAGGCCATGTGGGGGCGCCGGCATGCGCTCAGGAGGCAGTTCGGGTCGGGCGTTGGTGCCGGTCGGGATGTGTCGCCGTCCTCCTCTGAGCGGCGGATGATCCCACCGGACATGTTCGGCCTCTGTTTCAGGTGTTTCGAGGATGGTCACCGGCGTCAAGATTGCACTAACGAGCCTATGTGCATACGCTGCGGCAACGCTGGGCATGTCTCTCCCCAGTTCCTGGAGCCATGCAGCCTCACCTCGGCGGAGGAGCTGCGCCGCGCGGTGATTGCCAAGGTCGCGTGCAGGACGGCGGCGGCCGGTCTGGCACCGGCTACTCGACGGAGGCTGTCGGAGCCTAGGCAGAGCGCGCCGGTGGCGCCGCTCTCGCCAGTTGCGCCCAGCCTACGCCCAGTGGTGCCGGAGGTCATCTGGCCGGTGGTGTCGTCTGAGATCTGTGTGCTGCCGCGCTCGGAGGGGCTGGACGACCTCGAGCGCAGGTTACAGCTGGCGGTGGTGATGTACGT
Organism: Triticum dicoccoides; assembly: GCF_002162155.2. Taxonomy (NCBI): domain Eukaryota; kingdom Viridiplantae; phylum Streptophyta; class Magnoliopsida; order Poales; family Poaceae; genus Triticum; species Triticum dicoccoides. Next base: position 567,094,120 of record NC_041390.1, on the reverse strand, counting down.
TGGTGGGGCTAGGCCGGCCGTGTCCTGCGACGACGCGGCGGTCGCGATCTCTACTCAGATGGGGATTCCAAGGTTTCGTTTTTCAGTGCACAAGTTCCACCCGGAGGACTTCTTGGTCGTGTTCGCGGCGCACGAGTTCAGGAACGGAGCGTTGGCTGTCTCGTCGATTGAGCACCTTGGAGTCAAATTCTTCGTCAAGCCATGGCTCAGGCAGGCGCAGGCTACTTCCAGGCTGATGCGGGTTCAAGTTGATGTCATGCTCGAGGGCATCCCATCTCATGCGTGGGCTCAGGAGACGGTGGCAGAGCTGCTGGGGAGCGCGTGTTTGATCGAGAGTCTGGCGCCGGAGACGGCCAGTAGGGAAGACTTGTCTCTGTTCAAGCTTAGAGCATGGTGTGTGGATCCTGAGGATGTGCCAGTGTTTCGGAGGCTGTGGGTGCCGGAGCCGCCGGAGGTGGTAGCTGACCCTGCGGATAGGAGAGCATCGTTCCGCCAACTCCTGGAGTACCCTGTGTTCATTCACATTGGAAGGATGAGGGACTTCTCGCCACCGGAGATGTGGAGGCGTGCTTCGGGCTCGGATGGAGGAAGCGGGCAGAGTGGGTTGCCAGACAGCTCCAACAGCTCATTCCAAGGAGGTGAATGGATGATCCAGCCATGGACGCGCGGAGTCCAAGACGATCGTGGTGCCGACCGGCGGTTCAACGGCGGCGGCGGTGGAATCAATCAGGGCAAATCCTACCGTGCGGCACTGGAAGGTAGGGTGGGACCCTCGTCTTGGAGGCTTCCACCGATCGGGTCATTTACGTCAACGGTCAAGACAACTGTGGTGTCGCAGCCTGGGACCACGGCGGGCCTGGAGGTTTCAAACGAGCCAATCCGGACAAGGGAGAGGCTGCCCACAGAGGTGGAGACAGCTGGTCAGTTGGCGCTGGCTCCGCAGACTGGCCCTGCCAGGCAGGAGACGGTTGATGTGGTCCAGGAATTGGCTGGCGCAGGTGCGGACAGGCCCAGGCAGGTGGGTGCCAGGATCGAGGATGAGGAGGGGCGGCGGGTTCTGGCCAACATGATCACGGCAGAGGCGATGATGGAAACAGGAGTGGATCCCAGACTACTCGTGGTGGGGCCGCTGCTGGCCGACCAGACTGCGGCCTCCAATGTGGAAGGGACAGTGGGGCCTGATCCAAAGCTGATTCTGGCGGTGCCTTTTGCCGCTGCGAATCCGGTGCGGCTAGATGGACCGGAGGCTTCTAGAGTTGCACCTGGGGTGGGATGGACGCGACGCAGGAGACCCCTGCTGCAGATGGCCCGGCGCTGCTTTCGGGAGGTTGGGCCCCAGTCTCGGAGCTGATTGGCGACGTGGACAGTGGGCTGCACCCACCCCCTCCTGCATTGGAGCTCGCGTTGGGGGACCAGGTTCCTTTGGCAAGTGGGGTTGCATGTGATGGGACTACGTGCGAAGGCCATGCAAACTTTGGCGCTTTGCATAGTGGAGAGATTGTGGTGCATGAGGAGGTGCGGGACGCGCACACCACGGAGGACTGCCTATCAGCTAAAGAGAAGGCAGCGCTAGGTAACATAAAATCCTTTTGCACGGGGCTACTAAAGAAACTAGCCCCTCCGCTACTGAAGGAGATTGAAGGCGTGAAAGCAGTTTGTGCCGGACAGGATCCCTTCACACCAAGACGGAACACACGATCGGTCTGCGCATCAGGCGCGAGGAAGAGCAACGTGACAGCGGCCGAGTCGGTCCTCCTTAAAGCCTTGGGCATCTCCAGCGATGATCTGGCGGTCTCAAAAGACGCGCTAGGTCAGCTGAGAAGCAGCTGCGGGCGATTGCAGCTATCTTCGGGAAGATTATGCCAAGCAACTTGACCGGCGAGATGGAGAGCACGGCGCTCCTGGCAGCTTAGGACGCGCGCGGGGTACCATGGGGAAGCCACTCTTTTCCCATGTCGCACGCCTCGATGGAGGTAGTTTGTTGGAATGTGAGGGGGCTCAATAGCCCAGCCAAGAAAAAGGCGCTTAGGGAGTTCATGGACACGGTGCGTGTCGCAATTGTGTGTATCTTGGAGTCCAAACTAGATAGGGTTGACCAATTTGTTATTATGCAATGCCTAGGGCCTTCTTACGATGGCTTTGCTTACCTTCCGGCGTCAGACACGAGAGGTGGCATCATCATTGGCTGGGACTCTTCTAGAGTGACGATCTCTAACACGGTTCTTGACTCTAACTTCGTTACCGGCTATGTTATGCCTATGGAGGGGCCTGGGTGGTGGATGTCGGTGGTATATGGGCCACGGGAGGACGATAAGAAGTGCATCTTCCTCGAGGAACTTGCGTACAGGAAAACAACATGCCTGGGCCCTTGGATTGTGATCGGGGACTTCAACATGATTCTGAACGCAGCAGACAAGAGCAACAACATATTGGATCGCAGGATGATGGGTAAATTCAAACGGTTCGTTGATGACAATAGCCTCAAGGAGCTCTTCCTACACGGGCGGATGTTTACGTGGAGCAACGAGCGCGAGGTGCCCACGCTCACAAAAATTGATAGAGCCTTTGTATCGGTGGACTGGGAGCTTGACCACCCTGATTGCCTGCTGCAAGCTCTGTCTACATCGACCTCTGATCACTGTCCTTTGTACCTATCACTGGAAGAACAAATGCAGCCTCGGAAGTAGTTCAGATTCGAGCTTTTCTGGGTCAAGCTAGACGGGTTCTTGGACGCGGTGAAGGAAGCATGGGTATGTGATGAGGGGATCACGGAGCCTTCCATAGATTGGATGTCTTGCTACGTAACACGGCCAAGTCCCTCACAGCTTGGGGCCAGCGCAAAGTGGGCAACATCAAGCTTCAAATAGCTTGCGCCAATTGGGTCATTCTTCGGCTAGACTGTGCTCAGGAGTTTCAGATGCTCACGGAGGGGGAGAGATGGCTGTGAGCTACCCTAAAGCATGTGGTGTTGGGGCTTGCATCTTTGGAAAGAACCATAGCAAGGCAAAGATCATGCGTTAAATGGCTACAAGAAGGGGACGCAAACACCAGGCTATTTCACCTGATCGCAAATGGAAGAAAAGCAAAAAACTTCATCCCGGCTTTACAGATAGATGGATCAGCGATCACGGATCAGAAAGGGAAAGAAAAGGCCTTCTTTGACGCGTTCTCGGCTATCATGGGGAGAGACATGGCGCGCGAGCACACTGTGGACCTGGAGTTCCTGAACATTGAGGCGCTGGATCTATCGGATCAGGATTTGATCTTCCAGGAGGAGGAAGTTTGGGAGGTGATCAAGGAAATGCCTTCGGACAGGGCACCGGGGCCGGATGGATTCATTGGGATATTCTTCCAAAAAGCATGGAGTGTGGTGAGGGGCGATGTTATGGCGGCCTTGCACAAGTTTTTTCTGGACAATGGCCGCGGTTTCGGAAGATTGAATCAAGCTCTCATCTCGCTCATTCCGAAGGCGCCTGATGCATGTACAGTCAGAGATTTCCGCCCCATCTGCTTGGTACATAGCATACCTAAGCTAGCATCCAAGCTGCTGGCTAACGTTTGTGCCGACGTATGCCGGAGTTGGTTAAGGTGAACCAATCTGCGTTCATCAAGGGCCGTAGCATTCACGATAACTTTCTTTTGGTCAGGCAAATGGCGAGACGGCTGCACAAGAGGAAGGCAAAAGGGGTGTTGCTGAAACTGGATATTTCAATGGCCTTTTCTTTTCGAAGTGTTGCAGGCCAAGGGGTTCTCGGATAGGTGGAGGTGCTCGATTGCAACCCTCCTCTCTACTGCCAGCTCGCGGATTGTGGTAAATGGATGTGCTGGAGATAAGTTCCAGCATGCCTGTGGTTTAAGGCAGGGTGAATCCCTCTCACCTCTGCTTTTCGTCATTGCCATGGACATACTCATGGCGATCATCGTCAAGGCTCACGACACGCAGATTTTGGGGAAATTGAATGGGTGTGGATCGCTGTAGAGACTATCCCTCTATGCTGACGATGTGGTGCTATTTCTCAAGCCGACGTTCGCAGATCTGTCATTTGTGGTCCAGACACTGAGGATCTTTGGAGAAGCTTCTGGCCTCAAAGTCAACTTTGCCAAATCATCTGCAATACTTATAAGGAGCAGCGAGGAAGATGAGGCCTTGGTTCGAAGCATGGTGCCTTGGCAGATCGCCAAGTTTCCATGTAAATACTTGGGTCTGCAGCTCAGTATCAAGCAACTGACTAGATCCGACTGGCAGCCTATTATTGATGCAACATTGAAGATTCTTCCGGGATGGCAGAGAGGACTGGTGACTCAGCCTGGCAGGTTGATCCTTGTGAACCAGGTAATGGGGGCGAGACCGATCCACCATATGCTCGTGGCTGAAGCACCAAAGTGGGCGCTAAAAAAGGTGGACAGTGGATGCCGAGCCTTCTTCTGGGCTGGCTCTGAACAAATTCATGGAGGAAAGTGCGCGGTGGCCTGGCAGAGGGTTTGCAGGCCGAAGCAGATGGGAGGACTGGGAGTAATTGACCTCCACTGTCATGGCATCGCGCTCAGGATGAGGTGGGAGTGGCTCAGGAGATATGATGACACTCGACCATGGCAAGGACTCATGGCGCTCGTGGACAAGGATGTAAGCTCGGCCTTTTCTAGCATGGTTCACTGGCGGGTAGGGGACGGCACTAAGACACTCTTTTGGAAGGACATATGGATTAGCGGATCGACGGTGAAGGAGCTGGCACCGTTATTGGTTGCCAAGGTCAAAACATAGGTGATCAACAAGCGACTGGTAAAGGACGGCATGTACCTTCATAACTGGATGAACGACGTGAGCAGAGAGCTGGATACGGAAGGACTTGCTCAACTTATCAGGCTCTGCGAGGCTACCATGAATTTTGAGCTGCACGTAGGAGAGGAGGACAGAATGATCTGGAGATGGAACCCTGCAGGCACCTACTCTGCGGCTTCTGCATATGCGTTGATGTGTGATGGGGGAATCAGATTCCATCTTGCGGAAGCAATTTGGAAGAGTGGGGCTCCTCTCTCCTGCAAGCTTTTCATGTGGCTGGCTGTCCAATACAGGGTCTGGACGTCGGACAGGCGAGTGCGCCATGGCCTTCAAGACACGATCTCTCCATGCTGTCTATGTGATCAGGAGCAAGACACGGTGGACCACATACTCACACAATGTGTCTATACCAGACAGGTCTGGTTCCAGTGCTTCACCAAGGTAGGCATAACGTTGGAGCTGCTGCCAAATGACCAGGACAGGGTGGAAGATTGGTGGGGAGCTTCGAGGAAGAAGATACCCAAGACTCAACGGAAGGATTTTGACTCTTTTGTTATGTTGATTTGTTGGAGTGTATGGAAGCAGAGGAATGGTAGGGTTTTTGATAGGAACGACGCGTGTAATGAACTACAACTAGTCGGGAACATTCTCAGGGAGCGTCAGCTTTGGGCGCTAGCTAGAGGGAGTGGAGTTTTTCACTTTGTGAGTAGTCGCCTAGGTGGTGTCTGCTGAGCTGGTAGGCACGCTCTGGTGATGCCTGCGGCCTTGTAATATCTTGTAAAAAAATTTCTCCCCTTCTATAAAGCTAAGGCACGCCTTTCGCGTGCTCTCGAAAAAAAATTGTTAGGCACTCATTGTTGGAAATTTATGTTTTGTCTTCTTGGTATCTTGAGATAATGGAATGAGGAGCTACTATTCAACTATAGAGAGAACAAAACTGCATAAGAAATGAAACATGAATTACATCCAGTGGAAAAGTAGTCCAGCTTTTTGAAATACGCATATGTGTCATACAGTCAAGGCTCAAATATCATCAGCACATGTTTGATGGACATAATAAGTTAATAACAAATTAAAACTGATTAAAATGTTTCGTGTAAAGGATATATGACAATCTCTTTTTCGCAGGTGTATTTGAAAGGGTTGCATCTTGGTTTTGGTCCATCTTCATCAGTACTCCCTCCGTTCCAAATTACTCGTCACAGAAATGGACGTATCTGGAACTAAAATACATCTAGATACATCCACACCTGCGACAAGTAATTCGGAACGGAGGGAGTAGTTATGAAGGTGCATCTACTTAGCCTAGAAGATAAAAGCATATATAATACCAGCTCGAAAATTGTAAAAGAGAACAAAGATAAAAAAATAGCACTTTATTTACAAATCAACATTTACCTTGCAATATCACCACGTAAAATATTCAGCAGGACAGTCCATGTCCGCGACTAGATCTGCTACCGCCCATGTCCGGCCGCTGTCCGCGACTCTGCGTCCGCCTCGTCCTGGTCGGCTGTTGTGCTCGATCCGCCCTGTGCCCTCCCGTCCCCGCCCGGCTCCCTGCTTGATTGGATTGCATCGAGCCTCTGGACTTCCGTGGCTCTTCCAGCTGGGCCCTCCTCTATGTACGTGCTTGCATGCTGCTGCTTTGCCACTCCTCTTTGCTAGCTTGTGTGCTGCATCTCGTGCTCTCTGCCGTTTGCTACTGCTGGCGTGTTGCTGTGCGTGCTCCGCTGCCATCGCCGCTAGTTTTTCCGCTGCCATCGTATCTAGTTCATGTGCTTTTTAGCTTTCTAGTTTTCTATAATTTTCGCTGTGTCCATCAAATCCGTTGATATTTTGTGTTTTCTCATATCATGTGAGTCTACCATACCTTTGTCCGTCAGCTTTTTTCTGGTCATTGTTCTCTGTAAGGGATTTCTGTGGCCTCTCTTTGCGCTGTTGATCTAAGCCCATTCTCTTGCTGCCGAGCTTCTTTCGCCGTCGGTTTTCATGGACCATGATTCTTTAAGCAATGCTTCATTCTTTTGATGTGCCATCTTCTTTCGACAACCCATCTTCTCTTGATACTTCTATTGTATCTTCTATCGATGTGTTGTCTTCCTATGATGTGTCATCTCTTCGTTATCCCCTTTGACGACTCGACATGTTTTGAAGACTCTTCATGCTACGACGACACTCTCAAGACGCGGATTTGGATTATCTTTTTTTAGTATT
>NC_041390.1:567056054-567086704 GCF_002162155.2 Triticum dicoccoides | reverse complement strand
CCCTTTGGGCTTTCAATAAAGTTAAGTTACTTTCCTAACATCTGCAATATCATCTGCATTATGCCCAGTTACAATCTTACCAACCTTCAAGAGAACAGCACCCCGGTCTACTGCCTAATAGAATTGAATGTTCATTTGATTAATGAGCATGCATTTGCCTTACTAATAAGAGTAGTAGTTAAGAGCTACCTGACGTCGAAAAACACCACAGAAAGTACAATTGTTTTTAGGCCAATTGCTTTCACAATATCATCCATTGTCCAATCATAGAGTTCCTTATAAGACACTATTTTCACTGGTAGGCCATACTGCAATAAGTGAATTGTATGGTTGAATCAGCAAGAGATGAATATGCATTGAAGTGGTAACATTAGGAAATAGAACAAGAGAGACAAAAAGCAATAGGGAAAGAGAGCCAGAAGACATGAATAATCAATGAACCAAACATATTTTAGGAAGAATAATTTTGCAGCAGAACTATGTGTATCAGGTAAGGAGGGTAACCTGGATCTCATTCCTTTTAATAGTCTAGAGAGTCGTCTCTGTAGCATGTGATTCCTCCATCAATAGATAAAAGGCCATAGTTGTGGCATGTTTAACTCTGATAACACGTATGCTAGCACAGTTGAATCTGCATAACAGTACAAAACGTGTTTTAATCTGATAGAAGATCGAGCTGGATAAGCAAGGAGCATTTTCAGAATAAGCTCATGCAACATTTGCGCCGTACAGATAAGATAAATGTTTGATGATACCAGTTGGTTTATCATATTTTTGAAATAGCCATGATCGATTGCCTTGCCATCGGTAACTATATTTTAAAAAAAATATCGCCTTACAATATTTATCTCTGTTGCAGCGGTGAGACTGTTGCCCACTGTCACAGCCCTAGAGTACCTGAGTGAAATAGTTGCATCTGCACTCATGCATCATGTCTAAAATTTCTGAAAGTTGAATTGAGGTTTGTTGAAACCCTCAGAAACCAATTCAAAATTAATCAACATTAAAAGGTCTTCAAAGAAATCCAAGAAAATGTTCCTCTTAGTCTCCGAAAATATTGGCAAGAAGTAAAATTCAAACCAATGTTTTTGGTATCTTAGAAACATTTATTTGGGCCTTTGAATTAATTCAATAACTATTTGCATTGGATATGTATTCTTTATATAATTAATATATGTCCAATAATTCTGGAACATTTTATGTGGTTTAGGATATTTTAGTTCTAGTCACATATTTATTTTCAGAATTTTATAAAATGGTTTGGTGTTAAAACTAAACCCAAAACAATTACAGAAAAATAGAAAACTGAAACAATTTAGAAAACAGAGAAGAGAGAGAGCCTACCTGGGCCAACTCACCTGTGCAGCCACCTGGTGGCCCATCTGCACTGGCCCAGCTGACTGGTGCTGCTAGTCGTCGTCTCCACCGCGCCAGGAGGACGCCGAGCGTGTGCCTGCCGTGCGCACACACGCGCCCATGCCACCTCCTGCCTGCTAGCTTGCGTGGCGCCGCGGACAGACCCGCGAGAGCCATCTGGATCTCTCCGACCGCCCCGCCACTCTTCCCCTCGTCTCCCTCTCGCCCTCTCCACCATGGCCGAGACGCCCGCGAGCTTGCTGCCGCCATAGCCGCAGCCACCGCCTCCCCCTCGACCCCTCGCCGTGTCTACGAGCTCCGTCTCGACGTCCCCGACCTCCTCGACGAACCACGAGGCCCCGGACGCCCCGCAACGCCGCCACCGCCGCCATTTTCCTCATCGGCCATCGAAGATCGTCGTCATCGATTCGCCGCCTCCCGAGCATCCCCGAGGCTGCTAACCATCCCTACGGATCCGCCGTGAGCTCCTCCTTCTTTCCCCCTGTTTCCTCACTTCCGTGCGTTCTCTAGCCCGATCCCCAACCATGACCGAGGCATCTCGCCGCCGGCCATGGCGTAGCCGTGGCCACAGCCGCGCAAGCTCGCAACCGAGCGCTTCACCGCACTCGCCGTGTCCCCAGGGGCCCGCAACACCGCTCCACACCTCCTGCCGTGCCTCCTAGCGACGACCCCGAGCTCACCCGAGCTCCGGCAGCCGCCAACGTTGTCGCCGGCGTCTTTTCCGACCACCCCGAGCTCAAACAACACCACCACACGACGCGGCAGCCCCCCAGCTTCACGTAGATGCTCCCCGCGCACCAAATAGGGCCCTGCAGCGAAATCCCGACTTCCTCCGCCGCGGATTTGGTCGCCGGCAGCTAAACGCCGGCAGCTGACGTGGCTGTCATTAGCAGCTAACCCCACTAATTAACCCCACCCTCTAGACAATGACAGTGGGCCCTGTTGCCCAATTAAGTCGCTGTTTAATTTTAAGCTAGACTAATTAACAAAACTAGCGGACCCACGCGTCAGGGTTGACTGGCTGACGTGGCAGTTGACCGGGGCCACCTGTCAGCGACACTAACTGGCCCTGAGTCACTGACCAGTGGGCCCCATTGGTCAGGTTTGACCTGGAACGACCCCGTTGACCTGGTGACGTCACAGTGACGCTATGCTGACGCAATAAGTATTTTCTGGATTTACTTTTATATAGGAAATTCCAGAAAATGTTGCAAACTTCAAAAATTCATATAAAATCAACCGTAACTCCAAATGAAATAATTTATATATGAAAAATTATCAGAAAAATTCAACGAATCCATCTGTACCATTTTCATGCATGTTTGAGCAAGTTAACCTCACTGTTTAGGATGAAACATGATTAGGGCAAATTTCATAATAGGTTTGGAGTTGGAATTTGATATAGTTTTGAATTCCACTTCAGTTAAAATGACTTTCTGTTGCATTAGCCCAAATCACAACATATTGCCATGTCATAATCATGCATCATATTGTTGCATTGCATTGATTGTATTCTTCCTTGTTTGCCGGTAATTGCCCCCTCTCAGTAGACGTTGTTTCCGACGACGTGATCGATGACACTGATGAAGAGCTATACTATCTTCAGAAGTGCCAGGCAAGCAAAACCCCCTTGTTCATTCCGATACAATCCCACTCTCTCACTCCTGCTCTCTTTTACTGCATTAGGACAACATCGATTCAACTGTTACATGCTGCGGTAGTTGAACCCCTTTTCTCTGCATGACCTGTCATTGCCACAGTAAATAGCTGAAACCCACTAGCATGAGTAGGAGTTGTTTGAGCCCTGATGTGCCTACTCATTCATGCTTGTTTGTCATGCCTGCTACTGCTTAGAGTTGAGTCAGGTCTGATTCATCGGAGATGAATCAGAGGTGTGTGAACATGTCCTACTGTGTGTGAGCTAAGTGTGTGAACACGATTTGGTAAAGGTAGCGGTGAGAGGCCATGTAGGAGTACATGGTGGGTTGTCTCATTGCCGCCGTCCTCAGGAACTGAGTTCTGTGTTTGTGATCCATGAACAATTACTACCACACATTGGAATGCTTAAGTGCCCCTCTCGACTTATTAATCAACCTGATCTCTGTCCAGGAGTTGCAAATAGTTTCTGGTGTTTGTAGGTCGTGCTAGTAGTCTACCAAGTGGTACCCGGTACAGGTGGGCTTGGGACAGACTAGGCACCGTGGCACGGTGTACCAAGCGTAGATCCATCCGTCGAGGTGGGCTTGGGAACCCTGCACACATTGTTTCGGGCCGTGAGCGACACCCCGGCCGGATCTCCTTGCGGATGGAACCCGAATAGGCGATAAACCTGGACGGGAGACTTGTGTGGTTAGTCAGGTCGTGGCCGACTCCCTCGCCCGGCTTCCGCTTGAAGGTTGCCGAGGTACATGACGTGTACAGGGCGATAAGTGGCGAGAGCGTGTGTGAAGAAGTACACCCCTGCAGGGTTATCATTATCTATTCGAATAGCCGGGTTCCTCGGATATGGAAACTTGGACCCCTTGCTTAGTTCATAGACAAGTGGAAGTGGATACTCTAAAACTCGCAAGATAAGCATGAGTGCTATGGATGGCGTTCTCGCAGGGAGACGGGAGCGGATCCATAGTGGTGTATTGGTATGGTGAATTTGTGGACTCGTGTGCGCCACCTCAAAAGAGTTACTTGCAGTCGTAGTTCAGGTTAGCCACTGAGTCAAAGCTGGCTTGCTACAGTTAAACTCCACCACCCCCTTTGTTGATACCGATGCATATGTAGTTAGTTCTGATGTAAGTCTTGTTGGGTACATTTATACTCACGTTTGCTTAATTTATGTTTTGCAGAGAGACTCCAGTCTCGCTAGAAGTTCCGCGTGGACTTCGACGTTTAGCTTGTTACCTCGGCTACGATCTTGTACCCTTGGGAGGGTCTTGTAGATAGTCAGGCTTCTGAGCCTTCTTCATTTGTAGTTGTCTGTACTCAGACAAGTTAAGCTTCCGCATGTGCTTGTTGCTTGTATGCTCTGTATGTTGGGTCATGAGACCCATGTTTGTAATATCTCGCTCCTCGGAGCCTAATGAATAAATACTTTGAGTCGTAGAGTTATGTTGTGATGCCATGTTGTATTTGCACATATCGAGCATATTGTGTGTATGATTGAAATGCTTGGTATGTGTGGGATCCGACAACTTAGTGGTTTATCCTTGGTAGCCTCTCTTATGGGGAAATGTAGTCTTGTGCTTCCATGAGCCATAGTAGTCCGCTACAGCCCGGTTCACCGGAGTCCTACTAGCCCAACACTACTGCTCAGGACACTTGACTGGCCGGCATGTGTTTCACTTTGTTCCTGTGTCTGTCCCTTCGGGGAAATGTCACGCAGTGACATCCGAAGTCCTGCCTAGCCTGCTACAGCCCGGGTTACCGGAGTCCTGTTAGCCAGTGCTACAGCCCGGATTCACACACTGCTGACTGACATGCTCGAAGTTGATTCATGTATGCCTGTCCCCATGGGTTAGTGCCGCTTTGGGTTCACGACTAGTCATGTTGGCCCGGGTTCTCTGTCATATGGTTGCTAGCGACACTATCATATACGTGAGCCAAAAGGCGCAAACGGTCCCGGGGCATGGTAAGGCGACACCCGTGGGAATACCGTGCGTGAGGCCGCAAAGTGATATGAGGTGTTACCAGCTAGATCGATGTGACTTGGAATCGAGGTCCTGACAGCGTTGGTATCAGAGCCTGACTGCCTGTAGGTTTACCAAGCCAAACTGGTCAAAGTTGTGTCTAGAAATGCTTTAGTTATATAAGGGAATTGACTGTGGAAGGGAACGTAGGGCTCTTTTTACTCCTTATCCTCATGACCTTCTGATCTGAGTCATCTTATCTTTTCTACGGGGTTAAGAACTAGGCTTCTCTTCTATCTCTCAGGATGACGTGTTACTAAACCGTAGTTGCCTATGATTGTTGAGTTCAAGCCTTAGTTTAGTTCCTACTACTTCCATATGTTCATAGCTGGCCCCAGAACCTTGATATTGTGATGTTGAGAGGTTATGCCACCATCTTTGCAGGTTGTCTCAAATCATTTTGAGCATTCACAGTCGTTATGTTGTCCGAGTCATCCTAGGTTTCTAAAATAGTCTGATGCATTTGCAAATTCCTTCTTTTCGTTCCTGATGTTCCTTTAGGCCAGTTCAACCACACTAATCGGTGAGTTGAGGTACTTTATTGCCTCGACATATATGTTGGAGCCATTATTATGACCCTAGGCATCTTAGAGAACCACCCATAATCTAGCCATGCTTTATATTCCCAGTGTGATGATTCTGGCCACCATTCTCGAGAGCATCCCGTGATGCTACTTAGTAGTAGGTATTCTACTCCTGGGTTTCTGATCCCGAGATTCACCCTACTTACTTAATGTTGATAGTTTTTCTCGTTCCTTTAGGATATTAGTAACCTTTGTGATAGTCCTCGAGGTTCATGGTATATCCTTCTTCCAAATATCATGAACTGCTTATGGCAGAAGTTCTGTTGAATCAAAAGATCACAACTAGAGTGATCTTGATGAGTTATCCATTATGTATTGTGAATCTACCAGTCCTACCTTTCTGCATGGATTATCTGGAAGAAATATGTTGAACTGGTCTGACATACTAAATCTATGCATCCGCAACTCAGAAAACCATATGTTCCTTTGAGTTGTCTCTCTTTATTTGTTTTCCGACCATCGTCTATCAATTGATAGTCAGGACTAGTTATGCATCCGTGTCATCGATGCCTTTCACTCTTGTGGTCCGTCAAGCCATTCTATTCCAGAATGACTAGGAGAAACAAACTCCAGTACCTCATCCATATCTAGGATTGGGTCAAAGCAGTTCTTTTCTGCAGATCAAGTGCCCATCCAGCTTTTGATTCTGTTCCACCTGGAGTGTTACCATCTTTATGTCAAGAATGTCATGAGAATTGCACCACCTCTTATGAATTCTTGATGCAGTGATACTTCTTGCCATCATTTTTCATTCCTCGGTCCCGTGTTGTCACAACCGGGATGCCGACAAGTGAACCATGATGTGTGAAATCAATACTCCTAGCAACCGTGTTGCTTAGTAGTTAATGGACAACAATCTCATTCATAGCGTGTTGGTTATTCAATCATCATCCTGGGATTGATCATGTTACCTAGCCCATTTTTCCTGGTGCACTCTTCGGTCAATGAGTTAGGATTGTATCAATCCCTCGCTCTTCCTGATCATATCATCTTGCCCTGAAAAGCAAGATTGTTCTCGAGCTTAGTAACATATCGGTGCTTCGTGATTTTCCAGATATCTTCACGGAAGTATCACTAGGTCGTTCCCTGACCGATATGTGGAGTTCGTGATCAAGTTGGTTTCTTATAACCTAGCCATTCACCAAGAATCTGTGTTGGATACCCCCGAGCTAGTTGGTTAAGCTAAACAACAACTTGGAGAGTTGGAAGATAAAAACTTGTCTGACTTAGTTCATCTCTAAGGGATATCCTTGTGTTTGTGTGTGTTAATTGAAGAAAGATATCTTCATCGATTGGTCCCTGTGATCAAATGTTGGATGAAAGAAGTGATTTTCTTTGATTCACGCGCACTTGATGTAAGTTGCCGCCGTGAATTCGAGAAGGTTTGTTTTTGCTTCCTCTGGAATCATCCCAAGCCAGTCATGAAGGAAATATGCCCTAGAGGCAATAATAAAGTTATTATTTATTTCCTTATATCATGATGAAAAGTTTATTATTCATGCTAGAATTGTATTAACCAGAAACATGATACATGTATGAATACATAGACAAACAGAGTGTCACTAGTATGCCTCTACTTGACTAGCTCGTTAATCAAAGATGGTTATGTTTCCTAACCATGGACAAAGAGTTGTTATTTGATTAACGGGATCACATCATTAGTTGAATGATCTGATTGACATGACCCATTCCATTAGCTTAGCACCCGATCATTTAGTATGTTGCTATTGCTTTCTTCATGACTTATACATGTTCCTATGACTATGAGATTATGCAACTCCCGTTTGCCAGAGGAACACTTTGTGTGCTACCAAACGTCACAACATAACTGGGTGATTATAAAGGGGCTCTACAGGTGCATCCAAAGGTACATGTTGAGTTGGCGTATTTCGAGATTAGGATTTGTCACTCCGATTGTTGGAGAGGTAAGTATGAGCCCTCTCGGTAATGCACATCACTTAAGCCTTGCAAGCATTGCAACTAATGAGTTGGTTGCGGGATGATGTATTACAGAACGAGTAAAGAGACTTGCCGGTAACGAGATTGAACTAGGTATAGGATACCGACGATCGAATCTCGGGCAAGTAACATACCAATGACAAAGGGAACAACGTATGTTGTTATGCGGTCTGACCGATAAAAGATCTTTGTAGAATATGTAGGAGCCAATATGAGCATCCAGGTTCCGCTATTGGTTATTGACCGGAGACGTGTCTCGGTCATGTCTACATTGTTCTCGAACCCGTAGGGTCCGCACGCTTAAGGTTACGATGACAATTATATTATGAGTTTATGCATTTTGATGTACCGAAGGTTGTTCGGAGTCCCGGATGTGATCATGGACATGACGAGGAGTCTCGAAATGGTCGAGACATAAAGATTGATATATTGGACGGCTATATTCGGACACCGGAAGTGTTCCGGGTGATTTCGGAGAAAACCGGAGAGCCGGAGGGTTACCGGAACCCCCCTGGGAGAAATAATGGGCCATATGGGCCTTAGTGGAGAGAGAAAGGGGCAGCCAAAGGTGGGCCACGCGCCTCCTCCTCCCCTGGTCCGAATTGGACTAGGAGAGGGGGGGCGGCGCCCCCCTTTCCTTCTCCCTCCCCACTTCTTTCCCCCTCCTAGTAGGACTCCTACTCCTACTAGGAGGAGGACTCCTCCTTGGCGCGCCATAGGGGTCGGCCGGCCTCCTCCCCCTTGCTCCTTTATATACGGGGGCAGGGGGCACCCCTAGAGAAAAGTTGATCCACGTGATCATATTCTTAGCCATGTGCGGTACCCCCTTCCACCATAGTCCTCGATAATATTGTAGCGGTGCTTAGGCGAAGCCCTGCGTCAGTAGTACATCAAGATCGTCACCACTCCGTCATGCTGACGGAACTCTTCCCCGACACTTTGCTGGATCAGAGTCCGGGGACCGTCATCGAGCTGAACGTGTGCTAGAACTCGGAGGTGCCGTAGTTTCGGTGCTTGATTGGTCGGGCCGTGAAGACGTACGACTACATCAACCAAGTTAACGCTTCCGTTGTCGATCTACAAAGGGTACGTAGATCACACTCTCCCCTTCTCGTTGCTATGCATCACCATGATCTTGCGTGTGCGTAGGAATTTTTTTGAAATTACTACGAAACCCAACAGTGGCATCCGAGCCTAGGTTTTATATGTTGATGTTATATGCACGAGTAGAACACAAGTGAGTTGTGGGCGATATAAGTCATACTGCTTACCAGCATGTCATACTTTGGTTCGGCGGTATTGTTGGATGAAGCGGCCCGGACCGACATTACGCGTACGCTTACGCGAGATCGGTTCTCCCGACGTGCTTTGAACATAGGTGGCTTGCGGGTGACAGTTTCTCCAACTTTAGTTGAACCGAGTGTGGCTACGCCCGGTCCTTGCGAAGGTTAAAATAGCACCAACTTGACAAACTATCATTGTGTTTTTGATGCGTAGGTAAGATTGGTTCTTGCTTAAGCCCGTAGCAGCCACATAAAACATGCAACAACAAAGTAGAGGACGTCTAACTTGTTTTTGCAGGGCATGTTGTGATGTGATATGGTCAAGACATGATGCTAAATTTTTATGAGATGATCATGTTTTGTAACCGAGTTATCGGCAACTGGCAGGAGCCATATGGTTGTCGCTTTATTGTATGCAATGCAATCGCGCTGTAATGCTTTACTTTATCACTAAGCGGTAGCGATAGTCGTGGAAGCATAAGATTGGCGAGACAACAACGATGCTACGATGGAGATCAAGATGTCGCGCCGATGACGATGGTGATCATGACGGTGCTTCAGAGATGGAGATCACAAGCACAAGATGATGATGGCCATATCATATCACTTATATTGATTGCATGTGATGTTTATCTTTTATGCATCTTATCTTGCTTTGATTGACGGTAGCATTATAAGATGATCTCTCACAAAATTATCAAGAAGTGTTCTCCCTGAGTATGCACCGTTGCGAAAGTTCTTTGTGCTGAGACACCACGTGATGATCGGGTGTGATAGGCTCTACGTTCAAATACAACGGGTGCAAAACAGTTGCACACGCGGAATACTCAGGTTATACTTGACGAGCCAAGCATATACAGATATGGCCTCGGAACACGGAGACCAAAAGGTCGAGCGTGAATCATATAGTAGATATGATCAACATAGTGATGTTCACCAATGAAACTACTCCATCTCACGTGATGATCGGACATGGTTTAGTTGATTTGGATCACGTGATCACTTAGAGAATTAGAGGGATGTCTATCTAAGTGGGAGTTCTTTAAGTAATATGATTAATTGAACCTAAATTTATCATGAACTTAGTACCTGATAGTATCTTGCTTGTTTTATGTATGATTGTAGATAAATGGCCCGTGTTGTTGTTCCGTTGAATTTTAATGCGTTCCTTGAGAAAGCAAAGTTGAAAGATGATGGTAGCAATTACACGGACTGGGTCAGTAACTTGAGGATTATCCTCATTGTTGCACAGAAGAATTACGTCCTGGAAGCACCGCTGGGTGCCAGGCCTGCTGCTGGAGCAACACCAGATGTTGTGAACGTCTGGCAGAGCAAAGCTGATGACTACTCGATAGTTCAGTGTGCCATGCTTTACGGCTTAGAACCGGGACTTCAACGACGTTTTGAACGTCATGGAGCATATGAGATGTTCCAGGAGTTGAAGTTAATATTTCAAGCAAATGCCCGGATTGAGAGATATGAAGTCTCCAATAAGTTCTATAGCTGCAAGATGGAGGAGAACAGTTCTGTCAGTGAGCATATACTCAAAATGTCTGGGTATAATAATCACTTGATTCAAATGGGAGTTAATCTTCCAGATGATTGCGTCATTGACAGAATTCTCCAATCACTGCCACCAAGCTACACGAGCTTCGTGATGAACTATAATATGCAAGGGATGAATAAGACTATTCCCGAGCTCTTCGCAATGCTGAAAGCTGCGGAGGTAGAAATCAAAAAGGAGCATCAAGTGTTGATGGTCAACAAGACCACTAGTTTCAAGAAAAAGGGCAAAGGGAAAAAGAAGGGGAACTTCAAGAAGAACAGCAAGCAAGTTGCTGCTCAAGAGAAGAAACCCAAGTCTGGACCTAAGCCTGAAACTGAGTGCTTCTACTGCAAGCAGACTGGTCACTGGAAGTGGAACTGCCCCAAGTATTAGGCGGATAAGAAGGATGGCAAGGTGAACAAAGGTATATGTGATATACATGTTATTGATGTGTACCTTACTAATGCTTGCAGTAGCACCTGGGTATTTGATACTGGTTCTATTGCTAATATTTGCAACTCGAAACAGGGACTACGGATTAAGCGAAGATTGGCTAAGGACGAGGTGATGATGCGCGTGGGAAACGGTTCCAAAGTCGATGTGATCGCGGTCGGCACGCTACCTCTACATCTACCTTCGGGATTAATATTAGACCTAAATACTTGTTATTTGGTGCCTGCGTTAAGCATGAACATTATATCTGGATCTTGTTTGATGCGAGACGGTTATTCATTTAAATCAGAGAATAATGGTTGTTCTATTTATATGAGTAATATCTTTTATGGTCATGCACCCTTGAAGAGTGGTCTATTCTTATTGAATCTTGATAGTAGGAACACACATATTCATAATGTTGAAGCCAAAAGATGCAGAGTTGATAATGATACTGCAACTTATTTGTGGCACTGCCGTTTAGGTCATATCGGTGTAAAGCGCTTGAAGAAACTCCATACTGATGGACTTTTGGAACCACTTGATTATGAATCACTTGGTACTTGCGAACCGTGCCTCATGGGCAAGATGACTAAAATGCCGTTCTCCGGTACTATGGAGAGAGCAACAGATTTGTTGGAAATCATACATACAGATGTATGTGGTCCGATGAATATTGAGGCTCATGGCGGATATCGTTATTTTCTCACCTTCACAGATGACTTAAGCAGATATGGGTATATCTACTTAATGAAACATAAGTCTGAAACTTTTGAAAAGTTCAAAGAATTTCAGAGTGAAGTTGAAAATCATCGTAACAAGAAAATAAAGTTTCTATGATCTGATCGTGGAGGAGAATATTTGAGTTACGAGTTTGGTGTACATTTGAAACAATGCGGAATAGTTTCGCAACTCACGCCACCCGGAACACCACAGGGTAATGGTGTGTCCGAATGTCATAATCGTACTTTACTAGATATGGTACGATCTATGATGTCTCTTACTGATTTACCGCTATCGTTTTGGGGTTATGCTGTGGAGACGGCCGCATTCACGTTAAATAGGGCACCATCAAAATCCGTTGAGACGACGCCTTACGAACTATGGTTTGGCAAGAAACCAAAGTTGTCGTTTCTGAAAGTTTGGGGTTGCGATGCTTATGTGAAAAAGCTTCAACCTGATAAGCACGAAGCCAAATCGTAGAAATGTGTCTTCATAGGATATCCAAAGGAGACTATTGGATACACCTTCTATCACAGATCCGAAGGCAAGACTTTTGTTGCTAAGTTCGGAAACTTTCTGGAGAAGGAGTTTCTCTCGAAAGAAGTGAGTGGGTGGAAAGTAGAACTTGACGAGGTAACTGTACCTGCTCCCTTATTGGAAAGTAGTGCATCACAGAAAACTGTTTCTGTGAAACCTACACCAATTAGTGAGGAAGCTAATGATAATGATCATGAAACTTCAGAACAAGATACTACTGCACCTCGTAGATCAACCAGAGTGCGATCTGCGCTAGAGTGGTACGGTAATCCAGTTCTGGAAGTCATGCTACTAGATCATGATGAACCTACGAACTATGAAGAAGCGATGGTGAGCCCAGATTCCGCAAAATGGCTTGAAGCCATGAAATCTGAGATGGGATCCATGTATGAGAACAAAGTATGGACTTTGGTTGACTTGCCCAATGATCAGCAAGCAATTGAGAATAAATGGATCTTCAAGAAGAAGATTGACGCCGACGGTAATATTACTGTCTACAAAGCTCGACTTGTCGCAAAAGCATTTCGGCAAGTTCAAGGGGTTGACTATGATGAGACCTTCTCACCCGTAGCGATGCTTAAGTCTGTCCGAATCATGTTAGCAATTGCCGCATTTTATGATTATGAAATTTGGTAGATGGATGTCAAAACTGCATTCCTGAATGGATTTCTGGAAGAAGAGTTGTATATGATGCAACCGGAAGGTTTTGTCGATCCAAAGGGAGCTAACAAAGTGTGCAAGCTCCAGCGATCCATTTATGGACTGGTGCAAGCCTCTCGGAGTTGGAATAAATGCTTTGATAGTGTGATCAAAGCATTTGGTTTTGTACAGACTTTTGGAGAAGCCTGTATTTACAAGAAAGTGAGTGGGAGCTCTATAGCATTTCTGATATTATATGTGGATGCCATATTACTAATTGGAAATGATATAGAATTTCTGGATAGCATAAAGGGATACTTGAATAAGAGTTTTTCAATGAAAGACCTCGGTGAAGCTGCTTACATATTAGGCATAAAGATCTATAGATATAGATCAAGACGTTTAATTGGACTTTCACAAAGCACATACCTTGACAAGATTTTGAAGAAGTTCAAAATGGATCAAGCAAAGAAAGGGTTCTTGCCTGTGTTACAAGGTGTGAAGTTGAGTCAGACTCAATGCCCGACCACTGCAGAAGATAGAGAGAAAATGAAAGATGTTCCCTATGCTTCAGCCATAGGCTCTATCATGTATGCAATGCTGTGTACCAGACCTGATGTGTGCCTTGCTATAAGTCTAGCAGGGAGGTACCAAAGTAATCCAGGAGTGGATCACTGGACAGCGGTCAAGAACATCCTAAAGTACCTGAAAAGGACTAAGGATATGTTTCTCGTATATGGAGGGGACAAAGAGCTCATTGTAAACGGTTACGTTGATGCAAGCTTTGACACTGATCAGGACGATTCTAAATCGCAAACCGGATACGTGTTTACATTAAACGGTGGAGCTGTCAGTTGGTGCAGTTCTAAACAGAGCGTCGTGGCGGGATCTACGTGTGAAGCGGAATACGTAGCTGCTTCGGAAGCAGCGAATGAAGGAGTCTGGATGAAGGAGTTCATATCCGATCTAGGTGTCATACCTAGTGCATCGGGTCCAATGAAAATCTTTTGTGACAATACTGGTGCAATTGCCTTGGCGAAGGAATCTATATTTCACAAGAGAACCAAGCACATCAAGAGACGCTTCAATTCCATCCGGGATCTAGTCCAGGTGGGAGACATAGAGATTTGCAAGATACATATGGATCTGAATGTTGCAGACCCGTTGACTAAACCTCTTCCACGAGCAAAACATGATCAGCACCAAGGCTCCATGGGTGTTAGAATCATTACTGTGTAATCTAGATTATTGACTCTAGTGCAAGTGGGAGACTGAAGGAAATATGCCCTAGAGGCAATAATAAAGTTATTATTTATTTCCTTATATCATGATGAAAAGTTTATTATTCACGCTAGAATTGTATTAACCGTAAACATAATACATGTGTGAATACATAGACAAACAGAGTGTCACTAGTATGCCTCTACTTGACTAGCTCGTTAATCAAAGATGGTTATGTTTCCTAACCATGGACAAAGAGTTGTTATTTAATTAACGGGATCACATCATTAGTTGAATGATCTGATTGACATGACCCATTCCATTAGCTTAGCACCCGATCGTTTAGTATGTTGCTATTGCTTTCTTCATGACTTATACATGTTCCTATGACTATGAGATTATGCAACTCCCGTTTGCCAGAGGAACACTTTGTGTGCTACCAAACGTCACAACGTAATTGGGTGATTATAAAGGGGCTCTACAGGTGTCTCCAAAGGTACATGTTGAGTTGGCGTATTTCGAGATTAGGATTTGTCACTCCGATTGTCGGAGAGGTATCTCTGGGCCCTCTCGGTAAGGGAAGGTCGGAGAGGGTGTTATCTTCCTTTGTTTCCGCATCATCCATCACTAGTCATCATGGTAGTATGTCGTGTTGCCAGGATCCTTGCCACGGATGTTGGTAGAACCTTGATGATTATGGAAATGCTCAAGTTCTTAAGAGCACGCGCAAACAAAATCATCCCTTGCGTTGTCTTCAACAAGGTAGTCCACATCATCCATCCTAGTCGGAGTATGCCATTCTTTCGAACCCCTTCCAACGATCGATTGTGATTACCTCAGGCTGGTATAAAGAGTTTCAATGATCTTTGTATCAAAAGTAATTCTTTTTGCCACTTAAGGGAAATGCTCTACGAGTCACCTTTCCCTAAGGTGTCCCGTTATGGAATCATGGCAATTACCTCCTCGCTACTTTGAAACCATGCACCATCCTACTCCAGCGTGGAATTGCTGCCTACCAATTTGAACCCTTGTCATCTATTACCTTCCATATCTCTCGATGTGTGTTTTGTGTCTCAGCTCAAGAGATGTTCTAATGTCTCACTCCATGAGTTGATCTTGAGTTGCTCGATCTTTGAGAAGATCGTTCCCTGTAGAGTTTCCTTCCGTCTTCATCGTGTTGGATGAAGATCTCGAAGACAAAGACGTCAAGAGCAATGTGATGCAATATATTGGTATCTTCGAGAAGGGTAGTTGGATCGAGAAGACAGTGATAGTTTTGTGACCCTCTGTCTTCCTACTCCACTTCTTGAATCTTGGGACGAGATTCTTGTTTTAGTGGGGGTGAGTTGTCACAGCCCTAGAGTACCTGAATGAAATAGTTGCATCTGC
Organism: Triticum dicoccoides; assembly: GCF_002162155.2. Lineage (NCBI taxonomy): Eukaryota > Viridiplantae > Streptophyta > Magnoliopsida > Poales > Poaceae > Triticum > Triticum dicoccoides. The sequence continues at coordinate 567,071,334 of NC_041390.1, read as the reverse complement.
ACTCATGCATCATGTCTAAAATTTCTGAAAGTTGAATTGAGGTTTGTTGAAACCCTTAGAAACCAGTTCAAAATTAATCAACATTAAAAGGTCTTCAAAGAAATCCAAGAAAATGTTCCTCTTAGTCTCCGAAAATATTGGCAAGAAGTAAAATTCAAACCAATGTTTTTGGTATCTCAGAAACATTTATTTTGGGCCTTTGAATTAATTCAATAACTATTTGCATTGGATATGTATTCTTTATATAATTAATATATGTCCAATAATTCCGGAACATTTTATGTGGTTTAGGATATTTTAGTTCTAGTCACATATTTATTTTCAGGATTTTATAAAATGGTTTGGTGTTAAAACTAAACCCAAAACATTGCAGAAAAATAGAAAACTGAAACAATTTAGAAAACAGAGAAGAGAGAGAGCCTACCTGGGCCAACTCACCTGTGCAGCCACCAGGTGGCCCATCTGCACTGGCCCAGCTGACTGGTGCTGCCAGTCGTCGTCTCCACCGCGCCAGGAGGACGCCGAGCGTGTGCTCGCCGTGCGCACACACGCGCCCGTGCCACCTCCTGCCTGCTAGCTTGCGTGGCGCCGCGGACAGACCCGCGAGAGCCATCTGGATCTCTCCGACCGCCCCGCACTCTTCCCCTCGTCTCCCTCTCATCCTCTCCACCATGGCCGAGATGCCCGCGAGCTTTCTGCCGCCATAGCCGCAGCCACCGCCTCCCCCTCGACCCCTCGCCGTGTCTACGAGCTCCGTCTCGACGTCCCCGACCTCCTCGACGAACCACGAGGCCCCGGACGCGCCGCAACGCCTCCGTTTTCCTCATCGGCCACCGAAGATTGTCGTTGTCGATTCGCCGCCTCCCGAGCATCCCCGAGGCCTCTAACCATCCCTACGGATCCGCCGTGAGCTCCTCCTTCTTTCCCCCCTGTTCCTCACTTCCGCGCGTTCTCTAGCCCGATCCCCAACCATGACCGAGGCATCTCGCCGCCGGCCATGGCGTAGCCGTGGCCACAGCCGCGCAAGCTCGCAACCGAGCGCTTCACCGCACTCGCCGTGTCCCCAGGGGCCCGTAGCACCGCTCCGCACCTCCTGTCGTGCCTCCTAGCAACGACCCCGAGCTCGCCCGAGCTCCGGCAGCCGCCAACGTTGTCGCCGGCGTCTTTTCCGACCACCCCGAGCTCAAACAACACCACCACTCGACGCGGCAGCCCCCCAGCTTCATGTAGATGCTCCCCGCACGCCAAATAGGGCCCTGCAGCAAAATCCCGACTTCCTCCGCCGTGGATTTGGTCGCCGACGGCTAAACGCCGGCAGCTGACGTGGCTGTCATTAGCAGCTAACCCCACTAATTAACCCCACACTCTAGACAATGACAGTGGGCCCTGCTGCCCAATTAAGCCTCTGTTTAATTTTAAGCTAGACTAATTAACAAAACTAGCGGACCCACGCGTCAGGGTTGACTGGCTGACGTGGCAGTTGACCGGGGCCACCTATCAGCGACACTAACTGGCCCTGAGTCACTGACCAGTGGGCCCCATTGGTCAGGTTTGACCTGGACCAACCCCGTTGACCTGGTGACGTCACAGTGAAGCTATGCTGACGCAATAAGTATTTCTGGATTTACTTTTATACAGTAAATTCCAGAAAATGTTGCAAACTTCAAAAATTCATATAAAATCAACCGTAACTCCAAATGAAATAATTTATATATGAAAAATTATCAGAAAAATTCAAGGAAATCCATCTGTACCATTTTCATGCATGTTTGAGCAAGTTAACCTCACTGTTTAGGATGAAACATGATTAGGGAAAATTTCATAATAGGTCTGGAGTTGGAATTTGATATAGTTTTGAATTCCACTTCAATTAAAATGACTTTCTGTTGCATTAGCCCAAATCACAACATATTGCCATGTCATGATCATGCATCATATTGTTGTATTACATTGATTGTATTCTTCCTTGTTTGCCGGTAATTGCCCCCTCTCAGTAGACGTTGTTTCCGACGACGTGATCGATGACACCGATGAAGAGCTATACTATCTTCAGAAGTGCCAGGCAAGAAAAACCCCCTTGTTCATTCCGATACAATCCCACTCTCTCGCTCCTGCTCTCTTTTACTGCATTAGGACAAGATCGATTCAACTGTTACATGCTGCGGTAGTTGAACCCCTTTCCTCTGCATGACCTGTCATTGCCACAGTAAATAGCTGAAACCCACTAGCATGAGTAGGAGTTGTTTGAGCCTTGATGTGCCTACTCATTCATGCTTGTTTGTCATGCCTGCTACTGCTTAGAGTTGAGTCAGATCTGATTCATCGGACATGAATCGGAGGTGTGTGAACATGTCCTACTGTGTGTGAGCTAAGTGTGTGAACACGATTTGGTAAAGGTAGCGGTGAGAGGCCATGTAGGAGTACATGGTGGGTTGTCTCATTGCAGCCGTCCTCAGGAACTGAGTTCTGTGTTTGTGATCCATGAACAGTTACTACCACACATTGGAATGCTTAAGTGCCCCTCTCGACTTATTAATCAACCTGATCTCTGTCCAGGAGTTGCAAATAGTTTCTGGTGTTTGTAGGTCGTGCTAGTAGTCTACCAAGTGGTACCCGGTACAGGTGGGCTTGGGACAGACTAGGCACCGTGGCACGGTGTACCAAGCATAGATCCATCCGTCGAGGTGGGCTTGGGAACCCTGCACACATTGTTTGGGGCCGTGAGCGACACCCCGGCCAGATCTCCTTGCGGATGGAACCCGAATAGGCGATAAACCTGGACGAGAGACTTGTGTGGTTAGTCAGGTCGTGGCCGACTTTCTCGCCCGGCTTCCGCTTGAAGGTTGCCGAGGTACATGACATGTACAGGGCGATAAGTGGCGAGAGCGTGTGTGAAGAAGTACACCCCTGCAGGGTTATCATTATCTATTCGAATAGCCGGGTTCCTCGGATATGGAAACTTGGACCCCTTGCTTAGTTCATAGACAAGTGGAAGTGGATACTCTAAAACTCGCAAGATAAGCGTGAGTGCTATGGATGGCGTTCTCGCAGGGAGACGGGAGCGGATCCATAGTGGTGTATTGGTATGGTGAATTTGTGGACTCGTGTGCGCCACCTCAAAAGAGTTACTTGCAGTCATAGTTCAGGTTAGCCACTGAGTCAAAGCTGGCTTGCTGCAGTTAAACTCCACCACCCCCTTTGTTGATACCGATGCATATGTAGTTAGTTCTGATGTAAGTCTTGCTGGGTACATTTGTACTCACATTTGCTTAATTTATGTTTTGCAGAGAGACTCCAGTCTTGCTAGTAGTTCCGCGTGGACTTCGACGTTTAGCTTGTTACCTCAGCTACGATCTTGTACCCTTGGGAGGGTCTTGTAGATAGTCAGGCTTCTGAGCCTTCTTCATTTGTAGTTGTCTGTACTCAGACAAGTTAAGCTTCCGCATGTGCTTGTTGCTTGTATGCTCTGTATGTTGGGTCATGAGACCCATGTTTGTAATATCTCGCTCCTCGGAGCCTAATGAATAAATACTTTGAGTCGTAGAGTTATGTTGTGATGTCATGTTGTATTTGCACATATCGAGCATATTGTGTGTATGATTGAAATGCTTGGTATGTGTGGGATCCGACAACCTAGTGGTTTATCCTTGGTAGCCTCTCTTATGGGGAAATGTAGTCTTGTGCTTCCATGAGCCATAGTAGTCCGCTACAGCCCGGTTCACCGGAGTCCTGCTAGCCCAGCACTACTGCTCAGGACACTTGACTGGCCGGCATGTGTTTCACTTTGTTCCTGTGTCCGTCCCTTCGGGGAAATGTCACGCGGTGACATCCGGAGTCCTGCCTAGCCTGCTACAGCCCGGGTTACCGAAGTCCTGTTAGCCCAGTGCTACAGCCCGGATTCACACGCTGCTGACCGACATGCTCGAAGTTGATTCATGTATGCCTGTCCCCATTGCTTAGTGCCGCTTTGGGTTCACGACTAGTCATGTCGGCCCGGGTTCTCTGTCATATGGTTGCTAGCGACACTATCATATACGTGAGCCAAAAGGCGCAAACGGTCCCGGGGCATGGTAAGACGACACCCGTGGGAATACCGTGCGTGAGGCCGCAAAGTGATATGAGGTGTTACTAGCTAGATCGATGTGACTTGGAATCGGGGTCCTGACACCCACACATTTTGTAAACACGAAGATGATGTAGATGAAGGAAATATGCCCTAGAGGCAATAATAAAGTTATTATTTATTTCCTTATATCATGATAAATGTTTATTATTCATGCTAGAATTGTATTAACCGGAAACATAATACATGTGTGAATACATAGACAAACAGAGTGTCACTAGTATGCCTCTACTTGACTAGCTCGTTAATCAAAGATGGTTATGTTTCCTAACCATGGACAAAGAGTTGTTATTTGATTAACGGGATCACATCATTAGTTGAATGATCTGATTGACATGACCCATTCCATTAGCTTAGCACCTGATCGTTTAGTATGTTGCTATTGCTTTCTTCATGACTTATACATGTTCCTATGACTATGAGATTATGCAACTCCCGTTTGCCAGAGGAACACTTTGTGTGCTACCAAACGTCACAACGTAACTGGGTGATTATAAAGGAGCTCTACAGGTGTCTCCAAAGGTACATGTTGGGTTGGCGTATTTCGAGATTAGGATTTGTCACTCCGATTGTCGGAGACGTATCTCTGGGCCCTCTCGGTAATGCACATCACTTAAGCCTTGCAAGCATTGCAACTAATGAGTTAGTTGCGGGATGATGTATTACAGAACGAGTAAAGAGACTTGCCGGTAACGAGATTGAACTAGGTATAGGATACCGACGATCGAATCTCGGGCAAGTAACATATCGATGACAAAGGGAACAACGTATGTTGTTATGCTGTCTGACCGATACAAGATCTTTGTAGAATATGTAGGAACCAATATGGGCATACAGGTCCCGCTATTGGTTATTGACCAGAGACGTGTCTCGGTCATGTCTACATTGTTCTCGAACCCGTAGGGTCCGCACGCTTAAGGTTTTGATGACACTTATATTATGAGTTTATGCGTTTTGATATACCGAAGGTTGTTCGGAGTCCCGGATGTGATCACGGACATGAAGAGGAGTCTCGAAATGGTCGAGACATAAAGATTGATATATTGGAAGCCTATGTTTGGATATCGGAAGTGTTCCGGGTGAAATCGGGATTTTACCGGATTACCGGGAGGTTACCGGAACCCCCCCGGGAGGTATATGGGCCTTAGTGGAAGAGAGGAGAGGTGGCCATGGATGGGCCGCGCGCCCCTCCCCCCCCCCTTGGTCCGAATAGGACAAGGAGAGGGGGCCGTCCCCCCTTCCTCCTCTCTATCCTCTTTTCCCCCCCTCCGCGAATCCTATTCCAACTAGGAAAGGGGGGGAGTCCTACTCCCGGAGGGAGTAGGACTCCTCCTGGCGCGCCTCCTCTTGGCCGGCCAGCCCCCCCTTTGAGCCTTTATATACGGAGGCAGGGGCACCCCCTAGAGACACAAGTTGATCCACGTGATCATATCCTTAGCCGTGTGCGGTGCCCCCTTCCACCATAGTCCTCGATAATATTGTAGCGGCGCTTAGGCGAAGCCCTGCGACGGTAGAACATCAAGATCGTCACCACGCCGTCGTGCTGACGGAAGTCTTCCCCGACACTTTGCTGGATCGGAGTCCGGGGATCGTCATCGAGCTGAACGTGTGCTAGAACTCGGAGGTGCCGTAGTTTCGGTGCTTGATCGGTCAGGCCGTGGAGACGTACGACTACATCAAGCAAGTTAACGCTTCCGTTGCCGATCTACAAGGGTACGTAGATCACACTCTCCCCCTCTCGTTGCTATGCATCACCATGATCTTGCGTGTGCGTAGGAATTTTTTTGAAATTACTACGTTCCCCAACAGTAGAAGCATTCCTTCCATATCTAAAAGCAAATGTCAATGACTCCTATATAACCATCAGATAGAAAAGTGAAAACAGTTCACAGTACTCCTAATCCCTAGCAGTTCAAAATAAGAAGCCAACGTAAAAGAGACATAAGTATACACATGAATTCCAAGGATTGTGATGAAACGTCACACGATCAAGAGAAAAATTCACATTCTCCTTCTGTTCACTTTTATAAGGCATTGAAGACATTTTAGACAGCGTGCAAAGCAACCGATTTTCAATTGTCTGAAACGATTTATAAAAGTGAACGGAGAGAGTATCTATTTTCTATATATCCGCCCCCCAAAGCTCTAGCAATCCGTGGGCACCCGGTGCTGGGACTACCCCGAAGCATCACAATGAAGCATACTAAAAGAGTGAAGCCGGCGAGGCTCACCTGCTCTAGGGTTTTGGGCCGCTTGAGCGCGGCCTTCCGCTCGCCGCAGCGTGCAGAGGCGGCTCTCCGCCCTCGTCGGAGCGGCGGCAGACTGCATGGGCGTCTTGATGTGTCTTATGCCCACGCGGGGCCGGTGGAGGGTAGGGGCTAGGGAGACGACAACCGGGTCTGTGGGGTAGACTACTCGTGCTTCGGCGGGACGCGGAACAAAGGCTGCTTTCCAGGACGCCGGCGAAGTGGTTTCGGCGGCGTCACGGCGCTGGCAGGGTGCCCCTTTATCTCGCCGAAGGGGGGGAGCAAGATGGCGTGTGGGCCGGCCACGTTTTTTTTTCTTTCTGTTCTCTGTTCTCGTTTTTTGCTTTATTTTGTACTTTTCTTTATACTTTAAAAAATATTCTACATATATATTACAACAAACTCTATAAAACACATTTCAAAAATGTTGAACAAGCACTCGGAAAAATGTTGAATAGGTATAGAAAAATTGTTGACCATGTATTAAAAATGATGTTTTTTATCATATATATAAAAATGTTAACCAAATATTTTGAAACAGAAAAATGTTGAACAAGTATTTCAACATATTAATCAAGCATTTGGGAAATGCTAAATGTATATAGAAAAAATGTTGACCATGTATTAAGAAATGATGAATTTTTTTATCATGTGTATAAAAGTGTTAATCAAGCATTTGAAAGAATGTTGAACAATTATTTGAAAAATGTTAATCAAGCAATTGAAAATGTTAAATGTGTATAGGAAAAATGTTGACCACGTATTAAAAAATGATGAATTTTTTTATCATGTATATAAAAATGTTAATGAAGCATTTAAAAAAATGTTGAACCAGTGTTTGAAAAATGTTAGTCAAGCTTTTGAAAAATGTTGAATGTGTAAAGAAATGTTTTTGGCCATGTAGTAAAAAATGTTAATATTTTTGTGGGCTGTTAATCAAGCATTTAAGAAAATGTAAAAATGTACAGAAAAAATGTTGATCATGTACTTGAAAAATGTAAATTGTATTTAAAAATGATAAAAATGTTGACCATCTATTAAAAAAATATTTGTGATGCTAAACATGGATGGGGCTTTTGACACAAACTTACTCAAGGGCTCATATGACGCTGTCATCCGAGATTCGAATGGCAAATTCGTCGCGACAGGAAACGGGGAAATCCATTGGTGCGGAGATGCCCTTATTGCCGAGGCACTGGCCTTATAGTTTGGTTTTAATTTGACAACTACAGTCGGATGTAACTGCATAGAGGTGAACTCCGACAACATAGAGGGGATAGAAACAATCAAGAATGTTGTTCGCTCTTTCGTTCTATCGGCGGCAATTTTTGATAATATATATCACATTGCGTGTGATTTCTCGCATATTACTTTTGAGCATGCTCCTAGAAAACTAATTATGCTGCCCATGATTTAGCCAAACTAATTATAAGTAAGGTATATGCGGGGTGGGTGGAAGATCGACCTATAGATATTGTTGATACTCATGTAAAAGATAATATGATGATCACCTTCCCATAAAGAGTACTTTGATATATAAAAAATGTATAATTTGTATTGAAAAAATGGTAGACGTGTATTAGAAAAAATGTTGTTGGCATGTACAAAAATGTAAAATAATATTCAAAAGAACGAAGAAAACCAAAAAAGAAGTAAGATAAAAAAAGAAACATGAAAATGGTAAGAAAACGAAGAAACAAAATGCAAGGAAGGAGGGGCAAAATGGGGAAAAAAGAAACAAAAGAAAACAAAAAAGGAAAAAAAACCCGGCTTGAATAACCTCAAGTAGGACGCACACCTACAACTTACCATGAGAGGGACCTGGGTGGAGTGGCTAGCATCTCCCGTGATCTTCCTGTAGACCACTCTTTATTTCTGACTAGGAAACATGTCCGTGCGTTGCAACGGAAAAAAACAGCCCTCACATGCCCTTATCCACTGAGCATGGCTAAAGACCTCATCCTCATGCCCATAACATAATAAACATGACTAATACCTCACCCTCAGGTCCACATCCTCCATTTCAATATAACACCAGACACATGTTTCCGCTTGTCATCTTTGCCGTTCTCGTCGCCGGTGTTCGCAGTACCAGCTGTCACTGACCAAGGTTGGCAAGGTCCAATAGCTAGATTGTTGAGCCACCTTCGTGTCCGATGAAGATCAAAAGTGTTGAACACAATTTTTTTTATCATTTGGCTAATATAATAGGGAAAAGCACTGCACATAATATATGTCCGTGTCATCATGTAAATTGAGTAGTTTGTGTCAGATAGACCATGAAATCTTAGCTGGACTCTTCATGCATTTTGACGGGAGTCACTGGCCCGAGTGAGACTGGTTGTACGTGAAGACGCAAAACAGAAAAAGATTCCTTTCATATCCTTTGTTTAATAAAATGAAGTAAAACAAAGCATCGTCTGGGCATATTTCAAATATTCGCCAAGTTTTATTAATATATGTATAGATTAAAACAATTTAGCTACAATACCTCCTAGTTAAAAAAACATGTTTACAAAAATGTTTGCCTTTTCAAATTTAAAGTTCAAAAAATATTTGTGTTTTTAAAATGTTTCCGAATTTGAGAAATAATCACAACAATACATCCTCGTTTTAGAAAATTGTCTGTGTTTTAAAAAATACTCAGGTTTCAAAAAAATAAAAAGACAAATATTTTTCTTTAAAAAAATGTGCGACTTTAAATTTTTTATTAACAGCTTTGCCAAAATTTCGCATTCTAAAATATATTCACTTTGAAAAATATATTTTCCTCACAGTATCTGCCGCCACTGTGTACTTAATTTCAAATTTCATGGTGGTAATAAAACACATAGTCTTGTTTAGTCTATTGGTAAGCATTTGTGTGCTCTAGTGTGAGTGGCCAGGTTTGATTCCTCGCGTCGCAGTATTTTGTCTTGAAAATTCTTTTAGCGCGGGCTCTTTGTACGCTAATGGGCCGGCTCATTGCGGCTCTATGCTTCCTGTGATTTTCTTTTTTTTTTTTTTGATAGAAATGAATCAGGAGAAGGAGGAAACGCCTGCGACGTACAAAGTCTGGGACGTACGCAAATTATGTGGGTCTGCCGTGAACGAAAAAAACTGGAGAAACAATCCTCCCTTTAATATTAGAGAAAGAAGATAGGAATTCAAGATAAATAGATCCGCATTCAAGTTTTAGACTTGTGTCCTTTCATCTAGAATGGCTGCTGCTTGGTCTGCCACCTGAATACTTGATTCATTAAGGTCGTCACTCTATACCCGGAAGTCTCTATCGTTTTCTTTGTCTGTTAAGCTTCACAGGGTCGGGACTCCCTAAATCAAACTGCAATCGTTTGATCGTTGCTTCTCCCATTTTCTCTGCTATTCTTTAATCGCTATGTGCGCGCGAGTGAACCGGCCCAATACGACGCAGGAGGAGGGAAAACCTTCAGCGAGGAGAAAAAAAAAACGGGTTTCCTCTTTTCCACCGTTTTAGAATATAGCCCCCCCACCCCCGCAGCCCCCGCGTCGCCCGCTCGGGCGACTCGGGAGGCGACTAGGGTTTCCGCCTAGCGCCGCCACCCCTCACCCCTTTCCCTCCTCGTCGCCACCCGAGGTAGCCGCCGGCAAGCCTGCGCGGTCGCCGGTGACGGTGGCGGCGAGGCCCTGCTCGCTCCGTTCCTGGCGGAGGACTCCGGATCTGGGGCGGCGACCCTTCTTGGCGCGGCGGCGGCGCCCTCCCGGCTGGCGGCGTCCGTGGGAGATCTTGGCCGGCGCTCTCGACCACGCGGGTGGTGTGACGGCGGCGGGCTGCGGCTGCGGCGTGAAGATCCCTCTCCTCGTCAGATCTGAGGTTCGACTCCCCTCCCCTTCAGAGCCCTCATCCTCGCCGTTCTCCGCAGCTTCGATCGCCGGAATGGCGTGGATGGGTGCCCGGTGGTGCGGTTTTGGGACCGTGGGAAACCATCGGTCGGCTGGTTCCGGCCCGACGGCAGCGACGCCCTTGGGCGCCGCCCTTCCTCCTTGGGGGTGCAGCCGAGGTCCCACCCCTATCCACCCCCGTTCCCCCTCCCGGGTGAAATCCCAAAATCCTTCTTGGATTGGGCGGTGACGGCGCGCTGCGCGTCGTGTCCTCCTTGGAGGTGCCGTCTGGGGAGCGTGCGTTCGGGTGAGGGCGGCAAAGGTGGAGTTTTGGGCGGCTCTTTTGCTGCCCGTTCTTTAGTGGCTGCTCCCGGTGGCTTTCCCGCTGTTCTTCAGGTGTCCCAGGTTGCGTCGGTGTGTAAGATGAGGTGTGCTCATTCCTAGGAGGTTGTGATCTGTGCCTGTTCCAGGACTCGAGGTCGGCATCTCTCCTGCTCTAGGATGAGCGTCTCTCAGGTCCGTCAGCTGTGCCTTCCGATCCAAGGCGAGAGGGTAGGGTCCCTCTACGGCGAGAGCGAAGGAAGATGCTTGGATTTCTCCAACTTGGACTCAGTCATGTCCACAACTCCACTTCTATTTCTGCAGGCCCTCGTCGTTCTCATGCCGCTGCAATCCTTGGTTCTTGTTTGCTGCCGTCGGCGGCGTGTACTAGCTTGGGCTTCCTCTTCTTTATCTTTTTAGCTAGTATGTTGCGTTGAGTTGTAAGTTTCCTAGGATGCTCCTGTGTATCATTCGGCCGATGTGCTTGTTGGTGTGTTGTAATTCCTAGCCGGTTGATGGCTTTGTTAATTCAAAGCCGGGCTCCTCGCGAGCCTTTGTTCTAAAAAAAACCCTTCATCGAGAGAGTTCCTGCTAAATCCGATTTGGCGCCTTATGCGCCCGCTACAGTACAACTCGCAATCGGGCGCATACCCCCACCTCTCCGCTGGGCCGGCCCATCTAGATTTTTTCCTCTGTTTTTCAAATCGCGAAAAAAATCTGTTAGTGCTTTGTTTCGAACCCGAGACCTCTAGCTTAACAATAAGCTGCATAACCACCCCACCTCCCCCAACTGGCGTGCTAATTTCATGTTTCTACCCCTTTTACTTTGTTCTTTTTTTCTTCTGTTTTCCTTTTTCTGGTTTTCTCTTTCGTTTTTCTTTTTTGTTTTTCTTCTCCCTGGGTTTGATGAATTTTTTTTGAAATTCGTGAACTTTTTCTTAACATCGATCAACTTTTGTCAAATGCGTTGAACTTTTTTCAAATTTGATGAATCTTTTTCAACTTTGATGAACTTTTTTCCAAATTGGATGAACTATTTTTCAAATTTGATTAACTTTTTTCAAAACCGATGAACTTTTTTCAAATTATATGAACTTTTTCAAAAATCAATGAACCTTTTCAAAATCGATGAACTTTTTTTAAAACTGATGAACTTTTTTCAAAATTAGGTGAACTTTTTCAAAATTTGATGAACTTTTTCTAAATTTCGTGAACTTTTTCCAAATTTTGTTGAACTTTTTTTTTCTAAATTCATGAACCTTTTATCAAAATCGGTGAACTTTTTTGTAATCCATGAACTTTTTTAAAGTTTGATGAATTTTTAAAAAAAATCGGAAAAAATCTCAAAAGTCAATGGTCAATGGCTCACCGGTCTACCATGAAACGATCGAGCATTTTTTCGTTTTTTCCTTTAGAGTAAACGAAACGATCGAGCGGGATAGCTTTTCTTTTTTGAGACAAATCGAGCGGGATAGCTTTTTTTTTTGAGAAATCTTGTCTGCTTTATTCATTCGAAGAAATTGTCATAGGTACAAGATCCGGGTCATGGGGTAACCCAACCACACATGTCTACCTATGTCTAGATTACAAGCAAACTTGGCAAGATTGTGAGCCTCGAAATTATGATTCCTACACTTGAAAACAAAAGAGCAAGAAACAAAACTATTACTATGATATGTTATTTCATGTACTAGCGCCGCTTTGGGGCCTCCAGTGCCTCTCTTTATGTCATTCACTGCCTCTTGGCAGTCCGAAGCCACATATAATTTCTGCTCCGCCAGATCATCCGCCAATGCTAGCGCTTCACGGCAAGCTAAGGTTTCCAGCAATAGCGGATCAGTCACTCCATAGTAAACCACAGCTGATGAGCCAAGATATTTGCCTTCCTAATCACGGCAGACCGCCGCTACTGCCCCTCCTCGCCTGGTTCGGCCAACCGCTCCGTCCACATTAATCTTCGCTGTGCCACTGGGAGGCGGTAGCCATCTCTTCGGCTGTTGGGGCGGGATTGTTGTTTTGATTTCATGTTCCCTCCCACCTTGCAGCATGCCCAGTTCTGCAATATAGTTGTTAATGAAAGACGTAGTCTGTTGTGGACTCTGAAAAATTGACTCATAAACAGCCTTTCTCCTTGCATACCAAATGGCCCATAGTGTGATGGCCATTTTAGTGAATCTGTCATGGTCCAAACTCTCATTCAGCTCGAACAACCATATCCTCGCATTAGCCTCCAGGTTATCTGACATCTGGGAGACCAGCGCTTCATCTGACAGTGCCCAGACACACTGGGACATCGTACATGCAACTAGGGCATGTCGCCAAGAATCCTCACATCCGCACAGCGGGCAGACGTCCTGCACTGACATATTCCTTCGTTTCAACACATCGGCTGTTGGGAGCAAATGGTGAGCAAGTCTCCAAAGGAAAATTCTCAATTTCGAGGAGACTTTAAGTTTCCAAAGTGCAGTCCAAGCCTTTTCGTCTTGCTCAGAGTTAGACGTCCCACTACCACCATTCAGCCACTCCTCCCGGTGGAGCTTAGTCTTGAGTAAGAATCTATAAGCCTTCTCCCGCCGCCTCCAGCGGGATAGCTGGGGAAGCAGGCGTCGTACGAGCTCGTAGGCTCGTTCATGGGCCGGCCCACTTAGCCAGGCGTGTGGGCGCTGGTTTCGTCTCGCGGCGCATAAGGCGCTGGCGAGGAGCACTCAGAGTTCCTCTCGTCTCGCTTAATCTTGATCTCAATACGCTGCGCGGCACGGCAAGGAGAAGATTAGCCCAGTTCTGCCAAAAAGGTGGCCCAGATTACGCAGGCCCAATCTTGATAACAAAATAGGCAGGCTAGTAATGGGCCGGCCTGGGAAGAGGCGCGGCTCTACGGGCTGCTAAGCTTCGTGTGTCATGGTAAACTGTTCAAAATTTTACCCCGAAGAGCTATTTTTAATCAGTGTTGCAAATAAGGATGAACGTTGGGATGAGTTCAAAAAAAAAGGATGGACATTGGGATTAGCACATGGGAAGATGCTAATGGTGCTAAAGCGCAAGGTCATGTAATTATTAACGCCTTGCACAGCTCTGGATAAGAAAGGATGCAACTTTTTTCACTCTTCGTACTGCACGCAACTTTTTCCTGTCACGAGGTGAAAGAGGAAAGGCAATATTTTGTTGCTCATCGTCGCTCCTATCATGCATGAAATCATGAGATGTGCTTTTGCCGTCGTTTCATAACTAATCGTCCACTTTGAAGAATCTTTTTTCTGCTTTTCCTCACTTTTCCTCATCATTACAAGCAAGTTCTAGCTACCGACCTAGCAGACACCACTGGTTGGTCATGCGCGCCCCCTTTTTTTTCAAACTGTGTGCAGGCGCATGTACAGTAGTGCTCCCCATTCCATATAGAACTTTGGTCTTAATTCTTTAGGCCTCTTTTGGTTCATAGATAGGATTATTGTAGGAATAGGAATTTTGTAGGAAATGAGATAACATGTATCTCAAATCCTATGAGTAGGAATAGAAAACGCGATGTCATTTGGTTGACACCAAAGATATTTTTCCATTGAGTCTAGGCTCATTTTTATTTTCCTATGAAATGTGGAGGATAGAACCAATCCTATGTAGGAATAGGAATCCATTCCTATGAACCAAAGGGCTCTAAAGGAAAAAATCATATAAGAATCCTATCCTCTAAAATTCCTATAAAATTCCCCCAAACCAAAGGAGGCCTTAATCTATATATATATTTTGCAGGGTTTCTAATCTACATATGATACAAAAAAAGTCACGAATCTTAGAAGATTTTTCTGTGCATATGATGTTTTTCATCGGTAGGATTTTCGCATTTGATAGAAAAAAATAAAAGCGTATAATAAAAGCGTAATAACAATAGAAGTGAGCAAAACGGTATTGCAATGCTAGAAAACAAGGCCTAGGGTCCATACTTTCAGTAGTGCAAGTTCTCTCTATAATGATAACATAATTAAATCATATAACAATCCCTCAACATGCAACAAAGAGTCACTCCAAAGTCACTAATAATGGAGAACAAACAAAGAGATTATTGTAGGGTACGAAACCACCTCAAAATTATTCTTTCTGATTGATCTATTGGGCTATTCTATAAGTGTCACAAATAGACCTAGAGTTCGTACTAAAATAACACCTTAAGACACACATCAACCAAAACCCTAATGTCACCTAGATACTCCAATGTCACCACAAGTATCTGCGGGTTTGACTATACGATATGCATCACACAATCTCAGATTCATCTATTCAAACCAACACAAAAGAACTTTAAAAAGTGCCCCAAAGTTTGGAGAGTCAAGACGAAAACTTGTGCCAACCCTATGCATAAGTTCACAAGGTTACAGAACCCGCAAGTTGATCACCAAAACGTATATCAAGTAGGTCACGTGAATATCCCATTGTCCCCACAGATAAGCACATGCAAGACAAACATCAAGTGTTCTCAAATCCTTAAAGACTCAATCCGATAAAATAACTTTAAAGGAAAAACTCAATCCATTACAAGAAGGTAGAGGAGGAGAAACATCATAAGATCCAACTATAATAGCAAAGCTCGCGGTATATCAAGATCGTGCCAAATCAAGAACACGAGAGACACTGGCGGAGCTAGCTAGGAATGGCTGGGGGGGCAAGGCTAAATCATGGGTGTTTGAGGGTGTAAACTGCTAAAAAAAATCCTCATCTAAGTCCTCCCTCAAAAAATTTCTTCATAGTTTGGTCCAAAGTT
>NC_041390.1:567004131-567055750 GCF_002162155.2 Triticum dicoccoides | reverse complement strand
CCCCAGACTTGCACATAGCTCCGTCACTAACGAGAGATAGAGAGACCAAACACATAGCTACTGGTACATACCCTCAGCCCCGAGGGTGAACTACTCCCTCCTCGTCATGGAGAGCGCCGGGATGATGACGATGACCACTTGTGATGATTTCCCCCTCCGGCAGGGTGCCGGAACGGGGTCTAGATTGGTTTTTGGTGGCTACAGAGGCTGCGGCGGCGGAACTCCCGATCTAGGTTTTGTTTTGGAAGTTTGGAAATATATAAGAGGTATTGGCGTCGAGAACAAGTCAGGGGGACCCACGAGGCAACCACAAGGTCAGGGGGTGCGCCCCCACCCTTGTGGTGGCCTCGGGACTCCTCTGGTGTATCTCCGACACTCCGTGAGCTTCTTTTGGTCCAAAAATAATCGTTGGAAAGTTTCAGGTCAATTGGACTCCGTTTGATATTCTTTTTCTGTGAAACCCAAAAATAAGGAAAAAACAGAAACTGGCATTGGGCTCTGGGTTAATAGGTTAGTCCCAAAAATCATATAAAATAGCATATAAATGCAAATAAAACATTCAAAATAGATAATATAATAGCATGGAACAAGCAAGAATTATAGATACGTTGGAGAAGTATCAGTGGACAGTTCTGGTGACTCTCTAGGTTGATGGCGGTGGTCGATTGTCGCCTTGCCGGCGGACGGGTGGCGTTGCTGGGATCGCGTGGATCCGCGTCGGCTGTCATGGCGGGACGATACAGAGTGAAAGTGCGTTATATCGACTAGAGGGGGGTGAATAGGCGATTTTTATGAAAGTCTTCAAAACGTGGAAGTTATGAAGACAAACAGTAGAGATATGCCTATTACTATGCAGCGGAAGTTAGACTACACTAGGAAAGCCATGGTCAAGTCTCAACAGAGTGAAAGCACAGTGACAAATAGCTGTAGTGTAATAAGGATCAGGTAGGAAGATACTATGAAGCCAAACAGATCATACACTCACGTTGTGAAGACAAAAGATAGAACAGACACGCAATGACTTCACAATGAGTGATCAGTAAGTAAAAGGAAGTGAAGATGAAACCAGTGACTCATTGAAGACAATGATGTGTTGGACCAGTTCCAGTTGCTGTGACAACTGTACGTCTGGTTGGAGCGGCTAGGTATTTAAACCTTAGGACACACAGTCCCGGACACCCAGTCCTGAACACGCAGCTCAGGACACCAAGTCCTCACCGTATTCTCCTTGAGCTAAGGTCACATAGTCCTCGCCCAATCACTCTGGTAAGTCTTCAAGGTAGACTCCCAAACCTTCACAGACTTCGTTCACTGGCAATCCACAATGTCTCTTGGATGCTCTGAACACGACGCCTAACCGTTTGGAGGATGCACAGTCCTCAAGTGTAATAAGTCTTCAGATCACACAGACAAGAAGACTTAAGTGATGCCCAATTCTCTCTGGCTCTGGTGGTTAGGGCTTTATCCTTGCAAGGAATTCTCTCTCTCAAAGGCTTTGAGGTGGGTTGCTCTCAAACGACAAAAGCCGTACTCTCAATCTGAGCAGCCAACCGTTTATGGTTGTAGGGGGTGGGCTATTTATAGCCACTTGGCAACCCGACCTGATTTGTCCGAAATGACCCTGGGTCACTAAGGAACTGACACGTGTCTCAACGGTCAGATTTCAAACTCTCATGGCAACTTTACTTGGGCTACAAGCAAAGCTGACTTGTCCGGCTCTGGACAAGATTCGCTCTCATTGTCTTCACTCGAAGACATAGGTTTTTGGTTTAGGCATCACTTCAGTCATTCTGACTGGTTCTCCTGGACCCCACTTAACAATACGGTGGTTCCTATGACTCAACACAAAAGAAAAATAACTATGAAAGATCTAAGTCTTCGAGCTCCATAGGCTTCATATCGTGTCTTCTCTTGTCATAGTCTTCAATGTGAATATCTTCATATACCACCTTTGACTTCAATGTATTCATACGTTTTTAGGGGTCATCTCTGGTAGTAAAACCGAATCAATGAGGGACTTCTACCTATGTTATCCTAAAATTCTCACAAACACATTAGTCCCTCAACTAGGTTTGTCGTCAATACTCCAAAACCAACTAGGGGTGGCACTAGATGCACTTACAATCTCCCCCATTTTGGTGATTGATGACAAACTAGTTGAAGTTTTCAACGGGGAATATAGTCTGTGAAATTGTAAAGGATAAGGAATTGTCTTCATAAGTTGCAAGGGCTCCCCCTGAAGATGTGCATATAAGTTAATTTGCTTTTGGAATGCAAATGCACATGGCAGGTTGTACTTGTGGAGATCCACTTCAGCTTATGATGACAATCCACTATGCATGTGAAAGTACATGAAGATAATGACATGCATAATGGAAAATGGACGTCTGCAGAATGAGATAAGTGCGGAATTTATCGTCGCACATGCGGAATTTATCTTTGCAAAACAGGGTGGCAAACAAGTAGTAGACGACCATCTGGTTTAAGTGTTACAACTCATAAGAACCAAATGTAACAAAAATGAGAGTTGTAAGCACGGAGAAAAATATAAGGCACCCGCCCATATGAACCCGCTTGAAGACTATCAATCTCATATGCTTCTCCCCCTTTTGTCAGTAATGACCAAAAAGGTTTGAAGACATAGAGCCTCTACTCGTTCCCATGAGGAGTAGATGAAGTAGCAGGGTTGTTGGCGTTGTTTGGCGGTGCAGAAGAGCTTGGAGGTGCTGAAGCAGGTGGCGGTGAGGTAGCATCGTCTCCTTCCTCAATGATTCTGGCAGTGACTATGGCAGCAGAGGAAGAAAACTCAGAGTCTTCAAGAGATGGAGTCCCCAGCAGCACAGCTCTTTCCATGTGCGACGACAGGTTTCATGGGAAACGAAAGGGTTCTTGGTGGCAAGATTTCGGATGCGATTTACATCCACCAAGAGGCTTTTCATCTGTCTCTTCAACCAGTCATGATGCCTATCCTGCTTTTGATGAAGGGCCACAAGAAGCTCTCGGTCGTTGAGAACACGAGTGCGCTTCTTGGGTCTTGAAGCAGTGGCACTGTCAGTGGCTTCAATTGAAGCAGGGTGTGGTGCACGTGTAGTGCCAGCCAAAGGATACACCCTGGAGATGGCTTCAACACCTTCAACGTTTTGAGTGAAGCTCTGGTGTTCTGCATTCTGAAGACTCAGAGGTTGCTTGGCAGGTTCAGGATAGATGGCTTCAGCAGAGGTATCCACATCAGGCAAGAAGATCCGATGGTTGCGGGCTGAGGGCTGATACGAGATGGCAGAGTGAAGTTTGATCAGCCTCATTACCCAAGGAGCATAGAACTTTAAACCAAACAGATCTGAGCCTGATGCAGCTAGTTGGCGTATGAAGAAATCTTGTGCGTTGAAGCATTTGCCATGAAGGATACAGAATATCAGAGTCTTCATTGCACCCTCGATCTTGGCATTTGGAGAGTGTCCTTTAATGGGCCAGAGAGTCCGCCGGATGATGTGATAGATGGTCCTGGGCAGGTACTCAAGGTCTTCAACAAAGAACTCTGTGGGATAAGGAGCATCGTGGGGCAATGGCTTCATCATGGAGAGCATCTGACTCATATTCGGTTCAGGCCTCTGAAATATGCTCTCAATAGCTTCAGTGTGTTGCCGACAGCCTTGCTCGAAGAATTCGCCTGGAGTGGGCAGGCCAGTGAGCTCAATGATATCAAATGCATTGGCTTCGTGATGAACGTTGCCGGTCATCCACTCCAGGACCCAAGTCTTCGGATCTCTGTTGTATCCTTTGATGTGCAGTGTGGCATAGAATTGTAGCAGGAGCTCTTCGTTCCAATGCTCTTCATCAGTAACAAACTGTAGTAGACCCACTTGTTTGAAGCAATCCAACGCTTCCTCTAGACAGGGCAGACCAGCAATAGCTTCAACATCAAGGTGCTTGTGTGGGAAAATGCGACCTTGGTTGTACAATATGCAAGAGTAGTAGCTGCGCTGAGGATAGCTCTAG
Organism: Triticum dicoccoides; assembly: GCF_002162155.2. Classification (NCBI taxonomy): domain Eukaryota; kingdom Viridiplantae; phylum Streptophyta; class Magnoliopsida; order Poales; family Poaceae; genus Triticum; species Triticum dicoccoides. The sequence continues at coordinate 567,051,754 of NC_041390.1, read as the reverse complement.
AACCTATCTGACGAAATCCTTTCCCTTGAATAGGGGTTCTTGGAGCTATTGAAGAAAGTATTATCTGCCCTGAAGCTATTGATGTTGAAGGAACCAGGTGCTGATGCAGGACCTGGGAACCTTGGCATTCTTGGGATTGGCTTCTGAACATGAGGCCTGTGCTGAACATGGTAGTTGAATTGTGGACCGGCAGCAGACTCAGGAACAGAAGTGTCAGGATCAGTAGCTTCGCTGTCTTCTGAAGCTTTTGGTGGGGAGGGCTCCACATTAGCTTCAATGTTGGTTGTGGCAGCCTCAAGATTTTCATCCTCCGCTTGACTAGCTGGAGGGTCTGTCACAAGCACGTTCTCCTGGAGAACTGCTTCATGGTGGAGCAGGGGAGTGGGATCTTGTGGTACTTCATCTGCGGCTGATGCAGCCGGAATGTCTTTAGCAGAGACTTGAGGCCTTGGACCTTTGTGAAGCCTGCGGAACACAGACGACGCCTATGGAGTTGGAGTGGGCTGGGCCTCAAAGTCTTCTTCCTCTTGTGGGCAATCCGCCCATGAAGCATCCTGTGCAATTGGCGTCAATGGACGACCAACGCTGATGAGTTCGCTGTGTTCTAATTGAGGAAGGGCTGCATCATCTTCTAAATTGTCACCATGACCAATGTCTTCAGCAGTGATGGGATCAGCTGCTGGAATGACTTCAGCTTCAGGAGCCTCTGTGGAAGCAGGCTCATGAACCGTCAGTTGACGTTCTGCGTCAGGGTGAACCATAGAAATGGGTTCAACTATCGAGGGCTCTGTGGGAGCAGCCCGAGCTTTCTTGGTCTTTCTCTTTTTCTTGCTGGGGGCAGTAGGAGAGGCTTCAGAGTGTTTCCTCTTCCGGGCTTCAGCCTCTGCAGTTCTCGTCTTCTTGAGCTCTGAAGCGGTTGACCGGCTCTTTGGCTTCGAGCCAGTCATTGCAGTTGGGAAGACAAGCGGAACTGCTTCCTGCCTTGGTGCCTCTGGTTCAGCTGGAACAGTCTTCTTCTTTTTCTTTGCGGCCATCTTGGGGTCGATGCCAGGACGCCCAAGTGCCTTGCGCTTCTCAGCCTCATTGTAGGTTTGCACACATCTGTCAGCCAGAGACTTCATCCGCTCACGTGAACCCTGAGCTTCTGCATGCTTCTTCAGAAAGTTTTCCTTTAGCTCATGCAACATGATCTTGAAGCTCTTCACTTCTTGCACGCTGAGCTTGGCCATATTCTTCTTGAACTGAGCCTTTTCATGATCAATTTTCTGCTTCAGTTCAACAATGCGCTGGGCAATAGCAAGTTCTGAAGCAATAGCGCCTTGGAAGGCGACGCTGAGGCCAACGGGCAGCTGTAGATCTTCAAAGCTGATGTTTGGTGTGGCAAACCACTCGTCAATGAAGTTGTGGATGATGGCGACATCAAAGAGAGGCAGATTGTTGAAGATTTCTGCTTCTTCTTTGCTCTTGATGAGTTGCTCAAGAGCGTCATCTCCAAGATCTTCATCACTTGACAGATCAATGGCTTCACTGCGCAGGATGGCAGCAGCTGTGAGCTCTTTGCCAGTGTGAGACAGAGGCATCTTGGCCTTCTGGTGCCTTGAGACGCGTGATAAGTCTTCATACTGCACACTGTCTTCAGGAGGTGCAGTCGCCAATGGCTTCGCCTTTGAGATTTTTGGTGAAGGGGCTGGCTTTGAAGCTTTTGGCTTCTTCTACTGCTTCGGCTTCGGCACTGCAGGCACTGCAGGCGCTTCATCAGACTCAGTATCAGCTGCAGGCTCATTCACTGCAGTCCCTTGAACCAAGATGTAGGTGATGAGGCCTTCAAGGTTGGCATACAGACCGATGACATTGGGTTCTGCTTCTCGTGTGCCATCTGCCCTTGGTGCTGAGGGACCAGGGTTGAAGTCTAACCCAAATTTCTTCTTGTTCTGCTTCGCTGAGTTTTGGGCAAACTGGAAGTTGCGCTTGAACAGATTGTCGTCACGACACCAGAGTAGTGACGACGGATGGGCATCATCAGGCTGTGGCCCACGGACCATGCATGGATAGAAGCTTTGGGCAATAGCTTCATCTCTGGACCTGGGTACAAGATTCTTATATAAGATGTCTCCCCACAGTCTTTTTATGGCACTTTTCTCAGCATACTCTTGGGTTGTGAAGCGGTATTTGAACCATTGTTCTGCCCAATAGCGTCGAATCCATTGGATTCGGGTCTTGCGCTGACCATAATTCTCTTCAGGATCTGTTTTATACATTTCTGCCAGTTCATCAGGCAGATCTTTGGATGTTCCTCCACGTCGCTGTCTGCCCCCCTTCCTTGCTGTTGTTTCTGAAGCCATAAACCTTAACTTGGAAGGCTTCAAGACGTTCAAAGGCTTCAAAGGCTTTCTTTTGCTGGACCAACAGGAACTGGCTTCAGGAGAATTTATGTGATGCTGTAAGAATTCTGCAAATGAATGCAGACTATGAGAACCAAAGGATTCTCCCACGGACATGTACCTGTGACAGCATTAAGGTGCGAGGGAAGGGGAAGAGGTCATATGCATTCTCATAAGATTTTGAAGATAAATCAGTTTAGAAGACATTGACCTCATCGTGCGAAGACATTCACTCATAGATAAGAAGTTGGTTCCAGATTTGTACAAATCCACATATCAGTACAAGTGAGGAATCTAACTACTTTGTGGAGCACAAGTGAATATACTAGGCATGTTATGAGATGCAGTTTGAGAGAGATCTAGTTTGTGTGAGCAGAAACTGCTTGTGGTAGAAAGTGACAGATCAATAGGATCAACGGTGCTGTAAAAAGGGAGTTTTATTTACCACACTGAGAACTGCTAGATGAAGTGGGAGATGAGGCCGAGCAGTTCACTCGTCCGTGCCCTAACTTGGCGACGGAGGAGACCTACGGCGACGGCGGAGAGGACTATGTCCGCGGTCGGCGTGAAGACGGCGTCGGAGAGGTTGCGGCAGCGAAGCGCTTCGTCGCCGGCGTCGTCGAGAGCTAGCGGTGGCGCTAGGGTTCATGCGAGGGTGGAAGAAGAGATAGTTACCGCTGTGAGTGTGTATTTATAGGCACAAGGGCGGCACTGTGCTATTACACAGGTGCCCCTGGCGATTCACATCTGAGGAACGCGTGGCCAGTTTGCGGAAGTTTGGGGTTTGTTCCACGTCCCACGCACGCCTGGATTGTCGGGTGGTCGTTCCTGCTTCTCCGGATTTTATATGGAGGAATGAGCATTGAAAACGGACTTTATGGTTGTCTCTATATCTTCTGCTGACAAGGACGCAGTGAAGACATTCGACAGTTTCTATAGAATGCATATGACTTAGAGAGATAGAGTTTGAGATAGAAAGCATAGAGAAGTTTGGGGTCCGATCACATTCACTTAGTTCAAAAGATTCAACATGAAGACATAGCTATAAGTGAATGTTGTAGAGGACAGAACACTAGCATATATATATATATCTATAGTCAACATGGTGAAGATAATCATGAAAATATGTTGAGTTCGAAGCCAAATCAAATGTGAAGACATTGCAAGGTAACGCCATGAGAGAAACACTTCAAAATAGAACGTTTGGTGGTGGCGTTACCCACCGTATAGGAAGTATTAGAACCAGACATGGCGCACAATTATCGTGGCGCTCCGAAGTCAAATTCCACATTAATGTATTCACACTTAGAATGTATGTCTTCATTGATTGAAGATATACTTCACTTCGTGTGTTGCACATCTACGTCATCAATATGCATAAGGGTTAGGATGTGTGCCTGATCACAGGACATTTGAGGATTCCAGGATATTTAGCTCACACCGTAACTTGCAAAACCTCTTCTCATCCAAGGGTTTGGTGAAGATATCTGCCAATTGCTCTTCAGTGTTGACGTGTATGATATCAATGTCTTCCTTCACAACATGATCTCTGAGAAAGTGATGACGAATTTCAATGTGCTTTGTCTTCGAGTGCTGAACTGGGTTGTTGGCAATCTTGATGGCGCTTTCGTTGTCGCAGTAAAGTGGCACTTGCTTCAGATGAATGTCATAGTCCTTGAGTGTTTGCTTCATCCACAGAAGCTAAGCGCAGCAAGATCCAGCAGTAATGTATTCAGATTCAGTAGTGGAGAGAGATACACAGTTCTGCTTCTTTGAAGACCAACATACAAGTGATCGTCCCAGAAAGTGACATGTGCCTGATGTAGACTTACGATCAACTTTGTCACCAGCATAATCAGCATCCGAGAATCCAACCAAATCAAACTTTGAGCCCTTTGGATACCATAATCCTAGAGTTGGGGTGTGAGCCAAATATCGAAGAATTCGCTTCACAGCTAAGTGATGCGACTCCTTTGGTGCCGCTTGAAATCGAGCACACATGCAAACACTAAGCATAATATCTCGCCTAGATGCAGATAAAGTAAAGAACCAATCATGGAGCGGTATACCTTTTGATCGAACTCTTTACCATTGTCGTCAGGACCCAGATGATGTTTGGCTGGCATTGGTGTTGTGAAGCCTTTGCAGTCTTGCATACCGAACTTCTTCAGGCAATCTTTGAGATACTTCTCTTGAGATATGAAGATGCCATTGCGTTGTTGTCGTATTTGAAGACCAAGGAAGAACTTCAGCTCCCCCATCATGGACATCTGATATTGCTCTTGCATCATATATCCAAACTCTTCACTGTACTTCCGATTGGTGCAGCCGAAGATAATGTCATCCACATATATTTGGCACACAAACAGTTCACCATCATATGTCTTCGTGAAAAGAGTGGGATCTAGGGAACCAGGTATGAAGCCTTTGCTCTTCAGGAAGTATTTGAGTGTGTCATACCAGGCCCTAGGGGCTTGTTTGAGGCCATACAGTGCCTTGTTGAGCTTGTATACCATGTCAGGATGTTTTGGATTTTCAAAGCCAGGTGGTTGTGCAACATACACTTCTTCAATCTTGCCATTGAGAAAGGCACTCTTCACATCCATTTGATATAGAAGTATGTTATGATGATTTGCATAGGCCAGCAGTATGCGTATGGCTTCAAGCCTAGCCACAGGAGCAAATGTTTCATCGAAGTCAATGCCTTCCACTTGAGTATATCCTTGAGCAACGAGACGAGCTTTGTTTCTGACAACTTGACCATGCTTATCTTGCTTGTTGCGGTATATCCATTTGGTGCCTATTATGTTGTGCTTCCGTGGATCAGGACGCTTAACCAGTTCCCATACATTATTCAGCTCAAACTGTTGAAGCTCTTCTTGCATAGCTTGAATCCATTCAGGTTCCATGAAGGCTTCTTCAACTTTCTTGGGTTCTGATATTGAGACGAATGCGAAGTGCCCACAGAAATTTGCTAGCTGAGTTGCCCTTGAACGAGTGAGTGGACCAGGTGCATTGATGCTATCAATTATTCTTTCAATCTGCACTTCATTGGCAACGCGAGGATGTGCAGGGCGAAGACTTTGCTCTTGCTGTTCACTGTCGTTGTTGGAAGGAATGTCTTCAGGCTGAGGAATGTCTTCATGTTGATCAGGTGCTGAAATGATAAGTTCTTCTTCGGGAAGAGCTTCAGATGGTATAATCTCTCCAGTTCCCATTAGCTTGATTGATTCACTGGATGGAACTTCATCTAGCACACTTGGCAGCTGCTCTCTTTGTGATCCGTTGGTCTCATCGAACCGCACATCCATTGTTTCAACCACTTTGTAATGAAAGAGATTGAAAACTCTGTAGGAGTGCGAATCCTTTCCATATCCAAGCATAAAACCCTCATGTGCTTTTGGTGCAAATTTTGAGGTGTGATGTGGGTCCTTGATCCAGCACCTTGCGCCAAATACTCTGAAGTAACTGACATTTGGCTTTTTGCCAGTAAGGAGCTCATAAGATGTCTTGTTCAGTAGTTTGTGAAGATAAACACGATTGATTGTATGACATGCAGTATCAATGGCTTCGGGCCAGAATTTTCTTGGAGTCTTGTATTCATCTAGCATGTACGACGACGCCATTCTGTTGTGGCGTGTACGGGGCTGAGAATTCATGTGTGATGCCCAAGGTATCAAGATATGTATCAAGGCCAGTGTTCTTGAATTCAGTGCCATTGTCACTTCTGATGTGCTTTATCTTGGCGCCAAAATTGTTCATAGCACGATTGGCGAAGCGTCTGAAGACATCCTGCACTTCAGTCTTGTAAAGGATTATGTGCACCCAAGTATATCTAGAATAATCATCTATAATAACGAAGCCATAGAGGCAAGCAGTAGTAGTTAGAGTTGAGTAATGAGTGGGACCGAAAAGATCCATGTGGAGCAGTTCGAAGGGTTGAGTAGTAGTCATGATTGTCTTCGAGGGATGTTTGGCCCTCGTCATTTTCCCTGCTTCACAGGCACCGCATAAATGGTCTTTCTTGAACTTGACGCCCTCGATGCCTATGACATGCTTCTTCTTCGCGAGGGTGTGGAGGTTCGTCATGCCAGCATGTCCAAGCCTCCGATGCCATAGCCAGCATTCTGAAGCCTTTGCTAGAAGACATACTACAAGTTGTGGCCCTGCTGAGAAATCTACCACATACAAATCATCTTTCCGATACCCTTCAAACACTAGAGACTTGTCAGATTCCATTAGTACCAGGCAACGATATTTTCCAAATATTACGACCATGTTCAAATCGTAAAGCATTGAGACAGACATTAAGTTGAAGCCAAGGGATTCAACAAGCATGACTTTATCCATGTGTTGATCCCTTGAGATTGCAACTCTACCTAGACCCAATGCCTTACTTTTACCAGTGTCAGCAAATGTGATGTGGCTCTTGTCGGATGGACGTAAAGTTGAGTCCATAAGAAGACTTCTTTTGCCAGTCATGTGATTTGTACACCCACTGTCAATAATCCATTCTGAAGACGCTCGTGTCGTACCCTACAGTGCAATTAGGGGGATAGGCTTCACCAAGAGCATTGTGAAGCAAAAACATTTGATGAACCAGTGGTTATGAAAGCTTAGATCCAGGTTAGGACTAATAGGGAGTGTAGCAAGCAATTCAGGTATGAAGTACATAGTAAGACCATTTGGGCATTTGATCTTGCGCCCTACAAGATGTTTAAGGTCCCCAGCAATAGCGTCAGACGATTTTGATTTTCTGCTGGAGACCTTTCCCTGCAAAAGAGAGTTAAGCCTTCTTAACCACCCACATCTTCAAGGGTGGCTTAAAAGCAATAAGTCTAAGTGCAGCATCTGAGAATTTTGGCTTTGAAGCCTTAGCAAACAGTCTTGCAGGTGGACAATAGTACTCATAAGAATAAGCAGAATAGTTCTTGGTCTTATGAACATAGCGGTTTGATGAACCGCTCTCATATTCATATGACTGAGTATGGTCTCCCTGCAAAACATTTGCGTTAGTGCGACTCAGGTGAGTCCTCTGTTTGTATGAAGCCTTTGGACCGTATGAAGCCTTTGGTCTGAGGTTTGTCTCCTTCAAGTGAGGTGTCATGAAGACATTCACAGGAAGATTTTCCAGACACTTTTTTGGAACCCAGATCTTCTTCATAGGCGGCCCATTCCTACATTTATTACCAATGTACCTGGCAAACACTTCACCATTCTGATTCTTAAACAATATATAGTTTGCATCAAAGGATTCATCAATGATAATGGGGTTAGCACAAGTGAAGCCAGTTAGATTGGATGGATCTGATGAAGGTTCCTTTGCAGCAACCCACATGGTTTTGGGGTACTGCTCAGGTTTCCAGTAAGAGCCATCTGCATTCATTTTCCTTACGAACCCAACACCCTCTTTCCTAGGGTTTCGGTTCAGAATCTGCTTTTTGAGGACATCACATAGTGTCTGATGCCCTTGAAGACTTTTGTACATCCCTGTTTCAAGCAGTGTCTTCAACCTAGCATTCCCATCAGCAATAGCGGAGGTATTCTCAACAGAGGGGTTAGTTATCGCATCAACAGTTGAAGATATTGCAACAGCAGTAGCAGTAGAACATTCAGCAACAGAAGTAGCATTATCACGCTCAATGCATTTAAGACATGGTGGTTCAAATCCTTCCTGAGCGGGACTGATCTGTTTGGCGCGAAGTGACTCGTTTTCCATTTGAAGATCTTCATGAACCGCTCTCAATTTCTCAAGATCTTGCTTCCTTTGAAGATAATCATAGGAAAGCTTTTCATGAGTTGTTGAGAGAGTTTCATGACGATTTTCAAGTTCCTGATATTTAACGTGAAGATTTTTTATGTCTTCAATTAAGGATTCAGATCGAGTCATTTCAGCACCCAACAGATCATCGCTTCTGTCTAACAGTTTTTGAATATGTTCCATAGCTTTCTGTTGTTCAGTTGCAATTTTAGCAAGTGTTTTTTAGCTAGGTTTTGAAACACAATCAGAGTCATCGTCACTAGATGTTTGATAGTGAGTAGTGCGTGTGTTTACCTTGGCACCGCGTGCCATGAAGCAGTAGGTAGAAGCGGAGCAGTCCTTGTCATTTGCATCGGTGTCGGTGATGAAGTCATTGTCTTCAGTGTTGAAGATGGACTTGGCAACGTATGCTGTAGCCAGACTTGCGACGCCTGAGTCGGATTCCTCTTCAGACTCCACCTCCGCCTCCTCAGAAGCAGACTCCTCCTCTGAATCCATTTCCTTGCCAACAAACGCACGTGCCTTGCCAGATGAGCTCTTCTTGTGTGATGAAGACTTTGAGGAAGACTTGGAAGAAGACTTTGAGTATTTCTTCTTCTTCTTCTTGTCGTCAGAGTCATATTCCTTGCTCTTCTTCTTCTTTTTGTTCTCATTGTCCCACTGTGGACACTCAGAGATGAAGTGGCCAAGTTTCTTGCACTTGTGACATGTTTTCTTCTTGTAGTCATGAGCAGGAGCTTCATCATTCCTTGAACTTGATCGGGAAGGCTTTCTGAAACCTTTCTTCTTCGTGAATTTTTGGAACTTATTAACAAGCATAGCAAGTTCCCTTCCAATGTCTTCAGGATCATCAGAACTGCTATCAGATTCTTCTTCAGATGAGGAGACAGCTTTTGCCTTCAAGGCACGAGTTCGCCCATAATTTGGACCGTAGATGTCTCTTTTCTCCGAGAGCTGAAACTCATGTGTATTGAGCCTCTCAAGTATGTCAGACGGATCGAGTGTCTTGAAATCAGGACGTTCTTGGATCATTAGGGCCAGGATGTCAAACGAACTATCAAGTGATCTCAGCAGCGTCTTGACGACTTCGTGTTTGGTAATCTCAGTGGCACCAAGGGCTTGAAGCTCATTTGTGATGTCAGTGAGCCGGTCAAATGTGTGCTGGACATTCTCATTGTCATTTCGCTTGAAGCGGTTGAAGAGATTGCGAAGGACACTGATTCTTTGATCTCTCTGGGTTGAGATGCCTTCATTGACCTTGGAGAGCCAGTCCCAGACCAGCTTGGATGTCTTCAAAGCACTCACACGGTCATATTGTCCTTTGGTCAGATGACCACAGATGATGTTCTTGGCAGTAGAGTCCAGTTGAACGAATTTCTTGACATCAGCAGCAGTGACACCTTCTCCAGCCTTGGGAACGCCGTTCTCGACGACATACCATAGGTCGACGTCAATGGCTTCAAGATGCATACGCATCTTATTCTTCCAGTAGGGATATTCAGTTCCATCGAAGACGGGGCACGCAGCGGAGACTTTAATTATCCCTGCAGTCGACATAGCTAAAACTCCAGGTGGTTAAACCAAATCACACAGAACAAGGGAGCACCTTGCTCTGATACCAATTGAAAGTGCGTTATATCGACTAGAGGGGGGGTGAATAGGTGATTTTTATGAAAGTCTTCAAAACGTGGAAGTTATGAAGACAAACGGTAGAGATATGCCTATTACTATGCAGCGGAAGTTAGACTACACTAGGCAAGCCATGGTCAAGTATCAACAGAGTGAAAGCACAGTGACAAATAGCTGTAGTGTAATAAGGATCAGGTAGGAAGATATTATGAAGCCAAACAGATCATACACTCACGTTGTGAAGACAAAAGATAGAACAGACACGCAATGACTTCACAATGAGTGATCAGTAAGTAAAAGGAAATGAAGATGAAACCAGTGACTCGTTGAAGACAATGATGTGTTGGACCAGTTCCAGTTGCTGTGACAACTGTACGTCTGGTTGGAGCGGCTAGGTATTTAAACCTTAGGACACACAGTCCCGGACACCCAGTCCTGAACACGCAGCTCAGGACACCAAGTCCTCACCGTATTCTCCTTGAGCTAAGGTCACATAGTCCTCGCCCAATCACTCTGGTAAGTCTTCAAGGTAGACTCCCAAACCTTCACAGACTTCGTTCACTGGCAATCCACAATGTCTCTTGGATGCTCTGAACGCGACGCCTAACCGTCTGGAGGATGCACAGTCCTCAAGTGTAATAAGTCTTCAGATCACACAGACAAGAAGACTTAAGTGATGCCCAATTCTCTCTGGCTCTGGTGGTTAGGGCTTTATCCTCGCAAGGAATTCTCTCTCTCAAAGGCTTCGAGGTGGGTTGCTCTCAAATGAAAAAAGCCGTACTCTCAATCTGAGCAGCCAACCGTTTATGGTTGTAGGGGGTGGGCTATTTATAGCCACTTGGCAACCCGACCTGATTTGTCCGAAATGACCCTGGATCACTAAGGAACTGACGCGTGTCTCAACAGTCAGATTTCAAACTCTCATGGCAACTTTACTTGGGCTACAAGAAAAGCTGACTTGTCCGGCTCTGGACAAGATTCACTCTCATTGTCTTCACTCAAAGACATAGGTTTTTGGTTTAGGCATCACTTCAGTCATTCTGACTGGTTCTCCTGGACCCCACTTAACAGTACGGTGGTTCCTATGACTCAACACAAAAGAAAAAGAACTACGAAAGATCTAAGTCTTCGAGCTCCATAGGCTTCATATCGTGTCTTCTCTTGTCATAGTCTTCAATGTGAATATCTTCATATACCACCTTTGACTTCAATGTCTTCATACATTTTTAGGGGTCATCTCTGGTAGTAAAGCCGAGTCAATGAGGGACTTCTACCTGTGTTATCCTGCAATTCTCACAAACACATTAGTCCCTCAACTAGGTTTGCCGTCAATACTCCAAAACCAACTAGGGGTGGCACTAGATGCACTTACACAGGGCGTGTTTGATGGGGAGGTAGGCTAGAGGGGTGGGAGGCGCCGATGCGGTCGGGCCACCCATCACCGGCACAGGGGTCTGCCGGTCATGGATGCGTCCGCTCCCCATCCTCCTCCTGTCCTCGACCGAGTGCATGCGGGCGCCGTTCTGGCGATGTTTGAGGCAGGGCATCTACTGCTGTTTCGTCTCTAGGGTGGACGTTTTGGATCAAAGCAGACGCCTTTTCGGTCGTGGGGCCGTCTGGATGGAGGGCAGCGGCCCTTGCGGCGGGAGCTGCGATGTTCATGAGCGGAATGTGCGTCTGAGGTGCGGGCAGCCAGCCATGGCCATGCGGGTGGCATGGATGTTGGTGTGCGGCGTAGCATGGGTATGCCAAAAGGGTGTCCGGGGTACATAACTTGTCTGGTTTCACCGGACGTCGGTGGCGGCATCCGCGGACGTCGTTCCCCTTCTTGAAGGCCCCAGTGCGGTTGCTCCCACTTCTCTCGGTCTGCTCCAGGTGAAAACTTGATCTTCATGAACGGACGGTGGAAACACTCCAATGCCATCCCCTTCTAGGAGACACCGTATTGGAACTCATGCTTCGCTCGTGTCCGGCTCACCTCTCCACAGTGGCTAGCTCCTGGTGTTGGTCTCCGTCGACTCCAAGCGGTTTGTCTTGTGTATCTGTAGTATGCTTGGGGTCGTTGGGACGGTGTTATGGTGCTCGGCACCTTTGTATCTTGCCTTGGGTGTGTGTGAGGAGTGTGTGTTGACGTGCGTTTGTATCGCTTGGTCCAGTTGTCTAATGGTAACTTGTTTCATCTGTTTGAGCAAATCATTTTGAGCTTTAAGTACTTGTTCTACTTGAGTGGTAACCATAGAAGCATCTTTACTAATAACTTTAAGTTCACCTTTAACATTAGCCATATAATCACCCAAGTGTTCAAGCATATTTGAATTGTATTTCAATTGTCTACCAAAATAAGCATTAAAATCTTCTTGCTTAGCATAAATTTATCAAACTCATCTAAGCATGGGCTAGCAAATTTAGTAAATGGGATTTCAGCTTTATCATAACTATAGAGAGAATTTACCTTTACTACCTGTGTCGGGTTATCAAGACTATGAGTTTCTTCAATAGGTAAAGGATTAAGATCATATGTTTCTTCAACAGGAGGTAAATTAAGACCGTGTATTTCTTCAATAGGAGGTAAATTCTTAACATCTTCAGCTTTAATACCTTTTTCTTTCATAGATTTCTTTGCCTCTTGCATATCTTCAGGACTGAGAAATAGAATACCCCTCTTCTTCGGAGTTAGTTTAGGAATAGGCTCAGGAATTGGCTCTGGAGGCGTCCAATTATTTTCATTTGTCAACATATTATTTAATAGAATTTTAGCTTCATCCGGTGTTCTTTCCCTGAAAACAGAACCAGCACAACTATCCAGGTAATCTCTGAAGGCATCGGTTAGTCCATTATAAAAGATATCAAGTATTTCATTTTTCTTAAGAGGATGATCAGGCAAAGCATTAAGTAATTGGAGAAGCCTCCCCAAGCTTGTGGGAGACTCTCTTCTTCAATTTGCACAAAATTATATATATCCCTTAAAGCATTTTGTTTCTTATGAGCAGGGAAATATTTAGCAGAGAAGTAATAAATCATATCCTGGGGACTACGCACACAACCAGGATCAAGAGAATTAAACCATATCTTAGCATCACCTTTTAATGACAGCGGAAATATTTTAAGGATATAAAAGTAACGAGTTCTCTCATCTTTAGTGAACAGGGTGGCTATATCATTCAATTTAGTAAGATGTGCCACAATAGTTTTAGATTCATAACCATGAAAAGGATCAGATTCAACCAAAGTAATTATATCAGGATCAACAGAGAATTCATAATCCTTATCAGTAACAAAGATAGGTGAAGTAGAAAAGCAGGGTCAGGTTTCATTCTGGCATTTAGAGATTGCTTACTCCATTTAGCTAATAACCTTTTGAGTTCATTTCTATTTTTGCAAGCTAAAATAGCTAAAGAAGCTTCTTGATCAAAAACATAACCCTTAGGAATAACAAGTGATTCTTCATCATCACTTTCATCAATATCATCAGATTCAATATTTTCAATCTCTCTAGCCCTAGCAAGTTGTTCATCAAGAAAATCACTAAGTGGCACAGTAGTATCAGGCATAGAGGTAGTTTCATCATAAGTATCATGCATAGCAGAAGTGGCATCATCAATAACATGCGACATATCAGAATGAATAGCAGAAGCAGGTGTAGGTATCGCAAGCTTACTCATAACAGAAGGTGAATCAAGTGCAGAGCTAGATGGTAGTTCCTTACCTCCCCTCGTAGTTGAGGGATAGATCTTGGTTTTTGGATCTCTCAAGTTCTTCATAATGATAAGCAGATATATATCCCAAGTGACTCAAAGAATAGAGCTATGCTCCCTGGCAACGGCGCCAGAAAATAGTCTTGATAACCCACAAGTATAGGGGATCGCAACAGTTTTCGAGGGTAGAGTATTCAACCCAAATTTATTGATTCGACACAAGGGGAGCCAAAGAATATTCTCAAGTATTAGCAGCTGAGTTGTCAATTCAACCACATCTGGAAACTTAATATCTGCAGCAAAGTGTTTAGTAGCAAAGTAATATGATAGTGATGGTAACGGTAGCAAAAGGTAACAATAGTAAAAGTAATGTTTTTGGTATTTTGTAGTGATGATAGAAATAGCAATGGAGAAGTAAATAAGCAAAGAACAATATATGAAAAGCTCGTAGGCAATGGATCGGTGATAGAGAATTATGCCAGATGCGGTTCATCATGTAACAGTCATAACCTAGGGTGACACAGAACTAGCTCCAGTTCATTGATATAATGTAGGCATGCATTCCGAATATAGTCATACGTGCTTATGGAAAAGAACTTGCATGACATCTTTTGTCCTACCCTCCCGTGGCAGCGGGGTCCTTACGGAAACTAAGGGATATTAAGGCCTCCTTTTAATAGAGAACCGAAACAAAGCATTAACACATAGTGAATACATGAACTCCTCAAACTACGGTCATCACCGGTAAGTATCCCGATTATTGTCACTTCGGAGTTAACGGATCATAACACATAATAGGTGACTATAGACTTGCAAGATAGGATCAAGAACACTCATATATTGATGAAAACATAATAGGTTCAGATCTGAAATCATGGCACTCGGGCCCTAGTGACAAGCATTAAGCATAGCAAAGTCATAGCAACATCAATCTCAGAACATAGGGATCAAACCCTAACAAAACTAACTCAATTACATGATAGATCCCATCCAACCCATCACCGTCCAGCAAGCCTACGATGGAATTACTCACACACGGCGGTGAGCATCATGAAAATGGTGATGGAGGATGGTTGATGATGATGCTGGGGACGGATTCCCCTCTCTAGAGCCCCGAACGGACTCCAGATCAGCCCTCTCGAGAGGTTTTAGGGCTTGGTGGCAGCTCCGTATCGTAAAACACGATGATTTCTTCTCTCTGATTTTTCTCCCCAAAACTCAATATATGGAGTTGGAGTTGGAGTCGGAGAGGCAATAGGGGGCCCACGAGGTAGGGGGCGTGCCCTAGGGGGGCAGGCGCTCCCCCCACCCTCGTGGAGAGGTGGTGGTCCCCCTGGCCTTCATCTTTTGCACGTATTTTTCTTATTTTCTGAAAAGTGGCTCCGTGAAGTACTTGAACTCGAGCATGTATCTGTTACCACTTAGCATCTTTCTTTTCCATGAGATATTTAATAGCAGCGTGGTCAGTGTGAATAGTTACTTTAGAATCAACAATATAAGGTCTGAACTTATCACAAGCAAATACAACTGCCAAGAATTCTTTTTCAATGGTAGCATAATTTCTTTGAGCATTGTCTAGGGTTTTACTAGCATATTGAATAACATTTAATTTCTTATCAACTCTTTGTCCTAGAACAGCACCTACATTATTTCAGTGAACTATCTGTTACCACTTATTTCAGTACTTGCAGAGAATACCTTGCTGGAAACCGCTTATCATTTCCTTCCGCTCCTCGTTGGGTTCGACACTCTTACTTATCGAAAGGACTACAATAGATCCCCTATACTTGTGGGTCATCATGTACCGAAGGTAGTTCGGAGTCCTGGATAAGATCGGGGACATGACGAGGAGTCTCGAAATGGTCGAGACGTAAAGATCGATATATTGGATGACTATATTCGGACATCAAAAAGGTTCCGAGTGATTCGGGTATTTTTCGGAGTACCGGAGAGTTATGGGAATTCACCGGGAGGGTCAATGGGCCTTCATGGGCTTTAGTGGAAATAGAGGGCAGCAAGGAAGTCTGGGGTGCGCCCCCCCCCAAGGCCCAAACCGAATTGGTTTAGGGCTTTGGGGGCCGGCCCCCTCTTTCCTTCTCCTCTCCTCCTCTTTCCTTCCCCTCCTAGTTGGACTAGGAAAGGGGGAACCTACTCCTAGTATGAGTAGGGTTCCCCCCTTGGGGCGCACTCTATGAGGCCGCCCCCCCTTCCCTTGGTCCTTTATATACGGGGGCAGGGGCACCTCCAGACACACAAGTTGATCTATTGATCTATTCCAGCCATGTGCGGTGCCCCCTCCACCATAATCCACCTCGATTATATCGTAGCGGTGCTTAGGAGAAGCCCTGCGTCGGTAGCATCATCATCACCGTCATCACCCCGTCGTGCTAAAGAAACTCTCCCGTGAAGCTCTGCTGGATCGGAGTTCGTGGGACGTCATCGAGCTGAACGTGTGCTGAACTCGGAGGTGTCGTGCGTTCGGTACTTGGATCGGTCGGATCATGAAGACGTACGACTACATCAACCACGTTGTGCTAACGCTTCCGCTTTCGGTCTACAAGGGTACGTAGACACACTCTCCCCTCTCGTTGCTATGCATCACCATGATCCTGTGTGTGCCGTAGGATTTTTTTTGAAATTACTACTTTCCCCAACAGCTGGATGCCGGCGGGATGATGTTGAGGCTTTGGGCCTCAATGAATAACTTAAAACTTGTATTATCAGTTTTTAGACATGAGAATTGGGGGAGGAGGGGAAGCACCTTATAAATTTAAAAAATGGCAATGTGCAACTCTTGCAACAATTATGTAATTTACCGAGTTTCATATAATTATGGTGGTCGGAATTATGTACAACCCTTCGCGTGAGCCCAAGCTTCCAAGTACCCCGCCTCAGAGAGAGAGCGAGAGAGAGAGAGAGAGACTGCTACCTCTTGACCATGCGTTGGTTTTTCCTTGAAGAGGAAAGGGTGATGCAGCAAAGCAGTGTAAGTATTTCCCTCAGTTTTTGAGAACCAAGGTATCAATCCAGTAGGAGACCACGCGCGAGTCACCTCGTACCTACACAAACAAATAAGAACCTCACAACCAACACGATAAAGGGGTTGTCAATCCCTTCATGGCCACTTGCAAGAGTGAGATCTGATAGAGATAATAATAATAATAAGATAAATATTTTTGGTATTTTTATGATATAAATTGAAAGTAAAGATTGTAGAATAAAATAGATTGGAAACTTGTATGATGGAAAATAGACCCGGGGGGCATAGGTTTCACTAGTGGCTTCTCTCAAGATAGCATAAGTATTACGGTGGGTAAACAAGTTATTGTCGAGCAATTGATAGAATTGAGCATAGTTATGAGAATATCTAGGTATGATCATGTATATAGGCATCACGTCCGTGACAAGTAGACCGACTCCTGCCTGCATCTACTACTATTAGTCCACACATCAACCGCTATCCAGCATGCATCTAGAGTATTAAGTTCATAAGAACGGAGTAACGCCTTAAGCAAGATGACATGATGTAGAGGGATAAACTCATGCAATATGATATAAACCTCATCTTTTTATCCTCGATGGCAACTATACAATACGTGTCGTTTCCCTTTTTGTCACTAGGATCAAGCACCGCAAAATTGAACCCAAAGCTAAGCACTTCTCCCATTGCAAGAAAGATCAATCTAGTAGGCCAAACCAAACTGAAAATTCGAAGAGACTTGCAAAGATAACCAATCACACATAAAAGAATTCAGAGAACATTCAAATATTGTTCATAGATAATCTTGATCATAAACCCACAATTCATCGGATCTCAACAAACACATCGCAAAAGAAGATTACATCGAATAGATCTCCAAGAGAATCGAGGATAACTTTTTATTGAGCTCCAAAGAGAGAGAAGAAGCCATCTAGCTAATAACTATGGACCCGAAGGTCTGAGGTAAACTACTCACACATCATCGAAGAGGCTATGGTGTTGATGTAGAAGCCCTCCGTGATCAATGCCCCCTCTGACGGAGCACCGGAAAAGGCCCCAAGATGGGATCTCACAGGTACAGAAGGTTCCAGCGGTGGAATTAGGTTTTTGTGGTGCTCCCCGATGTTTTCAGGGTACACGGGTATATATAGGATGAAGAAGTAGGTCGGTGGAGCCACGAGGGTGGAGGGCGTGCCCAGGGGGGTAGGCGCGCCCCCTGCCTCGTGGCCTCCTCGTTGATTGCTTGACGTCGACTCCAAGTCCTCTGGAGCATGTTTGTTCCAAAAATCACGCTCCCGAAGGTTTCATTCCATTTGGACTCGATTTGATATTCTTTTTCTGTGAAACACTGAAATAGGCAAAAAAACAGCAATTTGGGTTGGGCCTCTGGTTAATAGGTTAGTCCCAAAAATAATATAAAAGTGTATAAATAAGCCCATTAAACATCCAAAATAGAATATATAATAGCATGGAGCAATCAAAAATTATAGATACGTTGGAGACGTATCAAGCATCCCCAAGCTTAATTCCTGCTCATCCTCGAGTAGGTAAATGATAAAAATAGAATTTTTGATGTGGAATGCTTCCTAACATATTTCTCAATGTAATTTTCTTTATTGTGGCATGAATGTCCAGATCCGAAAGATTCAAGATAAAAGTTTAATATTGACATAAAAATAATAATACTTCAAGCATACTAACTAAGCAATCATGTCTTCTCAAAATAACATGGCCAAAGAAAGGTCATCCCTACAAAATCATATAGTTTGGTCATGCTCCATTTTCGTCACACAATAATGCTCTCATCATGCACAACCCCGATGACAAGCCAAGCAATTGTTTCATACTTTAGTAATCTCAAACTTTTTTCAACTTCCACGCAATACATGAGCGTGATCCATGGATATAGCACTATGGGTGTAATAGAATATAATGAAGGGGGTTATGTGGATAAGACAAAAAAGGAGAAAGTCTCACATTGACGCGGCTAATAAATGGGCTAGGGAGATGCTCATCAATTGATGTCAATGCACCAGAGCTATAAATGTATGAAAGCTCAACAAAAGAAACTAAGTGGGTGTGCATCCAACTTGCTTGCTCACGAAGACCTAGGGCACTTGAGGAGGCCCATTGTTGGAATATACAAGCCAAGTTCTATAATGAAAAATTCCCACTAGTATATGAAAATGACAAAACAAGAGACTCTCTATCAGAAAGATCATGGTGCTACTTTGAAGCACAAGTGTGGAAAAAAGGATAGTAGCATTGCCCCTTTTTATTTTTATATTTTTTGGGCCTTCTTTTTTTATTTGGCCTTTCTCTTTTTTTGGGACAATGCTCTATTAATGATGATCATCACACTTCTATTTATTTACAACTCAATGATTACAACTCGATACTAGAACAAGATATGACTCTATATGAATGCCTCTGGCGGTGTACCGGGATGTGCAATGACTCATGAGTGAGATTTATGAAAGAATTATGAACGGTGGCTTTGCCACAAATACGAGGTCAACTACATGATCATGCAAGGCAATATGACAATGATGATGTGTGTCATAATAAACAGAACTGTGGAAAGTTGCATGGCAATATATCTCGGAATGTCTATGGAAATGCCATAATATGTAGGTATGGTGGCTGTTTTGAGGAAGATATAAGGAGGTTTATGTGTGACAGAGCGTATCGTATCACGGGGTTTGGATGCACCGGCAAAGTTTGCACCAACTCTCAAGGTGAGAAAGGGCAATGCACAGTACCGGAGAGGCTAGCAATGATGGAAGGGTGAGAGTGCGTATAATCCATGAACTGAACATTAGTCATAAAGAACTCACATAATTATTGCAAAATCTACAAAGTCATCAAAAACCAAGTATTATGCGCATGCTCCTAGGGGGATACATTGGTAGGAAAAGACCATCGCTCGTCCCCGACCGCCACTCATAAGGAAGACAATCAAATAACACCTCGTGTTTCAAATTTGTTACACAACGTTTACCATACGTGCATGCTACGGGACTTGCAAACTTGAACACAAGTATTTCTCAAATTCACAACTACTCAACTAGCACACCTTTAATATCACTATCTCCATATCTCAAAACAATCATCAAGTATCAAACTTCTCTTAGTATTCAATGCACTTATATGAAAGTTTTTTATAATATCAAAAGAAAATTACCATGCTGTTCTAAAGGACTCTCAAAATAATATAAATGAAGCATGAGATATCAATTATTTCTATAAAATGAAACCAACCGTGCTCTAAGATATATAAGTGAAGCACTAGAGCAAAAACTATATAGCTCAAAAGATATAAGTGAAGCGCATAGAGTATTCTAACAAATTCCGATTCATGTGTGTCTCTCTCAAAAGGTGTGTACAACAAGGATGATTGTGGTAAACTAAAAATCAAAGACTCAAATCATTCAAGACGCTCCAAGCAAAACACATATCATGTGGTAAATAAAAATATAGCTCCAAGTAAAGTTACCGATGAACGAAGACAAAAGAGGGGATGCCTTCCGGGGCATCCCCAAGCTTAGGATTTTTCGTGTCCTTGGATTTTACCTTGGGGTGCCTTGGGCATACCCAAGCTTAGGCTCTTTCCACTCCTTATTCCATAATCCATCAAATCTTTACCCAAAACTTGAAAACTTCACAACACAAAACTTAACAGAAAATCTCGTGAGCTCCGTTAGCGAAAGAAAACAAAACACCACTTCAAGGTACTGTAATGAACTAATTATTTATTTATATTGGTGTTAAACCTAATGTATTAAAACTTCTATATGGTTTATAAACTCCATTACTAGCCATAGATTCATCAAAATAGGCAAACAACACACGAAAAAGAGAATCTGTCAAAAACAGAACAGTCTATAGTAATCTGTAACTAACGCAAACTTATGGAACCCCAAAAATTCTAAAATAAATTGCTTGACATGAGGAATTAATCTATTAATCATCTGCAAAAATAATTAACTAAATATCACTCTCAAATAAAAAAAATGGCAGCCATTCTCGCGAGTGCTAAAGTTTCTATTTTTTACAGCAAGATCAAAAAGACTTTCCCCAAGTCTTCCTAACGGTTCTACTTGGAACAAACACTAATTAAACACAAAAAACACAACCAAAACAGAGGCTAGATAAATTATTTATTACTAAATACGAATAAAAGCAAGGAACAAAAAAAATTGGGTTGCCTCCCAACAAGCGCTATCGTTTAACGCCCCTAGCTAGGCATAAAAGCGAAGATCGATCTAGGTATCGCCATCTTTGGTAGGCAATCCATAAGTGGCTCTCATAATAGATTCATATGGTAATTTAATTTTCTTTCTAGGAAAGTGTTACATGCCCTTCTTTAACAGAAATTGGAATCTAATATTCCCTTCCTTTAATCAATAATTGCACCAATCGTTCTAAGGAAAGGTCTACCAAGAATAATAGGACATGAAGGATTGCAATCTATATCAAGAACAATGAAATCTACGGGCAAATAATTCCTATTTGAAACAATAAGAACATCATTAATTCTTCTCATAAGTTTCTTAATAGTGGAATCCGCAAGGTGCAAGTTTAAAGAGCAATCACGAAATTCACGGAAACCTAGCAAATCACACAAAGTTTTTGGGATCGTGAAAACACTAGCACTAAAATCACACAAAGCATAGCATTGATGATCTTTAATTTTAATTTTAATTGTAGGTTCCCACTCATCATAAATTTTTCTAGGGATAGAAACTTCCAACTCAAGTTTTTCTTCATAAGATTGCATCAAAGCATCAACGATATGTTTAGTAAAAGCTTTATTTTGACTATAAGCATGAGGAGAATTTAGCACGGATTGCAACAAGGAAATACAATCTATCAAAGAGCAATTATAATAACTAAATTCCTTGAAATCCAAGATAGTGGGTTCGTTGATATCTAAAGTTTCAACCTCTTCAATCCCACTTTTACCAATTTTTGCATCAAGATCTAAAAACTCTGAATTTTTGGGACGCCTTCTAACTAAAGTTGACTCATCTCCAGTCCCATCATTATCAAGATTAATATTTCAAAAGAAGGATTTAATAGGGGACACATCAATTACTTTTAGATCTTCATCTTTATTCTCATAAAACTAGAAGAACACGCCTTCACAAAGCAATCTTTCTTAGCACGCATCCTAGTGGTTCTTTCTTTGCACTCATCAATGGAAATTCTCATGGCTTTGAGAGACTAATTGATATCATGCTTAGGTGAAATAGATCTAAGTTTCAAAGAATCAACAACAAGAGAAATTCTATCCACGTTCCTAGCTAACTCATCAATCTTAAGCAATTTTTCTTCAATCAAAGCATTGAAACTCTTTTGCGAACTAATAAATTCTTTATTACTAGATTCAAAATCAGCGGGCATCTTACTATAATTTCAATAAGAATTTTTATAGAAATTACCATAATTATTAGAGGAACTACTAGGAAACGGCCTAGAATTAAAATTACATCTATACGCGTTGTTAGCAAAATTGTTCCTACCAACAAAATTCACATCCATAGATTCATTATTATTCTCAATCAAAGTAGACAAAGGCATATAATTAGGATCAGTAGGAGCACTCTTATTAGCAAACAATTTCATAAGTTCATCCATCTTTCCACTCAAAACATTAATATCTTCAATTGCATGCACCTTTTTACTAGTAGATCTTTCCGTGTGCCATTGAGAATAATTAACCATAATATTATCTAGGAGTTTGGTAGCTTCTCCTAAAGTGATTTCCATAAAAGTGCCTCCCGCGGCTAAGGATGGCAATTTTATCCATGGACATGGATACCCATGGATATCCAACCCGAATGGATATGGTTTGGATATGCTTTTGCGCCCATGGGTAGCATCCAAACCCAATCCGATTACTCGTGGATAGGGCATGGACATAATCTTGTACCCATGGATATATCCAAACCCGACCCGATCGTCTGACTTAACGAGCAGTATTCTGCTACCCTACCCCATAGTCACATGTTCCACTATAATTTTATCTTTTATCTAAAACATCCAAAAAAATTACACAATCCCCACTGTAACATACTCCAACGCACCTTCTCATCCTATTATCTACACTAATTAAATAACTTGTCGTTGAGAATCGGTGCCATCTCCTTGAGTTACTCCTCTCATAGCCCTAGAGGATGCCGCCGCTGCCAGCCGCTACCCCCACGTAAGGTGGATCGCTGCAGCGGCCACTACTGGCTTGCGACAACCCAGCTCCATTCGCTTTTCCACACACGCATTGATGCATGGCCGCAACAGTGGGACAATGCAAGGGCTATGACTGCACGGTAGGGAGTGAGCACGCCAATGCAGAGTGCACATTATGCAATGAGTTATGTCTTATGTATAGGTCTTGAGAGGACCCGATGGATATCCAATGGGTATGGATATCCATCGGATTTGGACATGGTCACAATTTTTCGTCCATGGATTTTTTCATGGATGGGCTGGGACTGTCTTCATGGATATGGATATGGATTTGGTATTGTTCAACCCGATCCAAACCCAACCCATTGCCATCCTTACCCGCGGCCGAATCTAAAGGATTTCTAGAAGCAAAATTCAATCTGGAATAATTTTTTTGTATAATCATCCATAAATTCAAACCATGTGTAGGGCAATTACGTATCACTAATTTCATCCTCTCCCAAGATTGTGCAACATGTTCATGATCAAGTTGCTTAAAATTCATAATATCGTTTCTAAGAGAGATGATCTTAGCGGGAGGAAAATACTTAGAGATAAAAGCATATTTGCACTTATTCCATGAATCAATACTATTTTTAGGCAAATAGGAAAACCAAGCTTTAGCACGATCTCTAAGCAAAAACGGAAATAGCTTAAGTTTGACAATATCATTATCCACATCCTTCTTCTTTTGCATATCACACAAATCAACAAAGTTGTTTAGATGGGTAGCGGCATCTTCACTAGGAAGGCCAGAAAATGGATCTTTCATGACAAGATTCAACAAAGCAGTATTAATTTCACAAGATTCAGCATCGGTAAGAGGAGCAATCAGAGTGCTAATAAAATCATTATTGTTGGTATTGGCAAAGTCACACAATTTAGTATTATCTTGAGCCATCGTGACAAGCAAGCAATCCAACACACAAGCAAACAAGCGGAGAAAAAGCGAATGGAAAGAGAGGGCGAAAGGAAAAGAGGGCGAATAAAACGGCAAAGGTGAAGTGGGGGGAGGAAAACGAGAGGCAAATGGCAAATAATGTAATGTGAAGGATAAGAGTTGTTATGGGTACTTGGTATGTCTTGACTTGGCGTAGATCTCCCCGGCAACGGCGCCAGAAATCCTTCTTGCTACCTCTTGAGCATGCGTTGGTTTTCCCTTGAAGAGGAAAGGGTGATGCAGCAAAGCAGCGTAAGTATTTCCCTCAGTTTTTGAAAACCAAGGTATCAATCCAGTAGGAGACCCCGCGTGAGTCACCTCGTACCTACACGAACAAATAAAAACCTCGCAACCAACATGATAAAGGGGTTGTCAATCCCTTCACGGCCAATTGCAAGAGTGAGATCTGATAGAGATAATAATAATAAGATAAATATTTTTGGTATTTTTATGATATAAATTGAAAGTAAAGATTGCAGAATAAAATAGATTGGAAACTTGTATGATGGAAAATAGACCCGGGGGCCATAGGTTTCACTAGTGACTTCTCTCAAGATAGCATAAGTATTACGGTGGGTAAACAAATTACTGTCAAGCAATTGATAGAATTGAGCATAGTTATGAGAATATCTAGGTATGATCATGTATATAGGCATCACGTCCATGAGAAGTAGACTGACTCCTGCCTGCATCTACTACAATTACTCCACACATCAACCGCTATACAACATGCATCTAGAGTATTAAGTTCATAAGAACGGAGTAACGCCTTAAGCAAGATGACATGATGTAGAGGGATAAACTCATGCAATATGATATAAACCCCATCTTTTTATCCTCGATGGCAACAATAAATATGTGTTGTTTCCCTTTCTGTCACTGGGATCGAGCACCGCAAGATTGAACCCAAAGCTAAGCACTTCTCCCATTGCAAGAAAGATCAATATAGTAGGCCAAACCAAACTGAAAATTCGAAGAGACTTGCAAAGATAACCAATCATACATAAAAGAATTTAGAGAAGATTCAAATATTATTCATAGATAATCTTGATCATAAACCCACAATTCATCGGATCTCGACAGACACATCGCAAAAGAAGATTACATCGAATACATCTCCAAGAGAATCGAGGAGAATTTTGTATTGAGATCGAAAGAGAGAGAAGAAGCCATCTAGCTAATAACTATGGACCCGAAGGTCTGAGGTAAACTACTCACACATCATCGGAGAGGCTATGGTGTTGATATAGAAGCCCTCCGTGATAAATGTCCCCTCCAGCGGAGCGCTAGAAAAGGCCCCAAGATGGGAACTCACGGGTATAGAAGGTTGCGGCAGTGGAATTAGGATTCGTGGTGCTCCCCGATGTTTTCAGGGTACGTAGGTATATATAGGAGGAAGAAGTAGGTCGGTGGAGCCACGAGGGGCCCACGAGGGTGGAGGGCTTGCCCAGGGGGGTAGTGTTGGGGAACGTAGTAATTTCAAAAAATTTCCTACGCGCACGCAAGATCATGTGATGCATAGCAACGAGAGGGGGGAGTGTGATCTACATACCTAGTAGATCGACAATGGAAGCGTTTGGTTGATGTAGTCGTACGTCTTCACGATCCGACCGATCAAGCACCGAAACTACGGCACCTCCGAGTTCTAGCACACGTTCAGCTCGATGACGATCCCCGTACTCCGATCCAGCAAAGTGTCGGGGAAGAGTTCTGTCAGCACGACGGCGTGGTGACGATCTTGATGCACTACAGCAGCAGGGCTTCGCCTAAACTCCGCTACAGTATTATCGAGGACTATGGTGGCTGGGGGCGCCGCACACGGCTAAGGAAAAGACCACGTGGATCAACTTGTGTTTCTCTAGGGTGCCTCTGCCTCAGTATATAAAGGACCAAAGGGGGGAGGCTGGCCGGCCACATAGGGCGCGCCAGGAGAGTCCTGCTCCCTCTGGGAGTAGGATTCCCCCCCCCCCCCAATCCTAGTTGGAATAGGACTTGTGGAGGGGCGAAAAGAGAGAGAGGGGCCGGCCCCCTCTCCTTGTCCAATTCGGACCAAGGGAGGGGAGGGGGGCGCGGCCCATGTAGGGCTGCCTCTTCTCTTTTCCACTAAGGCCCATCATGGCCCATTTAGCTCCCGGGGGGTTCCGGTAACCTCCCGGTACTCCGGTAAAATCCCGATTTCACCCGGAACACTTTCGATATCCAAACATAGGCTTCCAATATATCAATCTTTATGTCTCGACCATTTCGAGACTCCTCGTCATGTCCGTGATCACATCCGGGACTCCGAACAACCTTCGGTACATCAAAATGCATAAACTCATAATATAACTGTCATCGTAACCTTAAGCGTGCGGACCCTACGGGTTCGAGAACAATGTAGACATGACCGAGACATGTCTCCAGTCAATAACCAATAGCGGGACCTGGATGCCCATATTGGCTCCTACATATTCTACGAAGATCTTTATCGGTCAGACCGCATAACAACATACGTCGCTCCCTTTGTCATCGGTATGTTACTTGCCCGAGATTCGATCGTCGGTATTCCAATACCTAGTTCAATCTCGTTGCCGGCAAGTCTCTTTACTCGTTCTGTAATACATCATCCCGCAACTAACTCATTTAGTTGCAATGCTTAAGTGATGTGCATTACCGAGAGGGCCCAGAGATACCTCTCCGACAATCGGAGTGACAAAACCTAATCTCGAAATACGCCAACCCAACATGTACCTTTGGAGACACCTGTAGTACTCCTTTATAATCACCCAGTTACGTTGTGACGTTTGGTAGTACCCAAAGTGTTCCTCCGGTAAACGGGAGTTGCATAATCTCACAGTTATATGAACATGTATAAGTCATGAAGAAAGCAATAGCAACATACTAAACGATCGGGTGCTAAGCTAATGGAATGGGTCATGTCAATTAGATCATTCTCTTAATGATGTGATCCCGTTAATCAAATAACAACTCATTGTTCATGGTTAGGAAACATAACCATCTTTGATTAACGAGCTAGTCAAGTAGAGGCATACTAGTGACACTTTGTTTGTCTATGTATTCACACATGTATTATGTTTCCGGTAAATACAATTCTAGCATGAATAATAAACATTTATCATGATTATAAGGAAATAAATAATAACTTTATTATTGCCTCTAGGGAATATTTCCTTCAGTCTCCCACTTGCACTAGAGTCAATAATCTAGATTACACAGTAATGATTCTAACACCCATGGAGCCTTGGTGTTGATCATGTTTTGCTCGTGGAAGAGGCTTAGTCAACGGGTCTGCAATATTCAGATCCGCATGTATCTTGCAAATCTCTATGTCTCCCACCTGGACTAGATCCCAGATGGAATTGAAGCGTCTCTTGATGTGCTTGGTTCTCTTGTGAAATCTGGATTCCTTTGCCAAGGCAATTGCACCAGTATTGTCACAAAAGATTTTCATTGGACCCGATGCACTTGGTATGACACCCAGATCAGATATGAACTCCTTCATCCAGACTCCTTCATTTGCTGCTTCCGAAGCAGCTATGTACTCCGCTTCACATGTAGATCCCGCTACAACGCTTTGTTTAGAACTGCACCAACTTACAGCCCCACCGTTTAATGTAAACACGTATCCGGTTTGCGATTTAGAATCGTCCGGATCAGTGTCAAAGCTTGCATCAACGTAACCTTTTACGATGAGTTCTTTGTCACCTCCATATATGAGAAACATATCCTTAGTCCTTTTCAGGTATTTCAGGATGTTCTTGACCGCTGTCCAGTGATCCACTCCTGGAATACTTTGGTACCTCCCTGCTAGACTTATAGCAAGGCACACATCAGGTCTGGTACACAACATTGCATACATGATAGATCCTATGGCTGATGCATAGGGAACATCTTTCATATTCTCTCTATCTTCTGCAGTGGTCGGGCATTGAGTCTTACTCAACTTCACACCTTGTAACACAGGCAGGAACCCTTTCTTTGCTTGATCCATTTTGAACTTCTTCAAAATTTTGTCAAGGTATGTGGTTTGTGAAAGTCCAATTAAGCGTCTTGATCTATCTCTATAGATCTTAATGCCTAATATGTAAGCAGCTTCACCGAGGTCTTTCATAGAAAAACTTTTATTCAAGTATCCCTTTATGCTATCCAGAAATTCTACATCATTTCCAATTAGTAATATGTCATCCACATATAATATCAGAAATGCTACAGAGCTCCCACTCACTTTCTTGTAAATACAGGCTTCTCCAAAAGTCTGTATAAAACCAAATGCTTTGATCACACTATCAAAACGTTTATTCCAACTCCGAGAGGCTTGCACCAGTCCATAAATGGATCGTTGGAGCTTGCACACTTTGTTAGCTCCCTTTGGATCGACAAAACCTTCTGGTTGCATCATATACAACTCTTCTTCCAGAAATCCATTCAGGAATGCAGTTTTGACATCCATCTGCCAAATTTCATAATCATAAAATGCGGCAATTGCTAACATGATTCGGACAAACTTAAGCATCGCTACAAGTGAGAAGGTCTCATCGTAGTCAATCCCTTGAACTTGCCGAAAACCTTTTGCGACAAGTCGAGCTTTGTAGACAGTAATATTACCGTCAGCGTCAGTCTTCTTCTTGAAGATCCATTTATTCTCAACCGATCATCGGGTAAGTCAAACAAAGTCCACACTTTGTTCTCATACATGGATCCCATCTCAGATTTCATGGCTTCAAGCCACTTTGCGGAATCTGGGCTCACCATCGCTTCTTCATAGTTCGTAGGTTCATCATGATCTAGTAGCATGACTTCCAGAACAGGATTACCGTACCACTCTGGCGCAGATCGTACTCTGGTTGATCTACGAGGTTCAGTAGTATCTTGTTCTGAAGTTTCATGATCATCATCATTAGCTTCCTCGCTAACTGGTGTAGGTGTCGCAGAAACAGTTTTCTGTGATGTACTACTTTCCAATAAGGGAGTAGGTACAGTTAACTCGTCAAGTTCTACTTTCCTCCCACTCACTTCTTTCGAGAGAAACTCCTTCTCCAGAAAGTTTCCGAATTTAGCAACAAAAGTCTTGCCTTCGGATCTGTGATAGAAGGTGTATCCAATAGTTTCCTTTGGATATTCTATGAAGACACATTTCTCCGATTTGGGTTCAAGCTTATCAGGTTGAAGCTTTTTCACATAAGCATCGCAGCCCCAAACTTTTAGAAACGACAACTTTGGTTTCTTGCCAAACCACAGTTCATAAGGCGTCATCTCAACGGATTTTGATGGTGCCCTATTTAATGTGAAAGAACCTATCTCTGGAGCGTATCCCCAAAACGATAGCGGTAAATCAGTAAGAGACATCATAGATCGCACCATATCTAGTAAAGTACGATTACGACGTTCGGACACACCATTACGCTGTGGTGTTCCGGGTGGCGTGAGCTGCGAAACTATTCCGCATTGTTTCAAAAGTACACCAAACTCGTAACTCAAATATTCTCCTCCACGATCAGATCGTAGAAACTTTATTTTCTTGTTACGATGATTTTCAACTTCACTCTAAATTCTTTGAAATTTTCAAATGTTTCAGACTTATGTTTCACTAAGTAGATATACCCATATCTGCTCAAATCATCTGTGAAGGTGAGAAAATAACGATATCCGCCACGAGCCTCAATATTCATTGGACCAAATACATCTGTATGTATGATTTCCAACAAATCTGTTGCTCTCTCCATAGTACCGGAGAATGGCGTTTTGGTCATCTTGCCCATGAGGCACGGTTCGCAAGTACCAAGTGATTCATAATCAAGTGGTTCCAAAAGCCCATCAGTATGGAGTTTCTTCATGCGCTTTACACCGATATGACCTAAACGGCAGTGCCACAAATAAGTTGCACTATCATTATCAACTCTGCATCTTTTGGCTTTAACATTATGAATATGTGTATCACTACTCTCGAGATTCAATAAGAATAGACCACTCTTCAAGGGTGCATGACCATAAAAGATATTACTCATATAAATAGAACAACCATTATTCTCTGATTTAAATGAATAACCGTCTCGCATTAAACAAGATCCAGATATAATGTTCATGCTCAACGCTGGCACCAAATAACAATTATTTAGGTCTAATACTAATCCCAAAGGTAGATGTAGAGGTAGCGTGCCGACCGCGATCACATCGACTTTGGAACCGTTTCCCACGCGCATCGTCACCTCGTCCTTAGCCAATCTTCACTTAATCCGTAGTCCCTGTTTCGAGTTGCAAATATTAGCAACAGAACCAGTATCAAATACCCAGGTGCTACTGCAAGCATTGGTAAGGTACACATTAATAACATGTATATCACATATACCTTTGTTCACCTTGCCATCCTTCTTATCCGCCAAATACTTGGGGCAGTTCCGCTTCCAGTGACCAGTCTGCTTGCAGTAGAAGCACTCAGTTTCAAGCTTAGGTCCAGACTTGAGTTTCTTCTCTTGAGCAGCAACTTGCTTGCCGTTCTTCTTGAAGTTCCCCTTCTTCTTCCCTTTGCCCCTTTTCTTGAAACTAGTGGTCTTGTTGACCATCAAAACTTGATGCTCCTCCTTGATTTCTACCTCCGCAGCTTTCGGCATCGCGAAGAGCTCGGGAATAGTTTTATTCATCCCTTGCATATTATAGTTCATCACGAAGCTCTTGTAGCTTGGTGGCAGTGATTGGAGAATTCTGTCAATGACGCAATCATCTGGAAGATTAACTCCCAATTGAATCAAGTGATTATTATACCCAGACATTTTGAGTATATGCTCACTAACAGAACTGTTCTCCTCCATCTTGCAGCTATAGAACTTATTGGAGACTTCATATCTCTCAATCCGGGCATTTGCTTGAAATATCAACTTCAACTCCTGGAACATCTCATATGCTCCATGATGTTCAAAACGTCGTTGAAGTCCCGATTCTAAGTCGTAAAGCATGGCACACTGAACTATCGAGTAGTCATCAGCTTTGCTCTGCCAGACGTTCATAACATCCGGTGTTGCT
This sequence comes from Triticum dicoccoides, assembly GCF_002162155.2. NCBI lineage: Eukaryota > Viridiplantae > Streptophyta > Magnoliopsida > Poales > Poaceae > Triticum > Triticum dicoccoides. Next base: position 567,021,123 of record NC_041390.1, on the reverse strand, counting down.
CCTGCAGCAGGCCTGGCACCCAGCGGTGCTTCCAGGACGTAATTCTTCTGTGCAGCAATGAGGATAATCCTCAAGTTACGGACCCAGTCCGTGTAATTGCTACCATCATCTTTCAATTTTGCTTTCTCAAGGAACGCATTAAAATTCAACGAAACAATAGCACGAGCCATCTATCTACAAAAAAGCATAAACGAGCAAGATACTTATCAGGTACTAAGTTTCATGATAAATTTAAGTTCAGTTAATTTACTTAAAGAACTCCCACTTAGATAGACATCCATCTAATCCTCTAAGTGATTACGTGATCCAAATCAACTAAACCATGTCTGATCATCACGTGAGATGGAGTAATTTCATTGGTGAACATCATTATGTTGATCATATCTACTATATGATTCACACTCGACCTTTCGGTCTCCGTGTTCCGAGGCCATATCTGTATATGCTTGGCTCGTCAAGTATAACCCGAGTATTCCGCGTGTGCAACTGTTTTGCACCCGTTGTATTTGAACGTAGAACCTATCACACCCGATCATCACGTGGTGTCTCAGCACGAAAAACTTTCGCAACGGTGCATACTCAGGGAGAACACTTCTTGATAATTAGTGAGAGATCATCTTATAATGCTACCGTCAATCAAAGCAAGATAAGATGCATAAAATATAAACATCACATGCAATCAATATAAGTGATATGATATGGCCATCATCATCTTGTGCTTGTGATCTCCATCTCCGAAGCACCGTCGTGATCACCATCGTCACCGGCGTGACACCTTGATCTCCATCGTAGCATCGTTGTCGTCTCGCCAAGCTTGTGCTTCCACGACTATCGCTACCGTTTAGTGATAAAGTAAAGCATTACATCGCGATTGCATTGCATACAATAAAGCGACAACCATATGGCTCATGCCGGTTGCCGATAACTCGGTTACAAAACATGATCATCTCATACAATAAAATTCAGCATCATGTCTTGACCATATCACATCACAACATGCCCTGCAAAAACAAGTTAGACGCCCTCTACTTTGTTGTTGAAAGTTTTACGTGGCTGCTACGGGCTTAAGTAAGAACCAATCTCACCTACGCATCAAAACCACAACGATAGTTTGTCAATTTGACTCTGTTTTAACCTTCGCAAGGACTGGGCGTAGCCACACTTGGTTCAATTAAAGTTGGAGAAACTGTCACCCACAAGCCACCTCTGTGCAAAGCATGTCGGGAGAACCGGTCTCGCGTAAGCGTACGCGTAATGTTGGTCTGGGCCGCTTCATCCAACAATACCGTCGAACCAAAGTATGACATGCTGGTAGGCAGTATGACTTATATCGCCCACAACTCACTTGTGTTCTACTCGTGCATACAACATCAACATATAAAACCTAGGCTCGGATGCCACTGTTGGGGAACGTAGTAATTTCAAAAAAATTCCCACGCACACGCAAGATCATGTGATGCATAGCAACGAGAGGGGGGAGTGTGATCTACATACCTAGTAGATCGACAATGGAAGCGTTTGGTTGATGTAGTCGTACGTCTTCACGATCCGACCGATCAAGCACCGAAACTACGGCACCTCCAAGTTCTAGCACACGTTCAGCTCGATGACGATCCCCGGACTCCGATCCAGCAAAGTGTCGGGGAAGAGTTCCGTCAGCACGACGGCGTGGTGACGATCTTGATGCACTACAGCAGCAGGGCTTCGCCTAAACTCCGCTACAGTATTATCGAGGACTATGGTGGCTGGGGGCGCCGCACACGGCTAAGGAAAAGATCACGTGGATCAACTTGTGTGTCTCTAGGGTGCCTCTGCCTCAGTATCTAAAGGACCAAAGGGGGGAGGCTGGCCGGCCACATAGGGCGCGCCAGGAGAGTCCTACTCCCTCTGGGAGTAGGATTCCCCCCCCCCAATGCTAGTTGGAATAGGACTTGTGGAGGGGGGAAAAGAGAGAGAGGGGCCGGCCCCCTCTCCTTGTCCAATTCGGACCAAGGGAGGGGAGGGGCGCGCGGCCCATGTAGGGCTGCCTCTTCTCTTTTCCACTAAGGCCCATCATGGCCCATTTAGCTCCCGGGGGGTTCCGGTAACCTCCCGGTACTCCGGTAAAATCCCGATTTCACCCGGAACACTTCCGATATCCAAACATAGGCTTCCAATATATCAATCTTTATGTCTCGACCATTTCGAGACTCCTCGTCATGTCCGTGATCACATCCGGGACTCCGAACAACCTTCGGTACATCAAAATGCATAAACTCATAATATAACTGTCATCGTAATCTTAAGCGTGCGGACCCTACGGGTTCGAGAACAATGTAGACATGACCGAGACATGTCTCCAGTCAATAACCAATAGCGGGACCTGGATGCCCATATTGGCTCCTACATATTCTACGAAGATCTTTATCGGTCAGACCGCATAATAACATACGTCGTTCCCTTTGTCATCGGTATGTTACTTGCCCGAGATTCGATCGTCGGTATTCCAATACCTAGTTCAATCTCGTTGCCGGCAAGTCTCTTTACTCGTTCTGTAATACATCATCCCGCAACTAACTCATTTAGTTGCAATGCTTGCAAGGCTTAAGTGATGTGCATTACCGAGAGGGCCCAGAGATACCTCTCCGACAATCGGAGTGACAAAACCTAATCTCGAAATACGCCAACCCAACATGTACCTTTGAAGACACCTGTAGTACTCCTTTATAATCACCCAGTTACGTTGTGACGTTTGGTAGTACCCAAAGTGTTCCTCGGGTAAACGGGAGTTGCATAATCTCATAGTTATAGGAACATGTATAAGTCATGAAGAAAGCAATAGCAACATACTAAATGATCGGGTGCTAAGCTAATGGAATGGGTCATGTCAATCAGATCATTCTCTTAATGATGTGATCCCGTTAATCAAATAACAACTCATTGTTCATGGTTAGAAAACATAACCATCTTTGATTAACGAGCTAGTCAAGTAGAGGCATACTAGTGACACTTTGTTTGTCTATGTATTCACACATGTATTATGTTTCCGGTTAATACAATTCTAGCATGAATAATAAACATTTATCATGATTATAAGGAAATAAATAATAACTTTATTATTGCCTCTAGGGCATATTTCCTTCAGGTAGGCACGTCCCCTGCCTCGTGGCCTCCTCGTTGATTGCTTGACGTCCACTCCAAGTCCTCTGGATCACGTTTGTTCCAAAAATCATGCTTCCGAAGGTTTCATTCCGTTTGGACTCCGTTTGATATTCTTTTTCTGTGAAACACTGAAATAGGCAAAAAAACAGCAATTTGGGCTGGGCCTCCGGTTAATAGGTTAGTCCCAAAATTAATATAAAAGTGTATACATCAGCCCACTAAACATCCAAAACAGAATATATAATAGCATGGAGCAATCAAAAATTGTAGATACGCTGGAGACGTATCAGAGACCGAAAAAACCTTTAGTGACGTCATTTATTTTCTTATGCTTGAAAAAATCATGGCTACCAAATATTTCTTCTACCTCAACTTCCCAATCAATATATGAATCAGGGTCATATTTACCCTCAGAATTTGGCAAAAAGGTAACCTGATGATGTGTGTTTCTACCATGATGTAGATCATGTGACGATCGTCGTACCTTTTGTAGTGGGTAAGAGTGATCTGTATCAAAATGTGGCAAGGCATCTCCCACAATAGATGCAACCCAACCGTTGGTCATTCTAGACTCTGCCTTGTTTAGTACCACACAAAAACAAAATTACAAGTATAATGTTCCTATATTACTACTCTGAGGTGGTGGGAAAATTTCTCTCAACACTCTAGCAATTACCAAGCTTTTACCGGTTCTTACCGTGCTGCAGTGGTTGTCGGCCTTTGGCGCTGTCAAAAGTTATCAAACGTTGGATATAGCGATTGCCAAGTCGACCGAACAAGGTACAATATAGGAAGTGGAGCTTGGTTAAGGTTTTCTCAACTCACAATATGAGTGGCACAATTTAGCAAAAAGTAATGCAAGTTGAATAATTGCTTAAACTCATAAGTAGTCCTGACAGTCAAGTGTAAGAGATAAAATAATCTAAGCCCAGATACTGAATTAAGTGAGTGAAAACCGATGAAAGTATGATAGCTCTATGAAGCTAGATTTAAGTGAGGCACATAGGAGTAAAACAAGACTCAAAAATATAGATGAAAAGTGATGTAGTGGTCGAACTTGTAACAACAATAAGAATGTCATGAAAAGCAAAAGAAAAAAGTAGATCGGCCCAACAGAGATGCTAGCCGGCCTGAAATTTTGTAACTCTTCTTTTGCTCTTTTTTCACCTTTTTCCTGTTTTTTTATCAAACCGGTACTAGCAAAGAATGCATACACAGGGTGGGCTCACAAGAGAAGAAATTAAAAGTTGCCAGCGTGTGCTACTAAGCTGGAATAACAGAGCATATAAATACACAAGGCACGAACATGTGGTGTTGCTGTAGTATGCAAGCATGTGTACGTGTACGGTACAATGAAGTTGTTTGATATGGAAACTAGTGGTCTACTAGCGAACCCCGCGCGGCGGCACGCTGCGCCCGTTGAGACGAACATATTGTATGCATTCGAATATTTTCATGCATACCATTTATATCAGAAGGCAAATAAAGGGAAAAGGCTGATAGTACTATATTTCGGAGAGGATTCTCCTATTCTCACTGAACATGGTTTATTGGAAAACAACTGATACATATAATACAATATAAGATAAAATTTTACATGTCTAGGTGCGACCATCATTGATTCTTCCACTTGAATCACGGAGAAACAATAGACAGGTTCCGGATGAAATTAAACAATGCATCAGTTCAGGTTCAAAAGCTTGTTTTGTTGCCATGATATTCCTTCATGTGTTTTTACTGTCCATGCATTTTTACGATCATGCGAATCAATGAGGCCCTAACTTGTCAGAAGGGTGGAGTTGCATGTTTTATGTCTGTCATGGAGTTCATTATCCACTGCATTTCAACATGTACTAAATACTACTCCCTTCATCTCAAAAGAAGTTATATAAATCTTGCATGAAGCCAACCGGTGCGCAGTTTGGCAATGTTTGTAGGAAAAACAATCACAATTACTACATATCTAATAAAGATATAACATAACAAATATATTTTATCGTGTATCTAATGATATTTATCTGGTGTCAAGTTTTTGATAGTTTTATCTACAAATTTGAACAAATTTGCACTATTTGCATGTAGACAAAATTTTAGGCCCTTTTTCAGACATGTAGAGAGTAGTAAAGCAGATTTTCATGTCAGAATGAATTAAATGGAATGCAAAATAATACACCTACTACTGTAGTTTATTACCCATACTTCAGATTTTGAATTACTTCCGAAACTAATTAACTTAAATCCTTTCAACCCGATGACACGTAGTCAATCTTTGACCCTTCGGTCTCGGTGGAGCGCCGTCTTGCGGCTTCGACGGTGGCACACCGGTGTCACCGCACGAACTCGGCTATGCGACGCCCTTCGTTCGTGCCAATGATGTTCCTCTGTGAGCTGCCGTTTTTGGTGCCTTTTTTCTCCCTAGGGCTTTTTGTGGTTCTTTGTTGATGGTGGAACGAGCTGTTCGGCGGAGCTTGCTCCTGAGGTGTTGGTTACCAGGGTTTTCGGTTTGGTCTCTGTGCCAACCTTTCCCTCTGTTTACTTCGTTCTTTCTCTAGTTTTTGGCTCTCCTCCTGGGCGCCGTCCTCTGTAATTTTCCTTTGCACTTTGTGTGCGCCTTCATGTATTTGTACTGACTGCCAAGTCACTCTTCGAGTTGGAATATAACAAGCGGTGGGGTTTGACCCCCCGTCAATCTCGAAAAAAAAAATCTTTGACCACATGCAGATCAACTCGTTCTAACCCAATGACACGCTAGCACATGCAAATTTATGAAAGGTCCACCGCACCGCATGCAAACATCCACCACCAAAGCATGGAATCGTAGACAAATCTATCCCATGCAGCGCACATGGCCCAAGAGATCACTACAAAGAGAATGTCCAATCTCCTATGAAATCCCTATGCACACCCGCAGGGAAGCAAATTACGTTGAAATTTTTTACGCGGGAATATAAAGTCGAAACAACTTGAGAAAAATAGATTGTTAATACCTTGCCATTGCTTGCGCTCTTTCATCCTTAAGGATCTTATTATGTAAGTTATATTAATAGTATGTCTTCCAAATTCATGACAACTTGATACATGCATACAACAAGTCTAGGAATAGGGTAAAACCATATCTTTAGTATTGTTGCCCGCATACAAAAAATATGAGAAGGGGGGTAAACCCATATTGTTTAGTATTGATGCCCGCACACAACAAATATGAGAAGGGGATAAAACCATATTGTTTAGTAAGTATACAGAACTAGTGAAAATGAGTTACAATATAAATCTTGTAAATAAACATTTCGGAGTATGTTAGTAAAGCATGACAGGCAACAACTAACCAATGTTATCCTTACAATACTTCAGGAAATTATGTAAATTGTGGGCACATCAGAAACCCACAACTTAATTGATATCCAATTAAATATAATACAATGTAAGATAAAAATCTACATGTCTAGGTGTGGCCATCATTGATGCTTCCACTTGAATCATGGAGAAACAATAGACAGGTTCAGGATGAATTAAACAATGCATCAGTTCAGGTTCAAAAGCTTGTTTTGTTGCCTGGTACTATAATGGCCAGAGCCAATGCATTGCTTTCCGAGAGCCATTACGTCGAGCTCTAGAGAACTTTTTTTTTTAATTTCTCCATTTTTGTGTGTCATGGCATACTTAGAAAGGCAAGTAGTACAAAGTATAAGCACCTGCAATTATAGTGAATATAAGAACCTTTGGCTCATATAAGTAGGTTGTGGTAATTCCAAACAGGCAACAAATAACCTCCGTATTTTGGAGTATATTTCCTGTAACCTATCCACCCTTTAGCCCTATTTTAATGTCTTTAAAAAAGCTTCAAGTGATTGTTACATCTCATCTTATAAAAGCATAAATCAACTGATCGACCATTCATCACGTACGTACTGTCATGGTTAATCAGCACCTCAAGAGCTAGCATACAACGATAATCTACCGTCATTTGGTAGCTGGTATCTTTCAGAGGCAAACAATATGCAATGGTTTGTTAGATCGTCGGTTGAAAATAAACCAAATAGAAACACAAGATGGAATTCAGACGCGTAACAGGAAGGAAAAGATCTCGTCATACTTGTGCTCATGGCCACGAGTTGTCACATTGTCATTGAATAGCAATTGGTGCTCGTCTTGTTCTTACTCACTGGCGCCGCCCATGCCGGCGGTGGTTCCGTCGTACTACTGCGGTTGCGTCGTCCATTGTAGCGAGGGCACAACAAAGATGACACCAGCACACAATTGTAATTACTATATAATCCTGACGATGCTGAATTACTGATACTTAGTTGTGCTTGTCGTCGAACCAGTACATTTTGCCCCTCTGGGTCGTCGCCGGAGTGCGGAGATACTTTTGCAGTGGATGGCGGCACGGAGAAGGGAGAAGCAGATTGAGTCAGTGGCGGTAGTGGCGGAGCCGGGCATGGAGGCAGTAGAGGATGTCGTGTTCACAACAGAGCTGGTGCTGGAGCCCGGCGGTGAGGGAGAGGCAGCCGCCCGATGGGTAGCCGTCTCAGGTGACGATGTCGTAGGCACCTTCCGCACCACACTCTGCGCGACCTCCTGCAGTGACATTGCCTACCTATGACGCTCCACCTCGGCGAGCTCGACGCCGAGGTCATTGACACGTCTCCAACGTATCTATTTTTTTATTGTTCCATACTATTATATTATCTGTTTTGGATGTTTATGTGCTTTATTAAACACTTTTATATTATTTTTGGGACTAACCTATTAACCCAGAGCCCAGTGTCAGTTCCTGTTTTTTCCCTTGTTTCAGTGTTTCGCAGAAAAGGAATATCAAACGGAGTCGAAACGGAATGAAACCTTCGGGAGCGTGATTTTAGGAACGAACGCAATCCGGAAGACTTGGGGTGTACGTAAAGGAAGCAACGAGGAAGGCATGAGGCAGTGGGGCGCCCCCCCTTGGCGCGCCCTCCACCCTCGTGGGCCCCTTGTGGCCCCCCTAACGTATTTCTTCCACACACACACACACACACACACACACACACACACACACACACACACACATATATATATATATATATATATATCAATATACCCTAAAACCATCGGGGAACACAATAGATCGGGAGTTCCGCCGCCAGAAGTCTCCGTAGCCACCGAAAACCAATCTAGACCCGTTCCGGCACCTTGCCGGAGGGGAGAATCCCTCTCTGGTGGCCATCTTCATCATCCCGGTGCTCTTCATGACGAGGAGGGAGTAATTCTCCCTCGGGGCTGAGGGTATGTACCAGTAGCTATGTGTTTGATCTCTCTATCTCTCATGTTCTTGAGGTGGTGCGATCTTGATGTATCGCGAGCTTTGCTATTATAGTTGGATCTTATGATGTTTCTCCCCCTCTACTCTTTTGTAATGGATTGAGTTTTCCCTTTGAAGTTATCTTATCGGATTGAGTCTTTAAGGATTTGAGAACACTTGATGTATGTCTTGCGTGGGATACCCATGGTGACAATGGGGTATTCTATTGATCCATTTGATGTATGTTTTGGTGATCAACTTGCGGGTTCCGCCCATGAACCTATGCATAGGGGTTGGCACACATTTTCGTCTTGACTCTCTGGTAGAAACTTTGGGGCACTCTTTGAAGTACTTTGTGTTGGTTTAAATAGATGAATCTGAGATTGTGTGATGCATATCGTATAATCATACCCACGGATACTTGAGGTGACATTGGAGTATCTAGGTGACATTAGGGTATTGGTTGATTTGTGTCTTAAGGTGTTATTATAGTACGAACTCTATGATAGATCGAACGAAAAGAATAGCTTCATGTTATTTTACTACGGACTCTTGAATAGATCGATCAGAAAGGATAACTTTGAGGTGGTTTCGTACCCTGCCATAATATCTTCGTTTGTTCTCCGCTATTAGTGACTTTGGAGTGACTCTTTGTTGCATGTTGAGGGATAGTTATATGACCCAATTATGTTATTATTGTTGAGAGAACTTGCACTAGTGAAAGTATGAACCCTAGGCCTTGTTTCAACGCATTGCAATACCGTTTGTGCTCACTTTTAGCATTAGTTACCTTGTTGTTTTTATATTTTCAGATTGCAAAAACCTTTATCTATCATCCATATACCACTTGTATCACCATCTCTTCGCCGAACTAGTGCACCTATAAAATTTACCATTGTATTGAGTGTGTTGGGGACACAAGAGACTCTTTGTTATTTGGTTGCAGGGTTGCTTGAGAGAGACCATCTTCATCCTACGCCTCCTACGGATTAATAAACCTTAGGTCATCCACTTGAAAGAAATTTGCTACTGTCCTACAAACCTCTGCACTTGGAGGCCCAACAACGTCTACAAGAAGAAGGTTGTGTAGTAGACATCAGTCATGTCGTTCCCTGATGCCGCGCGTCTACAACATATGGAGTACAGCGACGCCGAGGGCCTCATCTTCGCGCCCTACGACGACTCGTGGTGGCAGCTTCACAAGATATGCACCATCAAGATCCTCATCTCTGACGCCATCACGCCAGTTCTTCCACCCCGCCCGCAAGGAGGAACTTGGTCGCCTCCTGTGTCCCGTCAGCGTCGGCCTCATATTCACCAATGAACCTGATCGGCGAGAGGAACTTGAAAGTGCAACTATCCCTGGGTGATTTTGGTAATTCTTAACAACATATAGCTCATTGAGCTAATGCTATTTGAAAATAAAAATTTCATGGAAGCTCAATGATTGGCATGGCATGGATTAAAAAGTGAACCCCTCAAAATGCTAAGGACAAATGATTGGTTCAAGCTCAAAGACTCAGGACTCTATATTTTTTTCATTTTAGTGATCCAAGATCACATTGAGTTTATAGGAAAAGCCAATACTATAAAAGGGGCTGAGGTGTTGCTTAATGAGTTAATTGCTCAAAATGCTTAGTGATATGCTCCAAAAACCCTCAACTACTTTATCATATCCACATATGTCCCAAACCAAAAGTCAAACTCGGTCCCACCAAAATTTCCTATCCGGCGCCACCGAGTTCATTTGACATAGCCACTGCCAGAAACCATAATCAATTCGGTCTCACCAATAGGGATCTCGATCTCACCGAGATGGGATTGCAAACTCTCTGTTTCCCCTTCGTAACGTTTCGGTCTAACTGAAATGAGCGACCGGTCCCACCGAGATTGCAATGCAAACTCTCTATTTCCCCTTCGTAACATTTCGGTCTAACCGAGATGAGCGAATCGTACCCACCGAGTTTGCCTGACCAACTCTTTGTTTGTCTATTACCAAAATCGGTCCCACCGACTTTGTGTAATCGATCTCACCGAGATTACATTATGCCCTAACCCTAATGTAATCGGTCCCACTGAGTTGACATGTCGGTCCCACCAAAAACCCTAACGGTTACATTATGAACTAAATCGGTCTGACCGAATTGTATGATTCGGTCCCACCGAGTTTGGTGATTTGGTGTAACGATTAGATTTTGTGTGGAGGCTATTTATACCCCTTCACTCACTCTTTATTCGTGGAGAGAGCCATCAGAATATGCCTACACTTCCAACATACATTTTCTGAGAGAGAACCACCTACACTTCTATTGAGGTCAAGATATTTCATTCCAACCACATAAATCTTGATATCTAACCTTCCTCAAGTTGCTTTCCACTCAAATCATCTTTCTACCAAATCCAATCCTATGAGAGAGAGTTGAGTGTTGAGGAAACTATCATTTGAAGCACAAGAGCAAGGAGTTCATCATCAACACACCATCTATTACCTTTTGGAGAGTGGTGTCTCCTAGATTGGTTAGGTGTCACTTGGGAGCCTCCGTTAAGATTGTGGAGTTGAACCAACGAGTTTGTATGGGCAAGGAGATCGCCTACTTCGTGAAGATCTACCCTAGTGAGGCAAGTCCTTCGTGGGCGATGGCCATGGTGGGATAGACAAGGTTGCTTCTTCGTGGACCCTTCGTGGGTGGAGCCCTCCATGGACTCGCGCAATCGTTACCCTTCGTGGGCTGAAGTCTCCATCAACGTGGATGTACGATAGCACCACCTATCGGAACCACGCCAAAAATCTCCGTGTCTACATTGCGTTTGCTCCCTCCAAACTCCTCCCTTTACCCTTGATGTCTACTACACAATCTTCTTCCTGTAGACGTTGTTGGGCCTCCAAGTGCAGAGGTTTGTAGGACAGTAGCAAATTTCCCTCAAGTGGACGACCTAAGATTTATCAATCCGTAGAAGGCGTAGGATGAAGATGGTCTCTCTCAAGCAACCCTGCAACCAAATAACAAAGAGTTTCTTGTGTCCCCAACACACCTAATACAATGGTAAATTTTATAGGTGCACTACTTCAGCGAAGAGATGGTGATACAAGTGGTATATGGATAGTAGATATGGGTATTTGAAATCTGAAAATGTAAAAACAGCAAGGTAACTAATGATAAAAGTGAGCGTAAACGGTATTGCAATGCGTTGAAACAAGGCCTAGGGTTCATACTTTCACTAGTGCAAGTTCCCTCAATAATACTAACATAATTGGATCACGTAACTATCCCTCAACATGCAACAAAGAGTCACTCCAAGGTCACTAATAGTGGAGAACAAACGAAGAGATTATGGTAGGGTACGAAACCACCTCAAAGTTATTCTTTCCAATCAATCCGTTGGGCTATTCCTATAAGTGTCACAAACAGCCCTAGAGTTCGTACTAGAATAACACCTTAAGACACAAATCAACCAAAACTCTAATGTCACCTAGATACTCTAATGTCACCTCAAGTATCCGTGGGTATGATTATATGATATGCATCACACAATCTCAGATTCATCTATTCAACCAACACATAGAACCTCAAAGAGTGCCCCAAAGTTTCTACCGAAGAATCACGACGAAAACGTGTGCCAACCCTATGCATAGGTTCATGGGCGGAACCCGCAAGATGGTCACCAAAACATACATCATGTTAATCACGTGATATCCCATTGTCACCACAGATACGCACGACAAGACATACATCAACTGTTCTCAAATCTTTAAAGACTCAATCCGATAAGATAACTTTGAAGGGGAAATTCAATCCATTACAAGATAGTAGAGGGGGAGAAAAAACATAAGATCCAACTATAATAGCAAAGCTCGCGATACATTAAGATTATGCCAAATCAAGAACACGAGAGAGAGAGAGATCAAACACATAGCTACTGGTACATACCCTCAGCTCCGAGGGAGAACTACTCCCTCCTCGTCATGGAGAGCACCGGGATGATGAAGATGACCACCGGAGAGGGGTTCCCCCTCCGGCAGGGTGCCGAAACGGGTCTAGATTGGCTTTCGGTGGCTACGGAGTCTTCTGGCGGCGGAACTCCCGATTTATTGTGCTCTCGGATGTTTTTAGAGTATATGGAGATATATAGGTGGAAGAAGTACGTCAGGGGAGCCACGAGGGGCCCACGAGGGTGGAGGGCGCGACCCAGAGGGGTGGGTGCGCCCCCCTACCTCGTGGCTTCCTCGAAGCTTCCTTGACGTGGACTCCAAGTCTCCCGGGTTGCTTTCCTTCCAAAAATAAGTTCCGTAAAGTTTCAGGTTAATTGGACTCCGTTTGTTTTCCTTTTTTACAATACTTTAAAACAAGAAAAATAACAGAAATTGGCACTGGACTCTGGATTAATAAGTTAGTCCCAAACAATAATATAAAAATGTATAATAAATCTCATAAACATCCAAAATTGATAATATAATAGCATGGAACAATCAAAAATTATAGATACTTTACATTCCGCTACTATACTCTTAAAATTGCATGTGTAGATTGATTACTTGTGTGTGCTAAGTTGCTAAAATTTGCCAAGACTTAAAATTAGAAAAACGCTAGATTTTTATTTGGTCAAATAGTCTAATCACCCTTTTTCTCTAGACATATTTTCGATCCTACAGAACTCTGAGAGACGTGCAGGAAAGAGAGTAGGTCACGGCGGCAAGGCGCGGTCCGTGCAAGAGTAACAGGGCCACCGGGTCCGTGTGCATCCTAAGGATGCAAGCGAATAGGACACCCGCGAGTGAGCAGTTGATGCTGGTTGTTGAAGCAGAGGGGCGTGATGACGGAGCCGTCGACAAAGATGGCGATGTTGGGCAGGAACTGGATGGGGAAAACGATGGCGGAGACGGGACAGTCGACGGCCTGACAGCCCGTACGGTGACCTCGCGCGTGACGACGGCGTGAGGTAGGGGAAGGAGCTCCGATCGCGCACTTCGCCCCCGCGGCCGCTGCTCCGTATCAAGTTCTCTGACTTCGTCGGCCGCCAAGGCAGGGCGCACGGCAGCACCCACCACCGCTCGTCACTGCTGTCGCGGCCGTATGGCCAGAGGGCCTCTTTCTTGTGTGTTGCTCCGTCGCCCCTCAAGGGGCGCTCCTCCGCATAAGTCGTGCTCGGCGACTACCTCCTGCGGGAGGTCCGCCCCGGCAAGGTGATCTCCGTCCTTACCGGGTGGTCCTGGTAGGCGGCCTTGTTCGAGGCATGCCTCCTTTGGGTATTTATACACCGCTCGCTTATCCAAAGAACGATCTAGGCGGCGCTCGACGGCTCGAGAAGGAATGAATTAAGCAGCCATCCAGAAAATATCAACCGAACAGCAAAACAATGACACGTACACACGACTGTGTTACGTGTGTACATCAGTAATGGCCAACACATCCAATTATATAAGACAAAAAAATCACGACAATCTTTGCGTTAAGCGGCCGTGGAAGCAACATGCACCACAACCAGCCACCAATGTTGCATGCATGCGCACCTAATAGAGATAAGAACCACCGCCCAACAAAACAGTTGACCAGTCCATGAAGCGCACATGCAAAAAGAGAACTTCCCGTATCTAAATCAACATCGCTAAAGACACCTTAAGTGCACACGCAAAAATGCAAATCAGTTAACAAAATTTATATCTAAGGTCTACAGTCACAATAAATTTGTACACCCCAGTAGCCCAAACTAATAAACATGTTAGAGCCCGCAGATTCCCAAGTTTCTTTCACCCAAGTGGTGAAACGTGAAGGCAAAATCTTTCGCGGATATAGAGGTTTGGGTACTAGTAGCAAAAGCAAACCACATACTTGTTGGGATCATAGCAGAAATTTAAAAATTTTCTACGTGTCACCAAGATCAATCAATGGAGAGACTAGCAACGAGAGAGAAGGGAAATGCATCTACATACCCATGTAGATCGCTAAGCGGAAACGTTCAAAAGAACGGGGTTGATGGAGTCGTACTCGTCGTGATCCAAATCACCGATGATCCTAGCGCCGAATGGACGGCACCTCCGCGATCAACACACGTACGGAGCGGAGACATCTCCTCCTTCTTGATCCAGCAAGGGGGAAGGAGAAGTTGATGAAGATTCAGCAGCACGACGGCGTGGTGGTGGAAGTAGCGGGATCCCGGCAGGGCTTCGCCAAGCACAAGCGGGGAGGAAGAGGTGTCACGGAAGGGAGGGAGGCGCCAGGGCTTAAGGTGCGGCTGCCCTTCCCCCCTCCAATATATATAGGGGCCTAGGGGGGCGCCGGCCCCTTGTAGATCCCATCTAGGGAACGGGGCGGCAGCCCTAGGGGTGGCTTGGCTTCCAAGCCAAGTGGAGGTGCCCCCACCCCTTAGGGTTTCCAACCCTAGGCGCATGGGAGGTCCAAGGGGGGGCGCACCAGCCCACCAGGGGCTGGTTCCCACGCTCCTTCAGCCCATGGGGCCCTCCGAGATAGGTGGCCCCATCCGATGGACCCCCGGGACCCTTCCGATGGTCCCGGTACAATATCGATGACCCCGAAACTCTCCCGGTGGCCAAAACTGAACTTCCTATATATAAATCTTTACCTCCGGACCATTACGGAACTCCTCGTGACGTCCGGGATCTCATCCGGGACTCCGAAAAACTTTCGGTTAACCGCATACTAATATCTCTACAACTCTAGTGTCACCGAACCTTAAGTGTGTAGACCCCACGGGTTCGGGAGACATGTAGACATGACCGAGACAACTCTCCGGTCAATAACCAACAGCGGGATCTAGATACCCACGTTGGCTCCCACATGCTCCATGATGATCTCATCGAATGAACCACGATGTCGAGGATTCAATCAATCCCGTATACAATTCCCTTTGTCTACCGGTATAGTACTTGCCCGAGATTCGATCGTCGGTATCCCGATACCTTGTTCAATCTCGTTACCGGCAAGTCTCTTTACTCGTTCCGTAACACATCATCCCGTGATCAACTCCTTAGTCACATTGTGCACATTATGATGTTGTCCTACCGAGTGGGCCCAGAGATACCTCTCCATTTACACGGAGTGACAAATCCCAGTCTCGTTTCATGCCAACCCAACAGACACTTTCGGAGATACCCGCAGTGCACCTTTATGGCCACCCAGTTACGTTGTGACGTTTGGTACACCCAAAGCATTCCTACGGTATCCGGGAGTTGCACAATCTCATGGTCTAAGGAAATGATACTTGACATTAGAAAAGCTTTAGCATACGAACTACACGATCTTGTGCTAGGCTTAGGATTGGGTCTTGTCCATCACATCATTCTCCTAATGATGTGATCCCGTTATCAATGACATCCAATGTCCATGGTCAGGAAACCATGACCATCTATTGATCAACGAGCTAGTCAACTAGAGGCTTACTAGGGACATGTTGTGGTCTATGTATTCACACATGTATTACAGTTTCCGGTTAATACAATTATAGCATGGACAATAGACAATTATCATGAACAAGGAAATACAATAATAACCATTTTATTATTGCCTCTAGGGCATATTTCCAACAGTCTCCCACTTGCACTAGAGTCAATAATCTAGTTCACATCACTATGTGATTGTAATGAATCAAACACCCATGGGGTTTGTTCATATCTTGCTTGTGAGAGAGGTTTATCAGTCAATGGGTCTGAACCTTTCAGATCCATGTGTGCTTTACAAATCTCTATGTCATCTTGTAGATGCAGCTACCACGCGCTACTTGGAGCTATTCCAAATAACTGCTCTACTATACGAATCCGGTTTACTCCTCAGAGTCATCTGGATTAGTATCAAAGTTTGCATCGACGTAACCCTTTACGACGAACTCTTATACCACCTCCATAATCGAGAAAATTCCTTAGTCCACTAGTTACTAAGGATAAGTTCGACCGCTGTCATGTGATCCATTCCTGGATCACTCTTGTACCCCTTGACTGACTCATGGCAAGGCACACTTCAGGTGCGGTACACAGCACAGCATACTATAGAGCCTACGTCTAAAGCATAGGGGACGACCTTCGTCCTTTCTCTCTCTTCTGCCGTGGTCAAGTCTTGCACTACAAAAAAAAGACACATCCGTGACATTTTGGGCCGAACAAATTTTTTTTCTGTCATACATATGACACTTCTATGACGATAATTGTGACAAAACCCGGTATCATCATAGATGTGGTGGGATCCTACTTGTATGACAAAAAATCATGACAGAAAATGGGCTTTTCGTCCTGGGCGGGCCGGAGACGCAGCTGCATGACATTCTTTGGGTCGTCCATAACGGAAAAAACCGTGGTAGAAGCGAGGGGGAGGAAATTTTCGGGGAGTTCCCGGTTACGGTGGGAGGTCGGGGGCCGAGCAATGCACGTTTCTCTCGCACATGTACGCGCGTGTGTGCGAGGCGTTGGCTCTAACTGAACCCGAGCGAGGCGTTGGGCTCTAACTGAACCCGAGCGATTGCACTGCAGGCTACGCGTTACTGAACCCGAGCGATCGATCGATGGCTGTTAACTGAATCCGATCGAGCGATTCCTTGGCTACTGCTGCTAACTGAAGCCGATCGAT
>NC_041390.1:566985160-567003663 GCF_002162155.2 Triticum dicoccoides | reverse complement strand
TCTGGATGAACAGGACCCCGTGGTGTGGTGGAGGGCTGGATGAACAGTAGACGATGAAGGGGTGCCCGTGGAGAGGTGGATGAACAGGACCCCGTGGTGTGGAGGGAAGGATGAACAATCGACGGTGGAGGGGTGCCCGTGGAGGGGTGGTTGAACAAGACCCCGTGGTGTGGAGGGCTAGATGAATAGTAGACGATGGAGGGGTGGTTGAACAGTAGCCGGTGGAGTAGCGCGCGGTGGAGGCTGGATGAACAGGAGCCCGTGGAGGCTGGAGGAGGTTGACGGTGGATGAATAGTAGCTCGTGGAGGCTGGAGGGGGTCGATGGTGGAGATGAACAGTATCCCGTGGAATCCCGTTTTGCGGTACACCACACCCCTCCCGATGAATAGGACCCCCGTTTCGACCATAGCGCTGCAACACAAGTCCGTTTCCTCCGTTTTGCGGTACGCCACACCCCTTCGGATCAATAGGACCCCCGTTTCCACCGTAGGAGGTCCGATTCCTCCGTTTTGCGGTACGCCACACCCCTCCCGATCAACAGGACCCCCGTTTCGACCGTAGGAGGTCCGTTTCCTCTGTTTTGTGGTACGCCACACCCCTCACGATCAACAGGACCCCTGTTTCGACCGTAGGAGGTCCGTTTCCTCCGTTGTGTGGTACGCCAGGCCTCGTTTTCATCGCCTCTTCCGTCCAAGCCCTCTCGATGAACACGACCACGCATTCCGTTCCGACCCATGAACACGACGATGATGCTGTTTCTCCGTTCCGACCCAGCCATGTACACGAGCCCTCGCCGTACGTATGCGCGAGGAGGCGTTCGAGACCCCGCCCGTATGTACACATACGTGGCCGTATTTTCTTTCTTGCACCTTGGCCGCCTCTACTACGACACGTGCGCGCCTCTACATCCACCAGTATATATGTACGTACACGTTCGCGACCAGAATGACAACGCTACGTACGCTTTGACCAGGTGGGTCCCGACTGTCAGGCACTTCCTTGCCTGCGAAGATGTAGCTGGTGGGTCCCAGCAGTCAGGGGGGCGAATCATTTTTTTTGCCCGGACGCACTTCCTTGCGTGCGAAGGTGTAGCTGGTGGGTCCCAGCACTCAGGGGGGAAACGCTTTTTTCGTGAAATACGGTGGCCCGTCCGGTGGGTCCCTGCTGTTAGGTGGAGGAATAATTATTTTTCGCGTAATAAGGAGGCACTTCCTTGCTGCCGCCATGGACCCAGCTGTCAGCCTCTCCACGTACAGTCCACGTCCGATGGAAGTCGTTCCTTGACCACGTTGACCACGCCGCGCCGAGAGCACCAGGGCGGTGGACGACGGCGAGGCCTAGGAAGGGGACGACGCGAAGCCGGTGAAGACACGGCAGTGGATGCCCACGCGGAGAGGAATATGAGGGTTCACTCGTTCGGCTGTGGTGTGAGGCTGCCGTCGCCGCAGGGCCTGGCCAATGGTGGGAATAGTAGGCGGCGGTGAGGCCTCCGCGGTAGCACAGCCGGCCACGGGAGGCAGGAGCAGGCGGCACGACCGGCGCTACTTTGGGCGGCTGGAGCAAGAATACCAGAGGTTGAAGAAGCACTACGGCCGTTGGATGGACATCGTACGGTCACTAGAGCTAGAATCGTGCATATTGACTAAGTTGATAAAGCCCTCCGTCCCCGTCAACTTAGTAGGCCCACAATTTAGCCTCCCACCAAGGTGGGTCCCAGCTAGCAGGGGGTATTCATTTTTTTGTGCGTAATAAGGAGGCACTTCCGGTGGGTCCGAGCTGACAGCAGGGGGAACGTTTTTTCGCGAAATACGGTGGCCCGTTGGGTAGGTCCCAGCAGTCAGGGGCAAACGTTTTTTTCGCGATATACTGGTGGGCGTCTGGTGGGTCCGTACTGTTAGGTGGAGGAATAATTATTTTCCGCGTAATAAGGAGGCACTTCCTTGCGGCTGCCGTGTACCCAGCTGTCAGCCTCTCCACGTACAGTATTCTTCCGATGGAATTCGGTCGTTAACCACATTGACCACGCCGCGCCGACAGCACCACGGCGGTGGACGACGGCGAGGCCTAGGAAGGGGATGACGCGGAGCCGGAGAAGACGCGGCAGTGGATGCCCACGCAAAGAGGAGTACGAGGGTTCACTGGTTCGGCTGCGCTACCGTCACCGCAGAATAACAGGGGGTGTGGGTGAGTGGAGTGAAGGGATGGCCTGGCCAGCGATGGGAGTAGTATGGGGGCGGTGAGGCCTCCGCGGCAGCACAGCCGGCCACGGAAGGCAGGAGCAGGCGGCACGACCAGCGCTGCTTTGGGCGGCTGGAGCAAGAAGACCAGAGGTTGAAGAAGCACTATGACCGTTGGATGGACATCGTACGGTCACTCGAGCTAGAATCGTTCATATTGACTAAGTTGACAAAGCCCTTCATCCCCGTCAACTTAGTAGGCCCACAAGTCAGCCTCCCACCAAGGTGGGTCCCAGCTAGCCGGAGGAGTATTCATTTTTTTGTGCGTAATAAGGAGGCACTTCCGGTGGGTCCGAACTGACAGCGGGGGGAACGTTTCGACTGTACGAGGCCTCGTCGTTCGCCGGAGAATAACAACAGGTGTGGGTGAGTAGAGGGATGGCTAGGCCAGCGATGAGAGTACAGTGGGGCGATGAGGCCTGCGCGGCAGCAGAGCTGGTCGCGTTGAGGAGGGAGCAGGCAGTCCCGTCGGCGCCTGTTTGAGCGGCTAGAGCGGGAAGAGCAGAGATTGAAGAAGCACGACGGCCGTTGGATGGCCATCCAACAGTCACTGCTGTGCGTCAACCTTTTTTTGGAAAGCCTCAAATCTGTGGGAAACAGCATACAGCGCATCTGCCATTATTTCTAATAATTTATAGCCCATTTGCTAATTATTAAGGTTTTTTGGAGCCCATATTCTTTTTGTTAGCATTACAGCCCATATTGTGGCCACGGTTAAAAAATTATACGAAATTTTGCATATTTCGGTGCGGTCCGAACTGTTTTTAATTCCGAAATTTCGACTCGCATTCAAACTGATTTTAAAAATAAATGTATATCAATATAAAATCCAACAAATTCTCCACGCATAAAAATTAATGTAATTTCAAATCTCGAAATGAAAAAAAGATATTTGAAACTAATTGCCGGTTTGATGTGTTTTAAAAATGTACAGCCCATTTCTCATTACTGATGGGCCATTTTCTCGGCCAGCCGAATGAAATCTCTCCTCCTCGTCTTGAAAGATTTGCAGCCTAACAGGCCTCATAAAGCGACTTACTTGGCAAATTACAAAAAAACTGGGCTATGGCTGTGGACCCAGCTGTCAGCCTCTCCACGTACAGTACTCTTCCGATGGAATGTCGTTGACCACGCCGCGCCGAGAGCACCAAGGCGGTGGACGACGGCGAGGCCTAGGAAGGGGACGACGCGGAGCCGGGGAAGACACGGCAGTGGATGCCCACGCGGAGAGGAGTACGAGGGTTCACTGGTTCGGCTGCGGTGTGAGGCTGCCGTCGCCGCAGGGCCTGGCTAGCGGTGGGAGTAGTAGGGGGCGATGAGGCCTCATCGGCAGCATAGCCGACCACTGGAGGCAGGAGCAGGCAGTCTCCCCGGCGCTGGTTTGGGCGGTTGGTGCAAGAAGAGCAGCGATTGAAGAAGCACCAGGACCGTTCGATTCAAATCCAACGGTTACTGCTGCTAGAATCGTTTGTTGACTAAGTTGACAAGCCCTGCGTACGCGTCAACTTAGTAGGCCCACAGGTTAGCCTCCCAACCGGTGCGCCCCAGATGTCAGTGGGAGGAATCATTTTTTTCGCGTAATAAGGAGGCAGTTGATTGCGTGCGGCCAGGCCAGCGGAGGGAGTAGGGTGGGCCAAGGAAGCCTGCGCGGCATCACAGCGGGCCACAAGAGGAGGGAGCAGGCAGTCCCGTCGGCGCTAGTTTAGGCGGCTGGAGCAGGAAGATCATAGATTAAAGAAGCACGTCGGCCGTTGGATGGACATTCAACACTAACTGCTGCTAGAATCGTGTGTTCACTGACAAAGCCTTTCGTAAACAAGTCAGCCTCGAAATCGTGGCGTGTACAGCCCATTTGCTATTATTTTTATATTTTTTACTCATTTTCTAATTCATATGGAATTTATTGCAGCGCGTTTTCCATTTTTAGAATTGTTGGTCATTTTCTGGTTAGTACCAGGGTCAAAAAATTAACTAAATATGTGGGAAATTTTGAAAATTCACAAATTTTTGCTGGGGAACGAAATATTCTTAATCCAAAAATTAATAGCCATAGTAAAACAAATTTAAAAATAAATTAGTACTATGTCATGTTAAATCAAATTAAATACGTATAAGATATCAGTGAAGAACAAAAACAAAAAAAGAAACTTATATCCCATTTGCTATAATTTTTTTGGAATTTTCAACCCCTTTTGATATTACTTTTAACAGACATTGACCATACTCTTAAGCCAGGCCGGAATGCATCCCTCCTCGTCTTGAAAGATTTGTAGCCCAGTAATTCGGAGAAAACAAATAGGCCTAGCTTGGGTATTCTTCAAAAAGAAATATTGGGCTAGCTATTTTCCCAAAGAACTGGTGCATGAGCATTTAGCTTTATTTATTTACTTATTTATGTTTAGGGGACCATGAGCATGTACCTGGGCCGGATTCATGTGAGAGCCTCCCTTCCAGTTAATTATGGGCTTCTCTATTGGGCCTTCATCAGTGGGTTGCATGTTATCAACAAGTGGAAAATGTGTTTCGAGTTTCAAAAAAAATGTGTTCCATATGATAAATAGTATGCGCTACGTACGGTACGGGGCACTAAAGGATCGAACCGTGCAACGACTTCCAAAATATTGTGTTTGTCGTTCTAACAACACATTTATTAAACCAACAGACGAAATATACTACTGATTATACATTAAAAACAACAGCAGCAGCAAACAGACGAAATATACTACTGATTGTACATGTCCGCTTAGTAGGCCCACAAGTCAGTCACCAAATCTGACGGATCCCAGCTGTCAACGGGATGAATAATTTTTTTCGCAAAACAAGGAGGCACTTCCTTCCGTGCGAAGATACAACCGGTGGGTCCCAGCTGTCAGGTGGAGGAAACATTTTTTCAGCTTAATAAGGAGGAACTTTCCTTGCGTGCGACCATGGACCTCGTGGGTCCCAGCCGTCAGGCTCTCCACGTAAAGTCCTCTTCCGATGACTCTCGTTTGTTGACCAGGCCGCACCGAACGCAGCGAGGTGGTGGACGACGGCGAGGCCCCGGACGGGAACGACTCGGAGATGGGAAAACGCGGCAGTGGAGTCGCAGATTGAGAGGATGAGAAGGGTTATAACTGGTTCTGTTGTGGCGTGGGGTTGTAGTCTGTGGAGAATAACATGAGGTGTCGAGGGATGGAGGGATAGCCTGGCCGGCGGTGGGGTAGCGCTTCGCAGTGATGCGTGCTAAGCAGAGCCGCTAGCCGCCGAAGGCCGGACCAGGCGGTCCCGGCGATGCTGGAGGAAGAAGACGAGAGATTGAAGGTGCATGCCGGCCGTTGGATATAAATCCAATGGCTATGGATGACACAATCATTTGTTGACCAAGTTGACAACGCCCTGCGTAGGCTTCGACCTATTGGCCCACATGTCAGCCTGCAAAAATGTGGCATATATTTAACCCATGTTTTCTAGAATGTACAGTCCATTTGCTAGGCTGGGTGAACAAATAATTTCGCGTCAATCAGGCCCATTTATATTTTCTAAGAAATCCTAGCCCATTTGCACTTCCTTGAAATACACGTATTAGGTGGGCTCTTTATATATATGTATAATGTTATGTTAGAAGGAGCAATTAATATCAAAGAATAAACCGGAGATGCACATTTTTTATATATATAATTAAGAAATTAGTGAGTTATTATTCAAAATAAAAATGAGCGCGTTATTATTAAATTGGTCCTTAAAATCTTCGCAATCACCAGGATTTTCCTTGTGTGTGAGTCAAAAACAATCAGGATTTTCCTTGCCTGTGAGTCAAAAACAACCAGGATTTTCCTTGCCTGTGAGTCAAAAACAATCAGGATTTTCCTTGCCAACTTCCATTAAATATTTACTTTTATAAGTTGAGATGTTTTTATAATGTATATATAAGTCTCTATAAAATATACGATAATAGTAATAGTATAAATATATATAATGTGGTTAGAAGGGAAAACATAAATTGGACACAGCATTACTTTTATAAGAGACCTGCGTTTTATACCCCACAGTAGGCATACTAACAAGTTCACACACAAATATAACAGAAAAGGTAAACATTCATATCAAACACAAGTTCACAGGACACGTTCATATCCATAGCCAACATTCACAATCAACAACTCAAAAGATTCATATATACACAAGCTCAGCATATCTATGCATCCAAATGATTGATAGATCACACGACAATATTCATACATAATTTACAAAAAGATTCAGATATACACATGTTCAGTATGTTTATGCATCCAAATGATTGAGATCACAGCCAATATGATCCATGGACAAACTTTAATTACCTAGGGTACGGACTGGTAAACGGTGTTCAATCGGAGGTACTTCTTGCTAAAATTAGTTCTTGTACGAGTAAATTTCGAGTACATAAGAGGCAGCACAGACAATCTAAACTTTGCTTATAGATTTATCCTCAAATAGTGGCCTCGTGCCGAGGGAGGTTTGAGCAACTTGGCCACTACTTTCATCCAACCAGTTTACTGGCACATCTTGGTCCTGTATCTCGCCAAAATTCTACATTGCAGACGAGAAAGGAGGCGGTTGAGAAAATGAACCACCCAAATTTTTTGTGCAGTTCAACTGAAATGGAGCATCCTTGGCGTGCAGACTGATTAAGTGCCAGATGAATATAAGCGTCAACCAACTTGTCTGGAATCTTTAGACTCCATGCCATATAGTTCGCTACCATATGTGTCGATAACCAAAAGGCACAAGTTGGGACCAAAGACTGGACTGCGTTTTTCTGGGCTATGCACCAAGCAATATTTTTGGCGTTCACTCTCCTAACACTTGGAGTTTGACAATTGGTTGATGTCAGTTGATACTCGAATGAATATAGGCACTTCTTGTCAACATTTGATCATTTTGTGTAGTTCTACTAAAATCACCCAATGTAATGATTTGCCTGCGAGTTCAGGCTCCAAATTACTCCTTTATGAAATCGGCAAACAGTAGCACAATACCAAATTACCAATACATATGAAAGGCACAATAATCAGGATAAAGACTAGTACCAACCTGTGTGAGGTAGCATATCAATTACTATTTTCTTTGACTGGAAGCCGAGATAAGCCAAGCGACTGACAGCAAAGGAAGAAAGCATGCGGAGTTTAGTGACTGACAGGAAAGGACAGAAGCTGTCGAGGCAATGAAGCACCCAAAGTTTTTGTGCAGTTCCACCAAAACCGAGCATCCCTGTTGGCACATATATTGAGAGAGTGAGATTACTGTAATAGTGGGACTAGTTTATGAAACATACACTAACAAATAGAAGCACCCTCATTATCTTAATGGGTAAAGTTAACAACATAGTAGTCTTCTTAAAGAGAGGTATTAGTTTATTTAATCAGTGCCAATTAGCTCAACTCAACACTCAAAGCATCGCCATTTATCATAGGTTGCAAAACTTTAACGTGCAAAGATAAAGGAGTTTCTCATGACAGTAGCACGATACAAATAGAGATGACAGCAAACTAATATGAATGAAGGCCTTAGGCCCGTACCAACCTGAGAAAAAAAGCTTATTCATGTAGTCCCATAAGAGATGATAAAGCACTCACTGGAATCACACAATAGTATATATTTTTGTGCACTTCAAATGTATGGTTGAAATCACTCTTGTTTACTAGTGCTGAGATTATATCAAAAGATTATCAAGAACTTCCAGCAGAGTTAAAGCACTGGCTGGCATACAGTTCATTGTATTGTCTTGTGTAGTTACATTTAATATATGATTGGCACAACATGATCCCTGTTTGCACAAGTAGGAACAAGGTGAAACCTTCATTAGCTTAGTGAGAAAGGATAGGAAGACATTAGCATATTACTCAACCAGTAGCATCAAATTCATGATGGACAATACGCAAAACATTGCCTCATTGAACCAATGGCAATAAATTGACATGCAAAACAATAGCACTATTATGTCATGACACTAATAATATTCCCTCCTTGCTCCACCACATGATTCACCTCCATAGAGAAACATACACACGTACATGATTCAGCATAGGGTCCTACTAAAGATTTGTTTAACTCCAACAGGAAAATTAGGCAGTAATAAATTAGTGGTACTTAAGTACTCCTAATTAATTAAGTGAGACAGCAGAAGTGGAAGGGCTCCCTGGAGGATCGTCTCACATGTAAGGTAGTCGTTGCCGGAGCCCTTGAATGGCCTCGACTTGAGGCCTCTGGCTTCAGCAAGATCGTCGTGGCACTGTTTATTCTTCTTCTTCTTCTTCCTCTTCATGCTATGTTTCTCTTTCTCCTCACCAGTTGGTGAAACCAAGTACATGATTGGCCTTCTAATTCAGAATTGGTTTTGTCAGTGAGGGAGTACAAGTGTACTAGTAAAAAACATCATTATTTTCTCATGGCAGTCGGAAAATAGAGATAAACACATGCATTAAATATCATTCTTACCTAAAGGAAGGTTATGGCGCTAATATGGATGATGAGGATTGGAACATAGATCTCCCTTTGTGCAGTTCCACCAAAATGAACCAACTGTTCCATTCTGACATTCCAGTTAAACAGCACAAAAGTCACTTCTTTTAAGAAGAGTTCTGTGCAGTGCACCAAAAGGTCACAACAGCAACCAGGTGAATTGGATATCCCTGTTTGCACAAAAAGACACAGAGGAAACAGCCAGAGTCTCAAACAATTACAGGCAAAAACATTTGGCTAAACTTGTCATGGCTTATAACAGTGGCATGGCTTCATTTTTACCAGGGACATTAGATTAAGAACAGCTAAGGCTGCGTTCGGTTCACAGGTTTGGTGCAGGATTTTCGTAGGAACATATTCCTACGGTATTCTTTCCCTTCCAACCATTTGGAACACGGGAAAGGTGAATAGTGTTTTATAGGAAAGCTGGTCTGGTAGTACTGATTCCAAAGGATTAGAAACATCCATGCGCAGCTTATTTTTTGGGCGGAAGCCCGAGGTAGGCGCTCGCTGCCATGCGTTAGACAGGTTGTTGTGATGTGTTACCGGAATAAAAAAATCAACCTATGTGTGGTACGTGAGGTGAGGACAAGAGTAGTCACTGTGCAGCTGAATAAACAAATAATATCTCATACTGCCAAGCATGCTACTCTAAAAAACAAATATGTACATTTCGTAGTCCATCCGAACACATTCTCTTGAGAGTTTCCTCCGGTTCATTGTTCCATAGTTTTATACCTACATTCCTTTCCTATTCCTCTATTTTCATCAAGACCTATGTTTTCTACCCCTTTATTCCGAACGGAGCCTAAATATTTGGTATAAGGGCATGGGACAATGGGTGCACCAGCAGTCCAACACCATGTACGTAAACAGGGACATGAAGTGGTGATTCATAGTTTGTTGCCCCGAGAAACAAACATCCAAGAAACATATTTGGGTTGGTCCCATTTTTGTTCACTCTAGCCACCTACTCCTATGTGTGGATAGCAAATCTAGTCCTGGTCATACCACTGTGTACAGTGTTACCCCTGTATTTCCCTTTTCGACCAAGAGACCGATTGGATGACCAGTCTGTACTACTTTCACCCCCTTTCCTTCCTGTTTGTGCCAAGTCCGATCTACATACTAAATTCCCCCACCCCCACTTTATTCTTGTTTGAACCAAGTAGTACAAGATTCAACTCCATGAAGTAGCTTTGCCTCTAACAATAGAAGAAAAAAATGTGACGTTGGACCATCCGATCGAGAGGGGCTGAGAGGTAGAAAATGATGCACATGCAGCGACGTAGAGAGCTGGGGAAGTAGAGCTAAGGCGGTTTCGAATGAAGATATACCTGAAGGTCATCGGGATGTGGATAGGTGGGCGGCGGGAGGCCGGATCCGCCCACAGGCAACGACGAAGGGATCGGAGGACCTCCCGTGCCGGCGCTCGGCCAGAGATAACGGTGTGGCCGGCAGTGGGTCTCCTCCTTTGCTGTCGATGACGGCCTAAACGCTGCCCCTCCTCCCCTTCACCGGCGGAGGGGGATACGTCTGTATCTGTAACCAGCGGTGAGGATAGAAAGCCAGTGTTTTTTGAAGGGAGAAAGACAATGTTACTACCCCTATGTTGTTTAGATCTGGAGAGGATGAGAGTGTATGAATAGAGCAACCCTAGCAAGCAAGCGCGGAGGCTCCGGCCTATATATATGTAGTGAGCAACCCTAGAAAGCAAGCAACCTCTATCTTCATCAACTCATACAAGACCGAGAAATTTGATTACTACAACGCCCTCTCCCTCGTGGACTGAGCTCCGGTGCCTTAATTGCACCTGCCTTTGGCTGCATGACAGGAGGGCCAACCACCTATTGGGCCCACCTGTCATAGACGCAAAGGCAGGAGCAGTAAGTAGAAGCTTTCGCTACACGCTATCCCTCCTGCACGAGGTGGACGGACATGCAGCAGTGGATTCGATACTGTAGAAGTAGGAGTAACATCATTGTTCGTCTTCTCGAAGAGACGAAGAGCCAAGCGCAACCCGAACGTGGCAGTTGCGAACGCTCGCATGGTGCGGTTCCTTGGAGTACTAGCCAGGCTCTTGGATGAGACAAAATTGCTATTGTTTAACAATTAAACTCCATTATCCATTGGTTGATACTCATTCTACATAGGTCCACGCGCTTAGCACCGTTTCCTCCTGGGGTCACCAATGTTTATTTGCTAATTAATAGCATTGCATGCAATGAACTAGCCATTGCAAGTCATTAAAAGCATGTACACCTCTCATCTCTTATTGGTTGATATGTTAAGAAACAAGAAACAAGGTAGAATTTAATGCACCGCGCCTAAGTGTTTTGGGACTACGTATTTGGTTTTCATAAGATGACTTACACACCTAGATGGAGGGAGTAGTATAGCCCTGTAAACTGGAAAGGAGTATTTGCCTTTCTAGAGATTTCAACAAGTGACTAGACTACACCGTGTGCAGTACTCCCTCCCTTCCGGTTTATAGGGCTCAAATCTCAAATCTCATGAACCAAGGCATTTTGCGATTGGATAAATGTATCTCGTACTTTACAAAACTACCCTAATTAAACTCATGCATTAATTATGTAGTTCTCTCGTTTTCCTCTCTGCCTTGGTCGCGGTGCACAATATTGAGCACTCCTACTCCCTCCTTTCCGGTTTATAGGGCTTATCTCAAAATCTTAGTTTTTTCATTTTATAAGGCTCAATTTGGTTGTTCCCCATCACAAGTTCAGATTCCAAGGTGCATTAAATAATTGCATGCAGGTATTAAGAGAAAATTGACCAATGCATGTACTTTATGCATGCATGCATTGCAATTAATACATTGGTAAACATACATTTTTGAAGAAAACAAGAGCATTAATTGGGTGCTTTTGCAAATTACAAAAAGGATTCCACCACTCACCATCTACGTTGGTTGGTGAAATTTTTGAATTGAGCCCTATAAACCGGAAAGGAGGGAGTATATGACTAGCCGCTCTATCTACATGCGGGACATTCCAAAGCATCCGGGCCCGCGTGCCATCCACCAAATCACAGCGAGGTGCTACCCGTCATATCACAAAACGCACACCTTTACCAGCAGTGGTAAGGTGGCCTCCAAGTTGGACTGGACAAAGCAACCATCATTTCACTAGAACGCTCGTTCAAGCCCTTTCTTCCCTTTCTTGAAGAAAACCTCACTCCAGGCTACTCACTTCTGCCATTTTTCTTCTGTACCAACGAAGGAAAGGTGGGCGAATTAGTTATGCTGCTATATTTTCATTCCAAGAATCTTCTTTTTGCTAAGCACCGACCGATTCTCACATCCTATTCTTTTCCCGTTTCATTGCGATTGTGGTTTCCTTTCGATTACTTTTTGTTTGTCAGTTCATTGATGGATCCTGGAGCACAAGGCAAAGAGTTGTCGGCGGACAACCCACTGAAGACAGCGATCTCCAGGAAGCGAGCATCGACCAACGAGTTGACCATGTTGGCAGGCCAACCCATGGAGACGAAGAACTCCAAGAAACAAGCACTGGCCCAAGAGTTGAGGACGTTGGCGGACAAACTCCTCAAAGAAAGTTGGAAGAACAACAATGGCCCCACCGTGCCTACCCGAGGAACTCTGATTGCCACCTATGTGAGGCTCAAGACCGAGTTTGAGGAGATAGCCGCCGTTGAGAAGCAGTATTCCCCTGGCAAGGTGATGGACCCCATCGAGGACGAGGAGATGGCCCCCGGAGGGATGAGATCCCCCGGTGAGCTGCACAAGGTAAAAAATAATGGCTTACTACCATAGTTGTGGTTTCTGATTATTTGCAATGTGCTTGCTAATATGTTAGGGTTGTGCAGGTGTCGGTGGATGTCCTTGATGATTCCGATGTCGTGGCCCGTCCTGTTGGCATCGCCCCGGAGATCGATTCCGATGCCGCTGTCCATCCTGTGGACATCGCCCCAGAGATCGATTTCGATGTCACGGTCAGTCCTGCGGACATCGCCCCAGAAATCGATTCCCATGCCGTTGTCCGTGTTGTGGTCAATGCCCGAGAGATCGATGACAAGAAATAGTTGATCGCGCTAATCCTTCAGGGTAGTTTGCATTGCCCTGTGTTTAATTACCAGAACGATGCGTGTTATCAAACCATCTTAGGGCTAGTGCACTGTCTTGTGTGGGCGGATCTTGCTACTTTTGTTTGATAGTGAATCATGCGAACCCTCTCCGAGTTATGGAAACAGATGTATCCTCACCAGCTTTTGATGTAATATATGGCATGATTAGATGTAAGTTTGAACTGTTTATCATATCAGCAGGGCTTGTTTGATGATTCTTGGTGTTAGTAGGCTAGCTACTGTGCGAGCTATAGTACTTGCAAAACACTCACCGAAGAGAAACGTTGGGGCTGATGAGCTCGTGGTACGCTTATACTTACCCCTCGTCGATCAACCAATAGACCTAGCTCCTAAAATTGTAGGCTTAGCGATCGATGACCTAGGCGGGCTAGTTTGACCTAGTGGGTTTCAGTGATATGACGTGCAACACAAAATCATAGCAGTGCAGAGACGTACTCCCTCCGTTCCAAAATAGATGACCTAGGCGGGATAGTTTGGCCTGGTGGGTTTCAGTGATATGACGTGGTACAGTCCCGTCCAGTCTTCGCATGTGGTAGCAGTATTGCGGGTACAGTAAGTTTTCTTGAAGAAGCGGAATTCAACGAAGTCATGATGGTTCCTTCGTCCTAATAACTTATAGTGGGAAAGGTTGGGCCTGCGATACGACCGGGGTAGACCAGGATAATTTTGTGCATGGCAGGTGGACCAGGATGGTCGACGTCCCACATGTCGACGAATGAAAGTATTCTTTCCGATATAGAGGACGAGCAACGAGTATTCATTGTTTATTTTTGATGAAAGCTATTGTCTCCACTGTTACGACGGAGGAGTGTGAAACACGGCAGCCCTGTGAACTTGGCATGTGCACCACTCGCTCCTTCCTCATGTAATGCCCAGGTTACAGCTTTTTCTCACTTTCTCTCTATCTATTTCCTCTCAAATGTTTTTTACCTTTCTTTTTTGAAGACACAATTGTTTTTATGCCTTTTTTAGAATTATTATTTTTATACCTAGGAGCACGTGTAGAGACGGGCTCTTGCAGAGCCCACTCCTTGTCTTTGTCAATGCCTCTATCTCCTCCACATAAGGAGTACTACTTGCTATGCATGCATGCGGTGGGCAGCTGGCGTCTTGAGGGGCCAGGGCGGTAAGAGCGAGCTCCGGAAGCGCTCCGGACTCTAGCATAATTTTGGTTTTTAAGTATTTCTTTCTCCATTGACAGGTAGGCCCGCGTAGATAGATAAAGAACACGAGCTAATGAGGCGCATGCGGACTGTTTGACTGGTCAACCAGACAAATACGGAGCTATACGCTGAGCCAGTGACCGTATAATCACCATATCTTGTATACAATGATCAAAGTGAGCTACCAAGACAAGTTCGATGACCGCCAATGCATTTTACTCGGTAATAAATGACCAGGATTGAAGGGGAATCCAAATTTGCTTCGTTTTCTGTCCTTGAGCTCTTGACAAACCAATGCACTATACGGTTGTCCGGCCACTCCACCCCAGAGCTCTCACCAAGCGTCGTTCATGCCACCGCGCCGCACACTAACCGGTAAGGCAGCGATGGCATCCCGCCGCGCCGAGTTCCTCGCCGCCCACGACCGCACACAAAATGGTCGGGAAGCGATGGCATCCCGCCGTGCCGAGTTCATCGCCGCTCGCGACCTCACAACTATGTGGGAGGAATTTGAAGATGCCAAGGCCGAATGGGCGGTAGAGCAAGAGGCGGCCAAAGCCGCACAGAGGGAGCGGAAAAGTCAGAGAGCACTCAAGAAAAGAGAGGCCCGCTACCGCAAGAAAGAAAAGGACGCACGTGCTGCTGCGGAGAGGTCGGCGGAGATCCAAGCACGGTGGGGTGTCGCCGACAAAGCCGGGAAGGAGAACGACGGCGTCTGGCCGGCATGTGAGAAGTAGTAGTACTAGTAGTTAGTTAGTGTGTGTGTGTGTGTGTGTGTCTGAGTACGAGCATGTACAGTACTACTAGTTACTATTGTAGTTTTTAGAGCAAATTACCAGTACATTAGCCTAGACTAAATGGAAAAATTCCTATCTTAAGCATCAAATGGCATCTCTTTCTCTATAGGAATTGAGATGCATGTCATCTCACTTCCTATGATTTTCATATTCCTATCCTATGAATGAAAGGAGGCCTCTGTTGTAGTAACTACTGTAGCTAGCAGTACTGCTGGTACAGTAGTTTTCTTCAAGAAGCGGAATTCAACGAAGTCATGATGGTTCCTTCGTCCAAGCAACTTCAAAGTGGGAAGTGGGCCTGTGATTTGACGGCTCATTAGTCATTGTTACTGCAGCGCGATGACCTGGGTGACTCCCTTGGAGTTCTGTGTGCATGGCAAGTGGACCAGGATGGTCGACGTCCCACATGTTGGCGAACGGAGTAGTATTCTTTCCGATATCGAGGTATAGTATCACTGCTGATTGGTTCGCAAAAAAATAGTATCACTACCGATTTATAATTATTTTTTATTTCTAATGAATGCTAGCGTTTCAACTCTTACGACGAAGGGTGCCAAACACGGCATGTGCTGGATGTCCCACATGTCAGCGAAAGGAGTGGGACATGAACAGCGTGGTAGTGCCCAGCGTAAAAAATAGCGTGGTAGAGCGTCTCCACTTCTTCCACTTCTAGGTCGGAGACCACATGTAGTAGTACTTAGTGGTATGAACGATACAAAGTGTGACCTGGAGACAAAGACATGTTTTCCGCAAAAAAAATGGAGACAAAGACACGTCTAGTTGGAAGGTCTCGGGGCATACACGTAAACAAATATAAAAGTTAATATGTGCCTCCAACTAATATAGTAGTAGTAGAGTACTTAGGCACGTACTCCATAACATCATCGTGCATTGCACGTACAACATTTAGTGGTAGTACGTAGTAAGAGACAAATGTCGCCCAGGAGTTCCCTTCTCGACCTACTTTTGGGTGTTTGGTAGAGTGTATGGAGGGTGCATGAGTCCACACTAGGTCAGCACAAATACACTAGAAGCATGCATGAAGAGAGCATGCATGAAGAGGGGTGTTGAGTTGAGCATGCCTGAAGAGGGAACAACTATGCTGAGACGAGAACGCAACCAAACACACCCTATATGCCACGCATGTTCATACGATTTGTGCCTTTCTACTTCACTTACTGCGCTACATTACTCAGGTTCGTACGTCCACTCCTGGGTACATGTTCGTCTCGTAGTTCCAGTCCCACGTGTTCTTCATATAGATGGAACGATCCTTGCATAACACGTGCACCTTGATGCTAATGTCTCGCGTGTTGGCAAAAGGATGAACAAAGCTCACGTAAAAAAATAGAGTGGAAGAACATAGATTCCGGACGACCGAGAAGGAGCAAGGAACCTCGTGGTGGAGCATCTGCACTCATAATATTTAATATTATTCAGCGGTATAAAATTAACCAATCATCTCCACAGTGGACTGGAAGAGTACGAAACACGGCAGCCAAGTGTAGTTACATCATACTAGTACATGGCTAACCCACGCTATCACCATATTTCTTGGCTTCCGTGCAACACCTATCTCTAGTAATCCAGCAGCCTGTATCGCTTCTCCCTCCTCGTCTCTATCAAAGTGCGGTGGGCTGGCGTTTCTGCCGTCTATTGAGGTCGGTTAACTATCACATGTTAGCGACATGCCAAGAGCATTCTAAAAAAAATTCCTTTCACGTTCCGTTTTCAAAAAGAAAAAATCCTTTCACGTACGAATTTGCCTGTATGCTTTGAGCAACTTGCATGTCCTATACTGCTCCTGTTTGATACTCTAACTTAGCTAGAGGTTAGACTAACTCATGACTAACCCTGAACTAACTGTAGCCAAAGAGGTGTTTGGGTGATAGGGTTAAATTGACAATAAATGCACTTGATGGAGAGAGAAAAGTGATTTTTCAGTGGTCCCAATGAGAACTATCTCCAGTTTAAACCCTCATGGGTGGGATAGTTTTTTTTGGTGGGTTCGGTGCAACTTGCTCCAATTTAAACCCTCATGCTTGGATAGTTTAGGGCTATTTGAGCCCCAACTAGCTCAAACTAACTCTAACCCATGGATCCAAACAGGGCCTATGGCCAGTCTCGACGCGGAGCAGTAGCGTGCACCGGGAAGCGGCGCTCTCTCGGCCGTCGCGCCACTTCAAAGCCGGCGCCAGTGAGAGGTCTCCTCCGCTCTGGCCGGGCATTAATGCGGCACTGACGCTCCAGGGCGACGCTGACCGTTTCATGCGGGAAGCGCGCGCTGGCAAGGGAGTATAGATTTTGAACCGTTTCAGGTGTAGTACTGGTAGTTTGCAAAACTACTCAATTATTGCACTCGGTTTCCTAGGAAATTGTGGTAAAAAACATTACTCCACAGCCCGCTTCCCTTCTCCTTCCTCTTCCACCGCCCGCACACGTCCGCGGGAAGCGATCGGTCAACCCTTATATAGGAGTGCTAGCACAAAAAGATGCATGCATGGCCACTAAAATTTCCATATTAAAGCGCCGCTCCGGCGGGAGTATGGCGTATGTTGTTACCTTCGGCCGGCCCATGGCTACCGGGCGACGACGACCAGAGAAGAGGCGGCGGGAGGGGAATGAATGCAGCTACTGTTTGGGTTCGCGTTCCGGCTTAAATAAATGCAAAGCATCACGTGTACCCGCGGGTGCACAAATTGTAACATACGTGTCTGCTTAAGTGGGCGTCACGTAACTAGTGTGTGTGAGAGAGAGATTCTGAGAGACAGAGTGCGTGTGTGCGACTCTACTCTTCGGACATGTACTCAACCTTTTGCATCGGGATATAAGTATAATAGTATTTACTTTAGCTAGTGATTTATGTGGCCATGTTAATGTGGTTGTGTCAAAAAAATGTCACTTCCTGCTCGTGATTTGCGTTATATAATTAGAAGCAAGATTCTCGTGCATTGCACGGAACATCAATATGCATTTTTTACAGAACACCTGTTGTGATTGACCCATCTAGGAGTAATCCCATGTGTAAAAACTAATGATATCTCGAGAATTTTATCGGAAAACTAGTATCTCGAGAATGTCATCGAAAAAATGAAAGATGAGAGATAAGGCGAGGAGGAGTGGAGCGTGGTGGTGACTGGTAGTCGGAATGGGCGGAGGCATGGGGATGGACGGCGCCGGCAGGCGGCAGCGGCCACCATGCATGCTAGATTGTTCTAGAGACTTATTCCTTTTTTAATTGCTGAGCATGAGGTTGCGGGAGATAATGATGTGGAGAGAGGTGCGGGTATCTTTTGTAAAATTATCATAGTTTGCTTTTTATCCTCAAATATAGATCATACGGTCTGTATTACCAGATGGCAAGCACACCATCACCACCAACTCGTTTTTTTATAAGGGTACAGATGATAAGTTTGCTGACTACTAAAGTAAAGTGGAATTTGTCCATGTTATGCAAGTAAATAAAGCTGATTGTTCATCATATGGGTAAGGTTGGATGAAGGGTGGTAGGAATAAATGCTCCGCCTAGAGCATGTGTGTGTGATATGGAGTCTTAGTGTGTGTGTGTGTGAGAGAGAGAGATGAAGTCTTAGTTTGTGTGTGTGTGAGAGAGAGGGAGAGAGATGGAGTCTTAGTGTGTGTGGGGGGGCGTGCGTGCTTGCTTGTGTGTGTGTGTGTTTGTGTGTGTGAGAGAGCG
>NC_041390.1:566934863-566984804 GCF_002162155.2 Triticum dicoccoides | reverse complement strand
ATGGCAGAGGCCACCAACGATGGGGTGCGAGAGAGAAAATGCCCGTAGAGAGGGAAGAGAAGGTGTGTGCGCGTGAGAGGAGTCGACTTCGAGAGAACGTGTTTGTTCGAGAGACACCGAGGAAGACTACTATATATCAATGGTGCATGTAGGCGGGAATTAAACTAATGGATGGTCTTATTGGTTTCAGGGATATAGGGGAAGAGTGAGAGGCGGGGGGGGGTAGCTAGAAGGATATTGTTAAGTGTGAGTGTGTGTTTTACCCATCCAGGCGGAAGTTATGTGCACAAAAGAGGAGAACGATTCGATGTGGCATTAGGATTGAGGGTAATTAACTACGTATGGAGACATAGAGACCTTGAACATGCATGTGTGAGAGGTATACATGTATACGTGGGATGTGTGTGTGTGCGTGCGTGCATGATCGAGATAAAAGAAAGAAGACATAAGTCATAAGATCAACGACATGGGAGAGACGGATCGGTATGACAATATGCATGCATGTGAGAATGCATGGAAGAAGTCCCGACAATTGAGCATGTGTTTTTGTCTTTAAGAGATAGTGGCGTGGGCTGGAGCATGCATCTATGGCGAGTAGAGGGAGTGAGGTGCAACGATTGTGCAAAAGAGACCAACCTATAAATGCATATGTATGGAGAGACATATATAGTGTGGGTGATAGGAAGCAAGACTCCGTGCGAGAAAGAAATGTTGACGGAGAAACTACAAATAGATACAAAGATGGAGATGCTAGCTAGAGGGACATCCGCTAGTTTGGGTGTTGGAGATGACCGTCGGGTGGTTCAAAGGGTGAAGTTATATATGTGTGTGTGAGAGGGCACTTGACTGCATGTAGAGAGAAACATATGTAGTGTGCGTGATAGGAATCAAGAGTGAGGGTGAGAAAGAAGGTTGATTGAGAAACAGATCAATAGAAAGATAAAGATGCTAGCTAGTGTGCGTTAGAGATAGGAGTATAGTGGATCAGAAGGCTGGGTTATGTGTGTGGGTGTGAGAGAGATAAAGAGAGGGTGCGTGTGAGTCACATACAAACAGATATCAGAGAGAAATGAGATCCAGAGAGACGGAGTTTTGTGTCTGCGAGAGAGAAAGATATTTCACAACGAGGGTGATAGCTAGAGAGACATATGAGGGAACGCAAGATATCTCTAGGGAGAGAGGGTGTGTGTGAGCGACATACAAGAGAACAATGGAGAAATATGCAACCATGGGAGACAGAGTTTATGTTTGTGTGTGAGAAAGAGATATTGAAGAGGAAGAGTCGTAGGTTCTCATATCTAAGGAGCGAAAGACATCTCTGTATGAGGGGTGTGCAAGTGGCACACATGGGAATAGTAGAGAGAAACGAGACCCCGGGAGACAAAGTTTTGTGTTTGTGTGAGAGAAAGAGATTCCACATGGAGAATCATAGTTAGAGACACATAGTAGGGAGCGAGATATACTTAGAAAGAGATAGAGTGATGAAGGTCGAGGGAGAGAGTACCGTCAGTGTGTTACGAAGATAAAAGATCATTGTCGACATACAGGTAGCACGAGAGATACCTGCGAGACGATGAACGCGTATAGGTCCAAAGAGATAGTCCTATATAAGCATGAGTGATAGCTATATGAGACGAATATATGGATCAAAGGGGATTCAAATATTTAAACTGGAGATCACGACATTGATAATATCATAACGCAAATTGGTGTATC
Source organism: Triticum dicoccoides (assembly GCF_002162155.2). Taxonomy (NCBI): domain Eukaryota; kingdom Viridiplantae; phylum Streptophyta; class Magnoliopsida; order Poales; family Poaceae; genus Triticum; species Triticum dicoccoides. The sequence continues at coordinate 566,983,088 of NC_041390.1, read as the reverse complement.
AAACATGCATATTCATTTGAATTTGGGCACACGTGTAATGTTATATAGTTTATCAATATTGGTGATCCATAGATTCTTCAATTACAAACAATGCATGGTTTATATGCAATTAATGTCTAAACAGGATTACACTATATGTTGCGTGTGTGAAACACATTATACATGTTTGAGAAGTAAAAAAACCCGCATGAAACACACATTAATTGGAGACAGTTAGCGAGGAATGCATACATTGGATTTCAACATAAAGTGGTCTCAAATTTTGAAAATCCAAATTGATGGATACAACCTTATGAATCTGAGATCATGCCATTTGTAAACCATATTTATGTATAAATGGTGTTGTGCTTTTGAAAGTATATGTAAAAAATGATGTATATAGAATGTAATTCCAATTGAAAATGGATCCCGCCCGAAAAAAATAGAATACAAACGGGATTCGAATTGAGTTGGCACGGTAAACGTGCACTTTGCAAAATTTAAACGAAGCGGGGAAAATCGCAGTAACCGCCTGAAACCAAAATCTGCGAGATGGAAATCACTACTGCCTATCCCTGCCACGCAAAGCCTATATGCTGGATTTCTATAGGTTTCGATAAGGGTAGGTTTGTAATTTCACCCAAACGTGACGTAACCGCCTCTCAACCGGATTCATACACGATGGGCGCCAAAACACAGTGTGTCCTCGGCCGAAATCGACTCACTCCCCGATTCATATTCATACACGATGGGCTCCAAAAACAAACTCTCGTCGGCAAATATTTGGTGTATGCGAGATTACCGTCCTATCCCCAACCGACTAGTGTTGTTGTGATGTAGTAGAAATTTGAAACAGGGGCTAAGTTTGTAAATTTCCTCGCATTTGAGACAAGCGCGCCCTGAATACATGGTTCCCCCCTTCCTCTCTACCTCCCTTTTCCCCATTCGTACTCCGTGGGCACCAAAACACCCTCTCCACCCCACCCTCCTCCGTCCGCCGTCGTCCGACACCCCATCCACCGCCGTCCTCCTCCACCATGACGGAGCTGATACCCCGACGCCGCCGTCCATTACGAGAGATCGACCTCTCTCATCCACGACTTCGGACCGGGATCCTTGCATCCCATCCTCTCGCTTCATCCCCGCCGTCGTCCACCTTGCCGGCGCCGCTCCTACAACCGTCTCGTCCACCGTGCCCCGCCGCCACCGTCTACCCTCCTAGATCTGCTTCCATGCCGCCGACAGCCATCGCTACCGCAGCACCGTCAAATTCTCAGCAGATGTGTACACGGCGCCGCACCAGAGGCGGTACTCTTTCGTATCTGCTCAACTTATTTATCGCAGCAAGAAAATAGATCGCCACTACTTTACTCTAATTTCTTGTCTTGGTTGCGAAGTTGCCTTTGTCCGGTTTGCACCTTCAGATCCGCCATGGCACGCTCAACACCATACTCGCAATGCTCATGGTTTTCCCCTTTTATATTCCACACTAGTTAAATCACAGTAGACTAAATTTCAAAATTGGGTCAGTCGATTTTTCAGAGCGCGACGGAGTTCGCCGATGCGATCGAAGGGGCTCGGGTGGGGATGGTGGTTTTGGGGGCGGTGGTGGGGCCTCGTCGAACAAAGAAAACTCGACGCGGGTGGGGCGGGGGTGGGGGTGGGGGTGGCGGAGGAACACAGGCGGTGGGGCCGGTGGTTCGACCGGCGGCCCGTGCGGTGTTCTGTATGGGAAGCACGGTATGTTCCTTGTCAGGAAGGGGAGCAGGGACATCTGCAGTCTAACAGCTGATAGAGCTGGCCTGTACGTGATCGACAGGCTTTCAATTACTAGCGGCAATACAACACCATAATTTCCAGCCAGTTCCACTTTCCCGATTTATATATCCTGGTTATGGTGTACCCCTGTTATGTACACTATGATCTGCCTAGTTGTTGTGTGCTCTTGTTATCATGGTTTGGCAATAAACTCTCTATACAATATATTATGAACCTATCATCTGCCAGCTATCCTTACTTCTGGAGCCTATTTTTTGTGTACTTGTGCCAGATTATATAAATGCACGCACCATATTACAGCACACATGAGCTCTCTCATCAGAATCCAGTGATAGCACACAAGTGTTTACAGGGGCGCCCCTATATTAGAATATCATTTGCATTACAAAGATAATCTCACAACTATTTATGTTTTCATGGTTCTCAGATATCATACGCAATTCCAGTGAATATCAGAATCCGTGCATCAGAAGAATATTGTGGAACACTGCAATGCCTTACAAAATTGGTACCAAGGCATTGAGTGCCATTCTGGAAGCAATGAAACTATTCCATCTGTCATTGTACCATGTTTTTCCACTCAAATGTTGTTCTGGTGCATCAGACATCAAAAAGGAAGAGGGTGATTGCCGAACCTGAAGGAGCACCAGCAAAGTCCTTGAAAAACGTGGTGGTGCCGGAGAAATCAGACAGCACCCCACTTATATTGGCTGTACAACCAGTGACACAAAACGTAGGACCGACTCCAGCAGACTGTACCCATGCTTCACTGGCCACACCACTAGCCCCACCACACAGGACCTGCAGTCCAGCAAAAGGTATACTGATTTCATTTGCCATAGCACCAGGTGTACCACAAAAAAATCCCACTCCGGCAAAAAGTACAGCAAGTCCACCGGCCGAAGACCTATCCCAACTGCAGAGACGGCCAATTCCTGTAGATTGGAACTCCATTCCATTTATTCCCAGTTTAAAAGACAGTGCTTTCAATGTTGTTAGGGACTACGTGCATATATTCCCATCATGGGAAGATTATTGTGAAGACAAACACCATTTTCACATCTTCCTGTCCAACTTACGTGTAAGTGCTATTATTCATGGTTATTATTTTCCTGTTTTCTGCTGATTGAACACATCAATGATTTACATTACATTGTTGTAACTAGGCGAGGGTCAATCTGGATAGTCGTGACGAGCAAAGCTTGCTTGTGCTTTTCAAGGAAGCATTGCAGCAGTATCGGTGTTACCTGAGGAAATCACACTTTGATGGCAAGTCTATAAATGAATTTTCGGTGAAGTCTCATGTGCTAAATTTAGAAGACATTGAATGGAAAACCTTGTTATGCACTGGTCTCATTCCCAGGATGAGGTACTGTCTATGAAATCACATGACAATTTGAACTTATACTTTTTCGCATGTGCCTTACGGATCTTTTTTGCAGGAAATCTGCTCGAAGAAGAACTCCGGTTTGACAAGAATGACAGGATATCGCAAATATACTGCCCGCTGCTTTGCTCTTGTTAGTACCTGTTGTCCTGTATCACTGTACTTGCATACATACCTGGTTCATTATGTGACAGCAGTATGCATGATAGCTTGCTTATCAATTGTTCGCTCCAAATTATCTGATCTGTATGAATGGTTACATTAGTGTAGAATATATCCAATGCCAATGTTTTTTTAGCTCTGCATTGCTCTTGTAAGTACATGTTGTCCTTTATCAGTGTACTTATAATGATAGGTAGTTGTTCATGTACCATCACTCTGCAGCTTATTTTTCTTTGTCCTCCATTTTCTACACATTAGATCTATATTTACTCTTACCATAAGGTTGGTACTAAAGAAGTTTAGATGTGCATTGCTCTTGGCTGTACCTTTTGCCTGTATCGCTGCACTTACATTTATAGCTACTTGGTTATGTAGCATCACTCTTCATCTTATCTTAAATATTCTCCATTTTTTGTATATTATCACATCTATATTTACTCTTAACAAAATGTAGAATAAAGGCAATGCTTTTGAAGAAGATTTTGTGGTAAACTTCTTGAATTGCCCCCCCCCCCATCAGCATGGACAAGGCCTTTATAGAGTCTGTCTTCACCAATAATGTAAGTTTGTCCATCTCAAGCCTTCAAACTTTGTTGTATATATTTGGTTAGGCATGACTGCAACAGCTGTTTATTTTTGGTGTTTGCATCAAATTGCTTGTTTAAAGTTTATTATATGTAGTTCATAAACAAAAGTTCATCCTTTCTCAATTTAAGTTTTCAGTTGTACAACCAAGTTCCTTCTTCATATCATGTAAATTAAACTATACAGAGCAAGTGATCTTCTTTTGCACTGCATGTATGCTTCTGTTCTTCATCTGTAACCCAGTGGTGTGGTGAACCTACCCACTACAGCACAATGTCATATTCTGCAATGTCTTAACTATGAACAATGTCATATCATTTTACTATTATTTAAACCGTCTCTTTGTTTGCCAATCTGAAATGGTATAAATTGACAGCACACTAACCATTGATACGTATGAGTTCTTGATCTGTAATCCAGTGGTGTCGTGAAGCTGCCAACTCCTTCACAATGTCATTTCCTGCCATGTCTTGACCTGAACAATACCATATTGTGTTAATGCAAATTTAAACTGTGTCACTTTATTCGTCAGTAAGAAATGCGATGAATTGTCAGCACTGATACTTTTATGTGCAAAACCCATCATCTGTCTCCTTGTTTATCTTTCAGAGTGAGGAAGATACAAGTGTTGAACAAGCGCAGTCTCATCATCTTGCTCAGCTGCTTGCCCTGCAGCTCCCCAGCAGGGCTAACCTTTCTTGAACTCTATTGAAGTGCTGTCGGTTTTGTATATTATTTTGTCGGCGTGTTTATTTGCACTGGTGGAGATCTTTGATGCCAAGTGTATGTAATCTGCTGTCTGCTTGTGCTTTATTATCATAGCGGCGAACTTTGATGCCTAGTGGATGTAATATGCCGTAATTTCTTTATTGTATAGTCTAGGTTTTTTCTTATTCACGATGCTGCAGTTATTTTACCGTGTATATATATATATATATATATATATATATATATATATATATATATATATATATATATATATATATATATATATATCCTGTCTTCGCAGTAAACCGGCCAAACCATAAAATTACGGTACATAATCGGGCCGTCATGCAATCACGATGTAGGTTGGGCCTGAAACGTGCCGATCAGCTCACGGGCTGGCAGCAGCTCGAAATGAACCCCGGCCCATGATTGTGCGAATCAAATCACGGGCTTTTAACAGGCCGAAAAATTATCTCGGTCCTTGTTTGGCCCAATCAGATATCGGCTGCGAGCAGGCCGGATGCAAATCGGGCCGTAGTTAGGCCCAACTATATGATGGGCTTTTAACAGGCTAAAATTAATATAGGGCCGAAATGTTAAACGGGCCCTTAATAGGCCAAAACTAATATCAGACCGAATTACTAAGTGGGCCTTTAGCAAGTGGGCCCAAAAGCATAGAGTCCAGTTGACGGGCCGAATCTGATATGGGCCATATTTGAGCCCAAAACGTCTTAAAGGGTCGGACCTGATCTGGGCCGTAATTTGGCCCAGAACGTGGTAGGCCTTTAACGGGCCGGATCTCATATGGGCCACTATTAGGCCCGGAGCGTGGCAGGCCATTAATGGACCGGATCAAATATGGGCCGGCGTTTGGCCCAAAACATGGCAGGCAGTTAATGGGCCGGCCCACTAGGGTACTCAAAATCTTGTGGACCTACAGCTGGGCCGACCTATTAATGTCGGCGAAATCTCGTGGGCCTTTAGCTCGGCCGGCCCATTATGATCCGCAAGAATCTTGTGGGTCTTTACCTGGGTCGGCCCATTACGGCACACAAAAATCTTATGGGCCTTTACCTGGGCCGGCCCATTATGGCCCGCGAAATCTTGTGGGCCTTTAGCTGGGCCAGCCCATTATGGTCCGCAAAATCTCATGGGCCTTTAGCTGGGCCAGCCCATTATGGTCCGCAAAATCTTGTGGGCCTTCAGTTGGGCCGGCCCATTTAAACTTGATGGGCCGGCCCACGTGTCAACATATCATAGGCGCGTCTCGCCCATTGGATGAGTTGACACGTGTCTCCTCCAGCCAATGATGATTTTACACGTGGAAAATCCCCATTGGTCGTGGCTGTTAACGGGTTATCGGATCCAAAACCCGACCCGATAGCTTAACAGTGTTCCGTTACAGTGGATGCCATGTGTCGGTCACCCTTGACGAAAGCACTTCTGTGACGCGTGATTTATTGTCATGGAAGTGGTCACTTCCGTGATGATAATTTTGGTAATGTCATGGAAAACTTCTACAACAGCACAGGTATGACTATCTTGATTCTATCATAAATTTGTCATGGATGTACATGCATGACAAAAAAAGCGACCTACTATGACAAACACGTATCATCACGGAAGTGTATTTTTTTTGTTGTGTTGAGTCTTACTCAATACTCACACCTTGTAACACAGCCAAGAACTCCTTCTTTGCTGATCTATTTTGAACTCCTTCAAAATTTTGTCATGGTATGTGTTCGTTTGAAAGTACTATTAAGCGATTTTGATCTATCCTTATAGATCTTGATGCTCAATGTTCAAGTAGCTTAATCCAGGTTTTCCATCGAAAAACACTTTTCAAATAACCCTGCATGCTTTCCAGAAATTCTACATCATTTTTGATCAACAATATGTTAACAACATATACTCATCAAAAATTCTATAGTGCTCCCACTCACTCCTTTGGAAATACAAGTTTCTCATAAACTTTGTATAAACCCAAAATCTTTGATCATCTCATCAAAGCGTACATTCCAATTCCGAGATGCTTACTCCAGTCCTTAGAAAGATTGCTGGAGCTTTGCATACTTGTCAGCATATTTCAGGATTGACAAAACCTTCTGGTTGTATCACATACAACATTTCCTCAAGAAAAACGTCGAGGAAACAATGTTTTGACATCCTTTCTGCAAGATTTCATAAATAATGCAGTAACTGCTAACATAATTCCAACAGACTCTTAGCATCGCTACGAGTGAGAAAGTCTCATCGTAGTCAACTCCTTGAACTTGTCAGGAAACATCTTAACGACAAGTCGAGCTTTCTTAATGATGACACTTACCATCATTGTCTGTCTTCCTTTTAAAATCCATCTGCACCCAACAGCCTTACGGCTTCAAGTAGTTCTTTCAAAGTCTATACTTTGTTTTATACATGGATCCTCTCTCGGATTTTATGGCCTCGAGCCATTCGTCGGAATTCGGGCCCACCATCGCTTCTCCATAGCTCGTAGGTTCATTGTTGTCTAGCAACATGACTTCCAAGACAGGATTACGTACCTCTCTTAAGTAGTACGCATCTTTGTCGACCTATGAGGTTTGGTAGTGACTTGATCCAAAGTTTCATGATCACTATCATAAGCTTCCACTTCAATTGGTGTAGGTGCCACAGGAACAACTTCCTATGCCCTGCTACACACTAGTTGAAGTGATGGTTCAATAACCTCATCAAGTCTCCACCATCCTCCCACTCAATTCTTTCGAGAGAAACTTTTCCTCGAGAAAGGACCCGTTTCTAGAAACAATCACTTTTGCTTCCGGATCTGAAATAGGAGGTATACCCAACTATTTTTGGGTATTCTATGAAGATGCATTTATCCGCTTTGGGTTTGAGCTTATCAGCCTGAAACTTTTTCACATAAGCATCATAGCCCCAAACTTTTAAGAAACGATAGCTTAGGTTTCTCTAAACCATAGTTCATACGGTGTCGTATCAACAGAATTGTGTGGTGCCATATTTAAAGTGAATGCGGTTGTCTCTAATGCCTAACTCATAAACGATAGTGGTAATTTGATAAGAGACATCATGGTATGCACCATATCCAATAGGTTGCAGTTATGATGTTCGGACACACCATCACACTATGGTGTTCCAGGCGGTATTAGTTGTGAAACAATTTCCACAATGTCTTAATTGTGTGCCAAACTCGTAACTCGGATATTCATCTCTATGATCATATCATAGACATTTTATCATCTTGTCACGACGATCTTCAACTTCACTCTGCAATTACTTGAAGCTTTCTAATTCAGACTTGTGTTTCATCAACTAAATATACTCAGCATCTACTCAAATCATTTGTGAAGCAAGAACATAACGATATCCACTGCGTGCCTCAGCACTCATTGGACTGCACACATCAAAATGTAATACTTCCAACAAGTCGCTTTCTTGTTCCATCTTACTGAAAACGAGGCCTTTCAGTCATCTTACCCATGTGGTATGATTTGCATGTCTCAAGTGATTCAAAATCAAGTGAGTCTAAACGATCCATCTGCATGGAGTTTCTTCATGCATATCTACCAATAGACATGGTTCGCATGTCTCAATCTTTTCAAAAACGAGTGAGTCCAAAGATCCATCAACATGGAGCTACTTCATGCGTTTTATACCAACATGACTCAAATGGCAGTGATATGTGGTACTATCATTACTATCTTATATCTTTTGGCATGAACATGTGTATCACTACGATCGAGATTCAATAAACCATTCATTTTAGGTGCAAGACCATTGAAGGTATTATTGAAATAAACAGAGTAACCATTATTCTCCTTAAATGAATAACCATATTTCGATAAACATAATCCAATCATGTCTATGCTCAACGCAAACAGAAAATAATTATTATTTAGGTTTGACACCAATCTCGATGGTAGAGGGAGCATGCGATGCTTGATCACATCAACCTTGGAAACACTTCCAACACATATCGTCATCTCACCTTCAGCTAGTCTCCGTTTATTCCATAGCCTTTTATTTCGAGTTACTAACACTTAGCAACTGAACCGGTATTTTAATACCCTGGTGCTACTAGTAGTACTAGTAAAGTACACATTAATATAACGTATTTCCAAAATACTTCTGTCTATCTTGCCAGCCTTCTCATCTACCAAGTATCTAGGGTAGTTCTGCTTCAGTGACCGTTCCCCTCATTACAGAAGCACTTAGTCTCGGGTTTGGTTCAACCTTGGGTTTCTTCACTAGAGCAACAACTGATTTGCCGTCTCATGAAGTATCCCTTCTTTCCCTTGCCCTTCTTGAAACTAGTGGTTTAACCATCAACAATTGATGCTCCTACTTGATTTCTACTTTCACGGTGTCAAACATCGCGAATTGCTCAAGGATCATCATGTTTATCCTTGATATGTTATAGTTCATCATGAAGCTCCAATAGCTTGGTGGCAATGACTATGGGGAACTATCACTATCTCATTTGGAAGATTAACTCCCACTCGATTCAAGCGATTGTAGTATTCAGACAATCTGAGCACATGCTCAACGATTGAGCTTTTCTCCCTTAGTTTGCGGGCTTAAGAAACTTGTCAGAGGTCTCATACCTCTTGACATGGGCACTAGTCTGAAATCCCAATTTCAGTCTTTGGAACATCTCATATGTTCTGCGACGTTTCGAAAACGTCTTTGGTGCCACAATTCTAAACCGTTAGCATTACGCATTGAACTATCATGTAGTCATCAAAACGTGTATGTCAGATGTTTCCCAACATCTACAGACGACGCTCGAGGTTCAGCATACTGAGCGGTGCATTAAGGACATAATCCTTCTGTGCAGCAATGAGGACAATCCTTAGTTAACGGACCCAGTCCGCATAATTGCTACTGTCGACTCTCAACTAAATTTTTCTCTAGGAACATATCTAAAAAGTAGAACCAAAGCGTGAGCTACGACATAATTTGCAAAGACCTATTGACTATGTTCATGATAATTAAGTTCATCTAATCAAATTATTCAATGAACTCCCACTTAGATAGACATCCCTCTAGTCATCTAAGTTATACATGATCCGAGTCAACTAGGCCGTGTCCGATCATCACGTGAGACGGACTAGTCATCATCGGTGAACATCTTCATGTTGATCGTATCCACTATACGACTCATGTTTGACCTTTCGGTCTTTCGTGTTCCGAGGCCATGTCTGTACATGCTAGGCTCGTCAAGTTAACCTAAGTGTATTGCGTGTGTAAATCTGGCTTACACCCGTTGTATGCGAACATCACACCCGATCATCACGTGGTGCTTCGGAACAATGGACCTTAGCAACGGTGCACAGTTAGGGGGAACACTTTCTTGAAATTATTGTGAGGGATCATCTTATTTATGCTACCGTCGTTCTAAGCAAATAAGATGTAAACATGACAAACATCACATGCAAATCATAAAGTGGCATGATATGGCCAATATCATATTGTGCCTTTGATCTCCATCTTCGAGGCGCAGCATGAACACCATCGTCACCGGCATGACACCATGATCTCCCTCATCGTGTCTTCATGAAGTTGCCTCGCCAACTATTACTTCTACTACTATGGCTAACGGTTAGCAATAAAGTAAAGTAATTACATGGCGTTTTCATTGACATGCAGGTCATAAATAAATTAAGACAACTCCTATGGCTCCTGCCGGTTGTCATACTCATCGACATGCAAGTCGTGATTCCTATTACAAGAACATGATCAATATCATACATCACATATATCATTCATCACATCCTTTTGGCCATATCACATCACATAGCATACCCTGCAAAAACAAGTTAGACATCCTCTAATTGTTGTTGCCTGTTTTACGTGGCTGCTATGGGTTTCTAGCAAGAACGTTTCTTACCTATGCAAAACCACAACGGTGATATGCCAATTGCTATTTACCCTTCATAAGGACCTTTTTTATTGAATCTGATCCGACTAAAGTGGGAGAGACAAACACCCGCCAGCCACCTTATGCATCAAGTGCATGTCAGTCGGTGGAACTAGTCTCACGTAAGCGTACGTGTAAGGTCGGTCCGGGCCGCTTCATCCCACAATGCCGTCGGATCAAGATAAAACTAGTAACGGTAAGCAAATTGAACAAATCATCGCCCACAACTGCTTTGTGTTCTACTCGTGCATAGAATCTACGCATAGACCTAGCTCATGATGCCACTGTTGGGGATCGTAGCAGAAATTCAAAATTTTCCTACGTGTCACCAAGATCAATCTATGGAGAGACTAGCAACGAGAGAGAAGGGGAGTGCATCTACATACCCTTGTAGATCGCTAAGCGGAAGCGTTCAAGAGAACGGGGTTGATGGAGTCGTACTCGTCGTGATCCAAATCACCGATAATCCTAGCGCCAAACGGACGGCACCTCCGAGATCAACACACGTACGGAGCGGAGACGTCTCCTCCTTCTTGATCCATCAAGGGGGGAGGAGAAGTTGATGGAGATCCAGCAGCACGACGGCGTGGTAGTGGAAGTAGCGGGATCCCGGCAGGGCTTCGCGAAGCACAAGCAGGGAGGAAGAGGTGTCACGGGAGGGAGGAAGGCGCCAGGGCTTCAGGTGCGGCTGCCCTCCCTCCCCTCCACTATATATGGGGGCCTAGGGGGGCACCGACCCCTTGTAGATCCCATCTAGGGAAGGGGGCGGCAGCCCTAGGGGTGGCTTGGCCTCCAAGCCAAGTGGAGGCGCCCCCACCCCTTAGGGTTTCCAACCCTAGGCGCATGGGAGGCCCAAGGGGGGGGCGCACCAGCCCACCAAGGGCTGGTTCCCATGCCCCTTCAGCCCATGGGGCCCTCCGGGATAGGTGGCCCCACCCAATGGACCCCCGGGACCCTTCCGGTGGTCCCGGTACAATACCGATGACCCCGAAACTCTCCCGATGGCCGAAACTGGACTTCCTATATATAAATCTTTACCTCCAGACCATTCCGGAACTCCTTGTGACATCCGGGATCTCATCCGGGACTCCGAACAACTTTCGGTTAACCGCATACTAATATCTCTACAACTCTAGCGTCACCGAACCTTAAGTGTGTAGACCCTATGGGTTCGGGAGACATGTAGACATGACCAAGACAACTCTCCAGTCAATAACCAACAGCGGGATCTGGATACCCATGTTGGCTCCCACATGCTCCACGATGATCTCATCCGATGAATTACGATGTCGAGGATTCAATCAATCCCGTATATAATTCCCTTTGTCTACCGGTATAGTACTTGCCCGAGATTCGATCGTCGGTATCCCGATACCTTGTTCAATCTTGTTACCGGCAAGTCTCTTTACTCGTTCCGTAACACATCATCCCGCGATCAACTCCTTGGTCACATTGTGCACATTATGATGATGTCCTACCGAGTGGGCCCAGAGATACCTCTCTGTTTACACGGAGTGAAAAATCCCAGTCTCGATTCATGCCAACCCAACAGACACTTTCGGAGATACCCGCAGTGCACCTTTATAGCCACCCAGTTACATTGTGACGTTTGGTACACCCAAATCATTCCTACGGTATCCGGGAATTGCACAATCTCATGGTCTAAGGAAATGATACTTGACATTAGAAAAGCTTTAGCATACGAACTACACGATCTTGTGCTAGGCTTAGGATTGGGTCTTGTCCATCACATCATTCTCCTAATGATGTGATCCCGTTATCAATGACATCCAATGTCCATGGTCAGGAAACCATGACCATCTATTGATCAACGAGCTAGTCAACTAGAGGCTTACTAGGGACATGTTGTGGTCTATGTATTCACACCTGTATTACGGTTTCCGGTTAATACAATAATAGCATGAACAATAGACAATTATCATGAACAAGGAAATACAATAATAACCATTTTATTATTGCCTCTAGGGCATATTTCCAACAATACTACGATGATGCTCTGTGTACACGGTGAGTAGACAAGGCCCGCGTACAAGGAAAAGGAAGGAGGGGAAAAACAGCGGCGCCGCAGGACGGACACAGCTGAGCGAGATGTCTCGGGTCGCGTAAGCCACTGTGGGGAGTAACTTAGAGTAGTAACATGCATATGTTATTAGTCTATGTTACTACCTACATGGTGGGTAGTAACATATGTGTTGTATCATGCATCACTTCATTTATTACGTTGTAGACTTATCTTTTCTTGATATGTGTGATGTTACAGTAACTAGTTATGTTAACACATGCCTCTCTTTCTTCATTAATTACATGTCACATCATCTATTTTGCCTAGATAAGTGTGATGTTACCACCTATGTTACTCCCACTGTGGGTAGTCTGAAGCGCACGCACAGTTGCAGACAGCTGGCAGGGGCAAACAAGGTTCAACGATCTAATCAATGCCCAAAATTACTGCAGCACGCAACAACAGAAGAAAAAAGGAACCAAATCTACATGATCTTATCTTCTTCTTCTTCTTTTGATTTTCCTTTTACAAATGGAGAACAAGACAGCATCGCTGCAGAGATTATGTGGGAGGACAAAAATAGATCGATCTAGTAGATGAGTTTCTCCCCCAACTAATCTAAACCAGCACTAATTCTAGAATGAATGCAACCAAAAATTCAACTATACAAATACTAGATGCAAAAATTGCTAAAAGCTAAAAAGATAGATGCAACAGATGAACTAATCTATTCATTCTCTTTTTTTAGCTTTTTTGTGGATTATAGGACAGAAAAATAAACCAATCTAATAAAATTGTAAATCTCTCACCGACCCGAAAGCTGATAACACTTGATGTGACGGCGGCCCGATCTTTTGATGAGAGTGGGGATAACTATCATTTGGTAGATTTTTACTTTGACGATTCGGCTACACCGTACCCGATGATACGCCTTGATAATCGCTAAACCAATCTCCGATGTTTATTGACCTTGCCGTAGGCACGATGAACCTGAACAACGAGGTTTGAGTTCCTGCAAGCAACCAAAGAACCAGCAAGAACAATGATGAATTACAATCTGAAATTGAGGATGAAAAGTTGAGCACACGAACGAGATTAAAAGTTGGGGTTCCACTGTGGATCTTACAAGGCGGTAGTTCTATAGGTCTCGTAGATGCAAATTGTAGCGATGGCTAGACAATACAATAAAACACAAGTCTAAACCTAATAGAATATAATTATTTATTATGCGGATGCCGCCCTAACTGTTTGCCCTGCGCGTCGGCGTGTCCCATCTGGACTGCTATGGTCGAAGAAAATATTCTTCAGTAGCCGCTAACCCCTTCTTTAATTGGCTTGTGTGTACGTGGATGTTTCGATATATAAAGCCCAATCCTTCTTCTCTTCCCTTTTCTTCAAAACTTGTGCACGTATGCATTGAACATTGATCGATCAGTTGGAGACCTCTCTCATTGAACCTTTGATTCCTTTGTTGTTGATGGTTTAATTTCCGTGTACGTTGTGCACATATTTTCGGTGTCTCCATCTCGCATTTTAACATGTGGCTTGTAAAACTCTCTATTAATTCTGCACAAAATAAAAGATTGTGTCGTATTTCAATTCGGAGCAACAAAATAATATTTCTTCTCGGGGAATGTCCTCACTATAATATAGTTTTATACTAAACTCTTATACCTCTTTGAACTTATTATTATCTTGTTATATATTTTACAAGTATATATTACTTAACTTGGAATTATGTACATATTTATGGTGCTAAGTATTAGTTATAAAATTATATGCATATTTTTTTTTGCTTTGGCCAAATGGTAATTGTATAATAATAAAAGTTCCTTTTTGATCAACTTATTTTTATAATTATAGAAATTATTTTGTGTATGTATACATGGTTGTGTGTGTGTGTATGTTTAATATAACTAAATATAATGGGAGGGAGGTCTAATTATATATATATAATAGTAGTTTCCAGAGTATTACTTCCTCCGTTCCACAATGTAGTGCGTATATATATATATATATATTAAAAAGTCATTTATGTAAACTTCCATCAAGTTTATAGAGGATACTATTTATATGTACAATACGAAATTATATATTATGAGAATCTATTGATATATGTTTGGCATTCTAGGTGTAAATACTTTTTCTCCACAAATTTGGTCAAATTTTGTGAGGTTTGACTTTTCGAAAAAATATGCACTACATTATGGAACGAAGGAAGTATTAGGTAAGTATATATGGAGAAACTTCCAGAGTACAAATTCATCCAAAGATGAATATGTCTTGCAACTTGGGTTTTGTAATAAGTTGAAAAATGTGCATGCTCTCTACTTGGTATAATATAGTAATCACAAACGAACATAAACTATTGCAATTTCACTTCTGGATACATATGATTTGATTATTTGGTATGCTCGTATAGAATGCACTTGGTTTTATCTTGTAGCACATGAGTTTCTTCAATTTTGTGAAATAAAAAGTTGTGCATAAATTTAAACATAGAAATCTTAGCTAGCATTGATTATTGTAGAACTAGCAGCCTAACTAAACTCATTTGCTGCCCATATGTGCAGTTTGTTTGTGTGTGGTATATATTATTGGTCCAAGGCATACGAGGAAGAGTGGATACCATCGCAAAGTAACATAAATTTTGTCTCACCAATATGTATATTTTTCTTGTCTGAACAAGGAGCTAATAACTTAATCGGACTCAAGTTTTACATAAACAGGTGACCATATATATTCGTGCCTAGAGTAAATTACATAAAACCAGTATAATCGGGTTTAGAGTTTCATATTCACACATGTTTTAACTCTTTTTCCATGTCTAAGGCAAGACATTGCAAATTACACTAATGACCCTATAAAGCTTTGGCTAGCTATGTTTATGCCTGCAGGGCCCCAGCCCCAACTTTGGGTAGTTTTGTGAAAGGTGTTTTTTAAAGGAGGATAGCCCCGGCCTCTGCATCAGAGTGATGCATGCAGCCATAGATTAAATAAAAGTGTTTTGGGTGAGGCCTGAGATTAAATAAAAGGCATCCCCCCAGAAATTGGTCTTATGTCCTCCCCCCCCCCCAATCATCACCGTCTAGCTCCGCCACTGCTATAAAGAGTGTCTTTTGATTAACATTTTCTCACCAACAGAACTTGTTTGTAAGGGTCAATATGACAACATATTTGGAGAAAAACGTTGAAGTTTATGGTGAAACCCATGGAGGATGGAAGGTAGAAGCAGGATGCCATGTTGAAAGCGGGGAGGTCGGGATTTTCGACTGGGGATGAGGAGAGGAACAATTTATGGGGAGAAGATGGAATTGAAAGGACTCATGTCCACCTCGATGCATTTATCCAGGGCCCTTCATTTATCCACTTGTCTTACCCAGTTTTCTTGAAAGACCCAACATTAACTCATTGCATTAGGAGAGAGCATATGGAAAACATTGTTCGATCAAGTGATCGATGGATCAAAAAGGAAGTACAAAAGTGGGTTAGCCCGAGGGCCTGATAAACTAAGATGACTTTTCACAACTTGTCCCCAAAGTAGTTGTTGATACAAATAGTCGTGGTTGTCTTTAGAGGGCCCTAAGCTTCTGTGTGCAGAGCACTGCCTCTCCATAGTGCGGGTTTGAAAGTGCGTTATATCGACTAGAGGAGGGGGGTGAATAGGCGATTTTTATGAAATTCTTCAAAACATGGAAGTTATGAAGACAAACAGTAGAGATATGCCTATTACTATGCAGCGGAAGTTAGACTACACTAGGCAAGCCATGGTCAAGTATCAACAGAGTGAAAGCACAGTGACAAATAGCTGTAGTGTAATAAGGATCAGGTAGGAAGATACTATGAAGCCAAACAGATCATACACTCACGTTGTGAAGACAAAAGATAGAACAGACACGCAATAAATTCACAATGAGTGATCAGTAAGTAAAAGGAAGTGAAGATGAAACCACTGACTCGTTGAAGACAATGATGTGTTGGACCAATTCCAGTTGCTGTGACAACTGTACGTCTGGTTGGAGCGGCTAGGTATTTAAACCTTAGGACACATAGTCCCGGACACCCAGTCCTGAACACGCAGCTCAGGACACCAAGTCCTCACCGTATTCTCCTTGAGATAAGGTCACATAGTCCTCGCCCAATCACTCTGGTAAGTCTTTAAGGTAGACTCCCAAACCTTCACAGACTTCATTCTCTGGCAATCCACAATGTCTCTTGGATGCTCTGAACGCGACGCCTAACCGTCTGGAGGATGCACAGTCCTCAAGTGTAATAAGTCTTCAAATCACACAGACAAGAAGACTTAAGTGATGCCCAATTCTCTCTGGCTCTGGTGGTTAGGGCTTTATCCTCGCAAGGAATTCTCTCTCTCAAAGGCTTCGAGGTGGGTTGCTCTCAAACGACAAAAGCCGTACTCTCAATCTGAGCAGCCAACCGTTTATGGTTGTAGGGGGTGGGCTATTTATAGCCACTTGGCGACCCGACCTGATTTGTCCGAAATGACCCTAGGTCACTAAGGAACTGACACGTGTCTCAACAGTCAGATTTCAAACTCTCATGGCAACTTTACTTGGGCTACAAGCAAAGCTGACTTGTCCGGCTCTGGACAAGATTCACTCTCATTGTCTTCACTCGAAGACATAGGTTTTTGGTTTAGGCATCACTTCAGTCATTCTGACTGGTTCTCCTGGACCCCACTTAACAGTACGGTGGTTCCTATGACTCAACACAAAATAAAAAGAACTATGAAAGATCTAAGTCTTCGAGCTCCATAGGCTTCATATCGTGTCTTCTCTTGTCATAGTCTTCAATGTGAATATCTTCATATACCACCTTTGACTTCAATGTATTCATACATTTTTAGGGGTCATCTCTGGTAGTAAAACCGAATCAATGAGGGACTTCTACCTGTGTTATCCTGCAATTCTCACAAACACATTAGTCCCTCAACTAGGTTTGTCGTCAATACTCCAAAACCAACTAGGGGTGGCACTAGATGCACTTACAATCTCCCCCTTTTTGGTGATTGATGACAAACTAGTTGAAGTTTTCAACGGGGAATATAGTCTGTGAAATTGTAAAGGATAAGGAATTGTCTTCATAAGTTGCAAGGGCTCCCCCTGAAGATGTGCATATAAGTTAATTTACTTTTGGAATGCAAATGCACATGGCAGGTTGACCTTGTGGAGATCCACTTCAGCTTATGATGACAATCCACTATGCATGTGAAAGTATATGAAGATAATGACATGCATAATGGAAAATGGACGTCTGCAGAATGAGATAAGTGCGGAATTTATCGTCGCACATGCGGAATTTATCTTCGCAAAACAGGGTGGGAAATAAGTAGCAGACGACCATCTGGTTTAAGTGTTACAACTCATAAGAACCAAATGTAACAAAAACGAGAGTTGTAAGCACGAAGCAAAATATAAGGCACCTGCCCATATGAACCCGCTTGAAGACTATCAATCTCATATGCTTCTCCCCCTTTTGTCAGTAATGACCAAAAAGGTTTGAAGACATAGAGCCTCTACTCGTTCCCATGAGGGGTAGATGAAGTAGCAGGGTTGTTGGCATTGTTTGGCAGTGCAGAAGAGCTTGGAGGTGCTGAAGCAGGTGGCGGTGAGGTAGCATCGTCTCCTTCCTCAATGATTCTGGCAGTGACTGTGGCAGCAGAGGAAGAAAACTCAGAGTCTTCAAGAGATGGAGTCCCCAGCAGCACAGCTCTTCGAGGAGGTGTAGAGTCAAACTTGAATCTCTCAGTGAAGCCATCCTCTTGAAGATCAGCTTCAGAAAGCATCATCGTTAGCCCTTTCCATGTGCGACGACAGGTTTCATGGGCAACGAAAGCGTTCTTGGTGGCAAGATTTCAGATGCGATTTACATCCACCAAGAGGCTTTTCATCTGTCTCTTCAACCAGTCATGATGCCTATCCTGCTTTGATGAAGGGCCACAAGAAGCTCTCGGTCGTTGAGGACACGAGTGCGCTTCTTGGGTCTTGAAGCAGTGGCACTGTTAGTGGCTTCAGTTGAAGCAGGGTGTGGTGCACGTGTAGTGCCAGCCAAAGGATACACCCTGGAGATGGCTTCAACACCTTCAACGTTTTGAGTGAAGCTCTGGTGTTCTGCATTCTGAAGACTCAGAGGTTGCTTGGCAGGTTCAGGATAGATGGCTTCAGCAGAGGTATCCACATCAGGCAAGAAGATCCGATGGTTGCGGGCTGAGGGCTGATACGAGATGGCAGAGTGAAGTTTGATCAGCCTCATTACCCAAGGAGCATAGAACTTTAAACCAAACAGATCTGAGCCTGATGCAGCTAGTTGGCGTATGAAGAAATCCTGTGCGTTGAAGTATTTGCCATGAAGGATACAGAATATCAGAGTCTTCATTGCACCCTCGATCTTGGCATTTGGAGAGTGTCCTTTAATGGGCCAGAGAGTCCGCCGGATGATGTGATAGATGATCCTGGGCAGGTACTCAAGGTCTTCAACAAAGAACTTTGTGGGATAAGGAGCATCGTGGGGCAATGGCTTCATCATGGAGAGCATCTGACTCATATTCGGTTCAGGCCTCTGAAATATGCTCTCAATAGCTTCAGTGTGTAGCCGACAGCCTTGCTCGAAGAATTCACCTGGAGTGGGCAGGCCAGTGAGCTCAATGATATCAAATGCATTGGGTTCGTGATGAACGTTGCCGGTCATCCACTCCAGGACCCAAGTCTTCGGATCTCTGTTGTATCCTTTCATGTGCAGTGTGGCATAGAATTGTAGCAGGAGCTCTTCGTTCCAATGCTCTTCATCAGTAACAAACTGTAGTAGACCCACTTGTTTGAAGCAATCCAACGCTTCCTCTAGACAGGGCATACCAGCAATAGCTTCAACATCAAGGCGCTTGTGCGGGAAAATGCGACCTTGGTTGTACAGTATGTAAGAGTAGTAGTTGCGCTGAGGATAGCTCCAGAACCTATCTGATGAAATCCTTTCTCTTGAATAGGGGTTCTTGGAGCTATTGAAGAAAGTAGTATCTGCCCTGAAGCTATTGATGTTGAAGGAACCAGGTGCTGATGCAGGACCTGGGAACCTTGGCATTCTTGGGATTGGCTTCTGAATATGAGGCCTGTGCTGAACATGGTAGTTGAATTGTGGACCGGCAGCAGACTTAGGAACAGAAGTGTCAGGATCAGTAGCTTCGCTGTCTTCTGAAGCTTTTGGTGGGGAGGGCTCCACATTAGCTTCAATGTTGGTTGTGGCAGCCTCAAGATTTTCATCCTCCGCTTGACTAGCTGGAGGGTCTGTCACAAGCACGTTCTCCTGGAGAACTGCTTCGTGGTGGAGCAGGGGAGTGGGATCTTGTGGTACTTCATCTGCGGCTGATGCAGCCGGAATGTCTTCAGCAGAGACTTGAGGCCTTGGATCTTTGCGAAGCCTGCGGAACGCAGATGACGCCTGTGGAGTTGGAGTGGGCTGGGCCTCAAAGTCTTCTTCCTCTTGTGGGCGATCCGTCCATGAAGCATCCTGTGCAATTGGCGTCAATGGACGACCAACGCTGATGAGTTCGCTCTGTTCTAATTGAGGAAGGGCTGCATCATCTTCTACATTGTCACCATGACCAATGTCTTCAGCAGTGATGGGATCAGCTGCTGGAATGACTTCAGCTTCAGGAGCCTCTGTGGAAGCAGGCTCATGAATCGTCAGTTGACGTTCTGCGTCAGGGTGAACCATAGAAATGGGTTCAACTATCAAGGGCTCTGTGGGAGCAGCCCGAGCTTTCTTGGTCTTTCTCTTTTTCTTGCTGGGGGCAGTAGGAGAGGCTTCAGAGTGTTTCCTCTTCCGGGCTTCAGCCTCTGCAGTTCTCGTCTTCTTGAGCTCTGAAGCGGTTGACCGGCTCTTTGGCTTCGAGCCAGTCGTTGCAGTTGGGAAGACAAGCGGAACTGCTTCCTGCCTTGGTGCCTCTGGTTCAGCTGGAACAGTCTTCTTCTTTTTCTTTGCGGCCATCTTGGGGTCGATGCCAGGACGCCCAAGTGCCTTGCGCTTCTCAGCCTCATTGTAGGCTTGCACACATCTGTCAGCCAGAGACTTCATCCGCTCACGTGAACCCTAAGCTTCTGCATGCTTCTTCAGAAAGTTTTCCTTTAGCTCATGCAACATGGTCTTGAAGCTCTTCACTTCTTGCACGCTGAGCTTGGCCATATTCTTCTTGAACTGAGCCTTTTCATGATCAATTTTCTGCTTTAGTTCAACAATGCGTTGGGCAATAGCAAGTTCTGAAGCAATAGCGCCTTGGAAGGCGACGCTGAGGTCAACGGGCAGCTGTAGATCTTTAAAGCTGATGTTTGGTGTGGCAAACCACTTATCAATGAAGTTGTGGATGATGGCGACATCAAAGAGAGGCAGATTGTTGAAGATTTCTGCTTCTTCTTTGCTCTTGATGAGTTGCTCAAGAGCGTCATCTCCAAGATCTTCATCACTTGACAGATCAATGGCTTCACTGCGCAGGATGGCAGCAGCTATGAGCTCTTTGCTAGTGTGAGACAGAGGCATCTTGGCCTTCTGGTGCCTTGAGACGCGTGATAAGTCTTCAGACTGCACACTGTCTTCAGGAGGTGCAGTCGCCAATGGCTTCGCCTTTGAGATTTTTGGTGAAGGGGCTGGCTTTGAAGCTTTTGGCTTCTTCAACTGCTTCGGCTTCGGCACTGCAGGCACTGTAGGCGCTTCATCAGACTCAGTATCAGCTGCAGGCTCATTCACTGCAGTCCCTTGAACCAAGATGTAGGTGATGAGGCCTTCAAGGTTGGCATACGGACCGATGACATTGGGTTCTGCTTCTCGTGTGCCATCTGCCCTTGGTGCTGAGGGACCAGGGTTGAAGTGTAACCCAAATTTCTTCTTCTGCTTCGCTGAGTTTTGGGCAAACTGGAAGTTGCGCTTAAACAGATTGTCATCACGACACCAGAGTAGTGACGATGGATGGGCATCATCAGGCTGTGGCCCATGGACCATGCATGGATAGAAGCTTTGGGCAATAGCTTCATCTCTGGACCTGGGTATAAGATTCTTGTATAAGATGTCTCCCCACAGTCTTTTTATGGCACTTTTCTCAGCATACTCTTTGGTTGTGAAGCGGTATTTGAACCACTGTTCTGCCCAATAGCGTTGAATCCATTGGATTCGGGTCTTGCGCTGACCATAATTCTCTTCAGGATCTGTTTTATACATTTCGGCCAGTTCATTAGGCAGATCTTTGGATGTTCCTCCACGTCGCTGTCTGCCCCCCTTCCTTGCTGCTGTTTCTGAAGCCATAAACCTTAACTTGGAAGGCTTCAAGATGTTCAAAGGCTTCAAAGGCTTTCTTTTGCTGGACCAACAGGAACTGGCTTCAGGAGAATTTATGTGATGCTGTAAGAATTCTGCAAATGAATGCAGACTATAAGAACCAAAGGATTCTCCCACGGACATGTACCTGTGATAGCATTAAGGTGCGAGGGAAGGGGAAGACGTCATATGCATTCTCAGAAGATTTTGAAGATAAATCAGTTTAGAAGACATTGACCTCATCGTGCGAAGACATTCACTCATAGATAAGAAGTTGGTTCTAGATTTGTACGAATCCACATATCAGTACAAGTGAGGAATCTAACTACTTTGTGAAGCACAAGTGAATATACTAGGCATGTTATGAGATGCAGTTTGAGAGAGATCTAGTTTGTGTGAGCAGAAACTGCTTGTGGTAGAAAGTGACAGATCAATAGGATCAACGGTGCTGTAAAAAGGGAGTTTTATTTACCACACTGAGAACTGCTAGACGAAGTGGGAGATGAGGCCGAGCAGTTCACTCGTCCGTGCCCTAACTTGGCGACGGAGGAGACCTACGGCGACGGCGGAGAGGACTATGTCCGCGGTCGGCGTGAAGACGGCGTCGGAGAGGTTGCGGCAGCGAAGCGCTTCGTTGTCGGCGTCGCCGAGAGCTAGCGGTGGCGCTAGGGTTCATGCGAGGGTGGAAGAAGAGATAGTTACCGCTGTGAGTGTGTATTTATAGGCACAAGGGCGGCACTATGCTATTACACAGGTGCCCCTGGCAATTCACATCTGAGGAACGCGTGGCCAGTTTGCGGAAGTTTGGGGTTTGTTCCACGTCCCACGCACGCCTGGATTGTCGGGTGGTCGTTCCTGCTTCTCCGGATTTTATGTGGAGGAATGAGCATTGAAAATGGACTTTGTCTCTATATCTTCTGCTGACAAGGACGCAGTGAAGACATTCGACAGTTTCAATAGAATGCATATGACTTAGAGAGATAGAGTTTGAGATAGAAAGCATAGAGAAGTTTGGGGTCCGATCACATTCACTTAGTTCAAAAGATTCAACACGAAGACATAGCTATAAGTGAATGTTGTAGAGGACAGAACACTAGCATATATATATATATATATATCTATAGTCAACATAGTGAAGATAATCATGAAAATATGTTGAGTTCTAAGCCAAATCAAATGTGAAGACATTGCAAGGTAACGCCATGAGAGAAACACTTCAGAATAGAACGTTTGGTGGTGGCGTTACCCACCGTATAGGAAGTATTAGACCCAGACACGGCGCACAATTATCGTGGTGCTCCAAAGTCAAATTCCACATTAATGTATTCACACTTAGAATGTATGTCTTCATTGATTGAAGATATACTTCACTTCGTGTGTTGCACATCTAAGTCATCAATATGCATAAGGGTTAGGATGTGTGCCTGATCACAGGACATTTGAGGATTCCAGGATATTTAGCTCACACCGTAACTTGCAAAACCTCTTCTCATCCAAGGGTTTGGTGAAGATATCTGCCAATTGCTCTTCAGTGTTGACGTGTATGATATCAATGTCTTCCTTCACAACATGATCTCCGAGAAAGTGATGACGAATTTCAATGTGCTTTGTCTTCGAGTGCTGAACTGGGTTGTTGGCAATCTTGATGGCGCTTTCGTTGTCGCGGTAAAGTGGCACTTGCTTCAGATGAATGCCATAGTCCTTGAGTGTTTGCTTCATCCACAGAAGCTGAGCGCAGCAAGATCCAGCAGCAATGTATTCAGATTCAGCAGTGGAGAGAGATACACAGTTCTGCTTCTTTGAAGACCAACATACAAGTGATCGTCCCAGAAAGTGACATGTGCCTGATGTAGACTTGCGATCAACTTTGTCACCAGCATAATCAGCATCCGAGAATCCAACCAAATCAAACTCTGAGCCCTTTGGATACCATAATCCTAGAGTTGGGGTGTGAGCCAAATATCGAAGAATTCGCTTCACAGCTAAGTGATGCGACTCCTTTGGTGCCGCTTGAAATCGAGCACACATGCAAACACTAAGCATAATATCTGGCCTAGATGCACATAGATAAAGTAAAGAACCAATCATGGAGCGGTATACCTTTTGATCGAACTCTTTACCATTGTCGTCAGGACCCAGATGATGTTTGGCTGGCATTGGTGTTGTGAAGCCTTTGCAGTCTTGCATACCGAACTTCTTCAGGCAATCTTTGAGATACTTCTCTTGAGATATGAAGATGCCATTGCGTTGTTGTCGTATTTGAAGACCAAGGAAGAACTTCAGCTCCCCCATCATGGAGATCTGATATTGTTCTTGCATCATATATCCAAACTCTTCACTGTACTTTTGATTGGTGCAGCCGAAGATAATGTCATCCACATATATTTGGCACACAAATAGTTCACCATCATATGTCTTCGTGAAAAGAGTGGGATCTAGGGAACCAGGTATGAAGCCTTTGCTCTTCAGGAAGTATTTGAGTGTGTCATACCAGGCCCTAGGGGCTTGTTTGAGGCCATACAGTGCCTTGTTGAGCTTGTATACCATGTCAGGATGTTTTGGATTTTCAAAGTCAGGCGGTTGTGCAACATACACTTCTTCTTCAATCTTGCCATTGAGAAAGGCACTCTTCACATCCATTTGATATAGAAGTATGTTATGATGATTTGCATAGGCCAGCAGTATGCGTATGGCTTCAATCCTAGCCACAGGAGCAAATGTTTCATCGAAGTCAATGCCTTTCACTTGAGTATATCCTTGAGCAATGAGACGAGCTTTGTTTCTGACAACTTGACCATGCTCATCTTGCTTGTTGCGGTATATCCATTTGGTGCCTATTATGTTGTGCTTCCGTGGATCAGGACGCTTAACCAGTTCCCATACATTATTCAGCTCAAACTGTTGAAGCTCTTCTTGCATAGCTTGAATCCATTCAGGTTCCATGAAGGCTTGTTCAACTTTCTTGGGTTCTGATATTGAGACGAATGCGAAGTGCCCACAGAAATTTGCTAGCTGAGTTGCCCTTGAACGAGTGAGTGGACCAGGTGCATTGATGCTATCAATTATTCTTTCAATCTGCACTTCATTGGCAACGCAAGGATGTGCAGGGCGAAGACTTTGCTCTTGCTGTTCACTGTCGTTGTTGGAAGGAATGTCTTCAGGCTGAGCAATGTCTTCATGTTGATCAGGTGCTGAAATGATAAGTTCTTCTTCAGGATGAGCTTCAGAAGGTATAATCTCTCCAGTTCCCATTAGCTTGATTGATTCACTGGATGAAACTTCATCTAGCACACTTGGCAGCTGCTCTCTTTGTGATCCGTTGGTCTCATCAAACCGCACATCCACTGTTTCAACCACTTTGTAATGAAAGAGATTGAAGACTCTGTAGGAGTGTGAATCCTTTTCATATCCAAGCATAAAACCCTCATGTGCTTTTGGTGCAAATTTTGAGGTGTGATGTGGGTCCTTGATCCAGCACCTTGCGCCAAATACTCTGAAGTAACTGATATTTGGCTTTTTGCCAGTAAGGAGCTCATAAGATGTCTTGTTCAGTAGTTTGTGAAGATAAACACGATTGATTGTATGACATGCAGTATCAATGGCTTCGGGCCAGAATTTTCTAGGAGTCTTGTATTCATCTAGCATCGTTTTGGCCATCTCAATTAGTGTTCTGTTCTTGCGTTCGACGACGCCATTCTGTTGTGGCGTGTACGGGGCTGAGAATTCATGTGTGATGCCCAAGGTATCAAGATATGTATCAAGGCCAGTGTTCTTGAATTCAGTGCCATTGTCACTTCTGATGTGCTTTATCTTGGCGCCAAAATTGTTCATAGCACGATTGGCGAAGCGTCTGAAGACATCCTGCACTTCAGTCTTGTAAAGGATTATGTGCACCCAAGTATATCTAGAATAATCATCAACAATAACGAAGCCATAGAGGCAAGCAGTAGTAGTTAGAGTTGAGTAATGAGTGGGACCGAAAAGATCCATGTGGAGCAGTTCAAAGGGTTGAGTAGTAGTCATGATTGTCTTCGAGGGATGTTTGGCCCTCCTCATTTTCCCTGCTTCACAGGCACCGCATAAATGGTCTTTCTTGAACTTGACGCCCTCGATGCCTATGACATGCTTCTTCTTCGCGAGGGTGTGGAGGTTCCTCATGCCAGCATGTCCAAGCCTCCGATGCCATAGCCAGCATTCTGAAGCCTTTGCTAGAAGACATACTGCAAGCTGTGGCCCTGCTGAGAAATCTACCACATACAGTATATAGTTTGCATCAAAGGATTTATCAATGATAATGGGGTTAGCACAAGTGAAGCCAGTTAGATTGGATGGATCTGCTGAAGGTTCCTTTGCAGCAACCCACATGGTTTTGGGGTACTGCTCAGGTTTTCAGTAAGAGCCATCTGCATTCATTTTCCTTATGAACCCAACACCCTCTTTCCTAGGGTTTCGGTTCAGAATCTGCTTTTTGAGGACATCACATAGTGTCTGATGCCCTTGAAGACTTTTGTACATCCCTGTTTCAAGCAGTGTCTTCAACCTAGCATTCTCATCAGCAATAGCGGAGGTATTCTCAATAGAGGGGTTAGTTATCGCATCAACAGTTGAAGATATTGCAACAGCAGTAGCAGTAGAACATTCAGCAACAGAAGTAGCATTATCATGCTCAATGCATTTAAGACATGGTGGTTCAAATCCTTCCTGAGCGGGACTGATCTGTTTGGCACGAAGTGACTCGTTTTCCGTTTGAAGATCTTCATGAACCACTCTCAATTTCTCAAGATCTTGCTTCCTTTGAAGATAATCATAGGAAAGCTTTTCATGAGTTGTTGAGAGAGTTTCATGACGATTTTCAAGTTCCTAATATTTAACATGAAGATTTTGTATGTCTTCAATTAAGGATTCAGATCGAGTCATTTCAGCACCCAACAGATCATCGCTTTTGTCTAACAGTTTTTGAATATGTTCCATAGCTTTCTATTGTTTAGTTGCAATTTTAGCAAGTGTTTTGTAGCTAGGTTTTGAAACACAATCAGAGTCATCGTCACTAGATGTTTGATAGTGAGTAGTGCGTGTGTTTACCTTGGCACCGCGTGCCATGAAGCAGTAGGTAGAAACGGAGCAGTCCTTGTCATTTGCATCGGTGTCGGTGATGAAGTCATTGTCTTCAGTGTTGAAGATGGACTTGGCAACGTATGCTGTAGCCAGACTTGCGACGCCTGAGTCGGATTCCTCTTCAGACTCCACCTCCGCCTCCTCAGAAGCAGACTCCTCCTCTGAATCCATTTCCTTGCCAACAAACGCACGTGCCTTGCCAGATGAGCTCTTCTTGTGTGATGAAGACTTTGAGGAAGACTTGGAAGAAGACTTTGAGTATTTCTTCTTCTTCTTCTTGTCGTCAGAGTCATATTCCTTGCTCTTCTTCTTCTTTTTGTTCTCATTGTCCCACTATGGACACTCAGAGATGAAGTGGCCAAGTTTCTTGCACTTGTGACATGTTTTCTTCTTGTAGTCATGAGCAGGAACTTCATCATTCCTTGAACTTGATCGGGAAGACTTTCTGAAACCTTTCTTCTTCATGAATTTTTGAAACTTCTTGACAAGCATAGCAAGTTCCCTGCCAATGTCTTCAGGATCATCAGAACTGCTATCAGATTCTTCTTCAGATGAGGAGACAGCTTTTGCCTTCAAGGCACGAGTTCGCCCATAATTTGGACCGTAGATGTCTCTTTTCTCCGAAAGCTGAAACTCATGTGTATTGAGCCTCTCAAGTATGTCAGACGGATCGAGTGTCTTGAAATCAGGACGTTCTTGGATCATTAGGGCCAGGATGTCAAACGAACTATCAAGTGATCTCAGCAGCGTCTTGACGACTTCGTGTTTGGTAATCTCAGTGGCACCAAGGGCTTGAAGCTCATTTGTGATGTCAGTGAGCCGGTCAAATGTGTGCTGGACATTCTCATTGTCATTTCACTTGAAGCGGTTGAAGAGATTGCGAAGGACACTGATTCTTTGATCTCTCTGGGTTGAGATGCCTTCATTGACCTTGGAGAGCCAGTCCCAGACCAGCTTGGATGTCTTCAAAGCACTCACACGGTCATATTGTCCTTTGGTCAGATGACCACAGATGATGTTCTTGGCAGTAGAGTCCAGTTGAACGAATTTCTTGACATCAGCAGCAGTGACACCTTCTCCAGCCTTGGGAACGCCGTTCTCGACGACATACCATAGGTCGACGTCAATGGCTTCAAGATGCATACGCATCTTATTCTTCCAGTAGGGATATTCAGTTCCATCGAAGACGGGGCACGCAGCGGAGACTTTAATTATCCCTGCAGTCGACATAGCTAAAACTCCAGGTGGTTAAACCGAATCACATAGAACAAGGGAGCACCTTGCTTTGATACCAATTGAAAGTGCGTTATATCGACTAGAGGGGGGGTGAATAGGCGATTTTTATGGAAGTCTTCAAAACGTGGAAGTTATGAAGACAAACAGTAGAGATATGCCTATTACTATGCAGCGGAAGTTAGACTACACTAGGCAAGCCATGGTCAAGTATCAACAGAGTGAAAGCACAGTGACAAATAGCTATAGTGTAATAAGGATCAGGTAGGAAGATACTACTCCCTCCGTTCGGATTTAGATGTCACAACGTTTTTTTTGCGAAAACCCCCTCCATCTATTTCCGACCGAACCCACGGTCCTCGACCTCACTCTCTTCTCCGGCTGGCCGCCGCGGTCCGTTCGGTGCTCTTCTCCGGCTCGCCGCCGCGCTGCCGCCGCGCTCTCCCCCCTCCACTCCCCTCCCCACCTTCTATCGCATCGCCGCGCTCTCCTCCCCCACCTTCGGTGGCCTCGCCATGCTCCTCTCCTCCTTCCCGCGGCGACGGATTGGGTTCAAGCTTCGACCTTAGAGTTCAAGTCGGCGACGGATTCCGTCGATGCGAGGCCTTCACCGCCGCCAAGCTCCTGGCGCCGGTGGCCGCGAGCTTCAGGGGAGACCCCATCCTCTCTCCCTCCCAGATCCACCACGCACACCTCGCCTCGCTCACGCCTGCTCCGCTCCGTGCCCCCGACGCTCCGTGCCCTCGCGCCTGCGCCTGCTCCGCTCCGTGCCCCCGACACCCCTGCTCTGCTCCGCCATGGAGGATGCGCTCCGCCATGGAGGATGCTGCTCCACCCCGCCATGGAGGATGCTGCTCCACCCCTGCGCCGCTCCGTGCCCCCGACGCTATGGAGGACGCCGCTCCACCCCTGCTCCAGCCTCAAGGTACTCCACCCCTGCTCAAGCCTGAAGGAACAACCATGGAGCTGCTTGTGAATGTTGCGCTGCTGTTCATCTCTGAATGTTGGGCTCCATATCTGAATATTGAGTGCTCCTGCATATTCTGAATTACTAGTGCATCCAGGAATCATTTAAGTTATGAACCATTGCATATTCTGAATTTTGGCAACTCATCATCTGAAACAATACATACATTCTGTTTTCTTTCTTGACATTACATAGCATCCCTTCCTTTAATACCAAGGCCATCAAATACCAACTGAACAGTCACTGCCCAGTTTTTGATGATCAAAAACCAGTCCTCAACCTGCAAGTTTGTTTCATAAACTGGGCAGTGGCTGATGCATTTGGAAGTTTTGACCTATAAATAGACCCCATTTTCATTTGGAACCAGCATTCTTCATAGACATAGCATTCTTGTTACATGAAGACCATCAAATGCCAAATGAACTGTCAATTTTATATCATCGATGATTAATTAAAAACTAGTCCTGAACCTGCAAGTTTGTTTTTTAATTCCCTAAATAATCTCTTCCAACTTGCAAGTTTTGACACATACAGTACTCCAAATTTAGGAGTACATCTCAAGTAAGCAAGGAGGGAGCATCTCAAGATTCAGTGTAACAAAGATTAGATTCTACAGTACATCAATATAACAAAGATTAGATTAACTATAATTTTAAAAACACTTTGCTGAATCTACTCAGGAGTATATGCACCATGTAATCCACTAATCATCTGACTACCCTTGCTTAATTCCCCAATCGAGTCCTGAGCATCTCAAATGGGGATAATGCTGGTGATTTGGGTGACAACATGGGGAGTACCTTCAGAATACACAATATAACCAACAGTAGAGAATAGATGAATCGATTGTCAGTTGATTGTAGCACTAGCTGACCCCAAGTAAAGAAGAGCTACTCTTTTCCTGCTGCTTGGAGGCTGCTGGTGCTCTTTTATTGCTACTTGAAGGCTCCTGGTTCTCTTTTCCTGCTGCTTGGAGGCTACTGGTACTCGAAGGGTGTTTCTGCCGCTTGAAGGAGGTGGCTGCTCTTTTCCTGCTGCTCGTGCTCTTTTCCTGCTGCTTGAAGGTTGTTGCTGCTCTTTTCCTGCTTCTTGGAGACTGCTGGTACTCGAAGGGTGTTTCTGCTGCTTGAAGGCTCCAGGTTCTCTTTTCCTACTGCTTGGAGGCTGCTGGTACTCGAAGGGTGTTTCTGCTTCTTCAAGGCTGCTGCGGCTCTTTTCTTGCTGCTCTTTTCCTGCTGCTTCTGCTCTTTTTCTGCTGCTAAGATTGCTTCTGCCTCTTTTATAAAGGCTATGGTCTGTTCAACTAGCTCACGGTCGATAGATAGAGCTATAGGAAGTCGTCCTTCTGCCTGCCAGCGTTCCTTGTTCATGTGAGGGATCGAGTAGTTTATCGCTCCCTTGTTTCTCATTACTTCTCGGATGCATGACTGCAGCGTCACGAAGCTTCTAGCTAGCTTATCAACCAGGTAGTTTCGATATTCCTCCTCCACACCTTCTATCAGTTCCCTAATGCTTTGAGGTGCTCTGCTATCAGTGTGGGACTGGAGAGACCTGAATATGCAGAGATCAAGAATTTTCATGTCGGGACTGTTTGGAGGCTGTTGAAGCAACTTAATATCCAAATCAGTATGTTCTATGACTTGTCGGAAAACCGGGTCATCGGGAAGAATATGTGGCGTGGCATTATCTTGTTGGATATAGATTGTCCGTCCTTCATCTTCGTCCGGCCAGCGCTCTTGGATCGCAGGAATAAGTTTCTCACACATGTAATACCTCATTACATCTCGTGTGACTTTCAATGATTTGAGCTCGAGCGTCCCTTTATCTCTGTTTTCACTGGTTCTTTGAGCAGGAGACTCTGTGACAAAAGCCCAAATGCCGAGCTTTCCATCAAAAGTGACCTCACCGCCTTTGCCGTATCTTGGTTTAGCCACGGCTGCGAGAAACATCACCTTGGCGATGCTATCCTTATGATGCAAGGTGCGCAAGGGGTCGGGTTCTTCGGGAAGCAAATAGTAGTTGTTCACCTCCCCAGTCATGTTGAACCACTTTTCGTCCATGTAGGCTATGTTGTCTAATTCCCGTGTCGCAGACCAATAATCTTCACACATAGCCAAGCACCATTTCAATCTCTTTACAATGTTGGACAGGTTTAAGTGGGGCCTCAACTTATTACTGTGACGCCTCAAATGACCCCACTCGAACCTTGAGTGTAAGGTCGTGCAGCTTACACCCAATGCCTTTGACAGACCTCGCAATGTTCTCCTTCTGTTCAATGGGATTGTCACCACCCTCGACAGATCCAAATCTTTCCGCTTGCGGCCAACTCTACCTGGCTTTTGATTTGAGACACCAACTTTCTCCCCTTTTTCAATCTGTTTAAGAGCTCTTTCCCATATTCTCTCAACGGTTCTTATGGTTGTATCGAGTAGGCTAGCAATGACCTGCTTGTCTTTTTTCAGAACTTGTCCATTTTGGGTGTTCATCACCATGAGTGCAAAAAAAATACCATATCTCTCCTCATTTGTGAGTTCCTCATGAATTGGTTTCTGTACAGCACTTGCTTCCTCATGAATTGCTTCCTCTACACCACTTGCTTCTTCATGAATTGGTTCCTCTACACCACTTGCTTCTTCCCCTGTCAAATAAGGAGCAAAAGATAAGTCATGTAGCTATTGCAAATAATAGGAGTAGATCATGAAAATGAAATGCAAATGCAAAAGTTTTGGAGGTAGTACTGTACATGTTGCTTCATTATTGATTGGTTCCTCATTGTTGTATTGTTGTTGACTGTTCTGTTCTTCCTGTTGATCTGCAGGTTCTGAGGCATCATCTTGTGGAGGACTCATGTTAAGATCAATCCCAAACATCATTGCGGCGGTGGAGCACTTGCTCAGGTAACTGTTCATGTTCCAATAAGAAAGAACATTCTGGTCAAGTTAAATCAGCTAAATCAAAGAGGCACCTGAAAATAGTTCTCTCCACAAGAATTGTTTGCTAGACTAATGGTTATTGCTTCATTGGTTATTTGCTTCATTGGTTATTGCAGAACAAGTAGGTAGTGATGGGCTGCTTGCTTGAGCCTACACCATGCTGTCTTTTGTTCAGACTTGAGAGTAAACAAAGAGCAGTTGTTAAAAGCTTTGTTTCTTTTACAATTCCTAGATAAGTGGAACAGTGGAATGACATTTGGCATTCAGGACATATCTGCATCATTGGAAGCAAAATGTTCCACCGAATAAAACTGTTCCTAGCAAATCAAGAGCATCGATCAGGAGCATCAAATGTTCCACTTATTTTGCATTCAGAACATATCTGCATCATTGGAAGCAAAATGCTAGGAATTGTAGTGGACTAGGAACAGTGGCACCAAATGTTCCACTTATTTTGCATTCACAGCATATCTGCATCTACTCCCAAATTCTATACTGAACAAAACTATTCTGTACTGAATAAAATTGTTCTGTACTGAATAATTTCTGGAAGTGCATGTGAATACCAGCAGCAGCAACTACTCCAGCATTCAGTATTGAGCTTCATTGGGTATTCAATGTAACTGTGTTACCAGCAACACTCAGTATTCAAGTTTTGTTTAATCCAGTTTTGCTTTACAATCAAACAGGGAGAGGAATACCAGCAGCAATTAAGTTCTCTTTAATTCAATATTCAGTACAGAACATCAAGTACTCCAGAACCAAACTACTTTCAGTATTCATGATCTTTCAAGCAGCAATTAAGCAATCTAGTTTTGCTTCTACTCTTTCAAGTATTCAGTATTCATGATCTTTAATTCAGTATTCAGCTTTACAATCAAGTTCTCTTTAATTCAGCAGCAGCAACAACAGAGGCGGGGGCGGGGAATACCAGCAGCAACAGAGGCGAGGGCGGGCGCGACCGGAGGAGGGCCAGCACGGAGAGGAAGACCCTGGGCTTGCAGGAGAGGTTGAGCAGGGCCAACGCGGCGATGAAGACCCTGGGCCAGAGCAGCGACGAAGACCCAGCGCCGCGACGGCGTCCAAAATTGTCCGCGGCGACGGCGGCCAAGGCGGACCAAATCGAGGACCTAGTCGTCGATTTACTGCTTCTTGGCATGATTCAGAGGGAGGTGACGAAGAGGAAGAACTTTAGGAGCAATCCCGCTGCTCAGGTAGGCGAGGGCACACCCATGGCGGCTACGCAGCTGGGCGGCGGCGCAAGGCGCCTCCGTGAAGGTCCTGCGCGTCTCCTCCGCGACGACGCAGGTCGTCTCCTGCACAGGCGGCTGGGTCCTGCGACGCGCGGAGACTCTCTCTGGGTGCTCAGGAGAACGGGGGAGGAAGACGGGGGATGGTGGCCGGAGCCGGCGACGCGCGAGCGACGGTGGAGAAGTGAGGAAGGAGACGGGGGCGTTTTTCAAATGATTCAAAAGTATAAGGACATGTTTGCAAAATGCATAATGTACAGCAGCCGCGACATCTAAATCCGAACGGAGGGAGTACGAAGCCAAACAGATCATACACTCACGTTGTGAAGACAAAAGATAGAACAGACACGCAATGACTTCACAATGAGTGATCAGTAAGTAAAAGGAAGTGAAGATGAAACCACTGACTCGTTGAAGACAATGATGTGCTGGACCAGTTCCAGTTGCTGTGACAACTGTACGTCTGGTTGGAGCGGCTAGGTATTTAAACCTTAGGACACACAGTCCCGGACACCCAGTCCTGAACACGCAGCTCAGGACACCAAGTCCTCACCGTATTCTCCTTGAGCTAAGGTCACATAGTCCTCGCCCAATCACTCTGGTAAGTCTTCAAGGTAGACTCCCAAACCTTCACAGACTTCGTTCACTGGCAATCCACAATGTCTCTTGGATGCTCTGAACGCAATGCCTAACCGTCTGGAGGATGCACAGTCCTCAAGTGTAATAAGTCTTCAGATCACACAGACAAGAAGACTTAAGTGATGCCCAATTCTCTCTGGCTCTGGTGGTTAGGGCTTTATCCTCGCAAGGAATTCTCTCTCTCAAAGGCTTCGAGGTGGGTTGCTCTCAAACGACAAAAGCCGTACTCTCAATCTGAGCAGCCAACCGTTTATGGTTGTAGGGGGTGGGCTATTTATAGCCACTTGGCAACCCGACCTGATTTGTTCGAAATGACCCTGGTGTTGGAAATATGC
This sequence comes from Triticum dicoccoides, assembly GCF_002162155.2. NCBI lineage: Eukaryota > Viridiplantae > Streptophyta > Magnoliopsida > Poales > Poaceae > Triticum > Triticum dicoccoides. Next base: position 566,948,758 of record NC_041390.1, on the reverse strand, counting down.
CCTAGAGGCAATAATAAAAGTATTATTATATTTCATTGTTCATGATAATTGTCTTTTATTCATGCTATAACTGTAGTATCCGGAAATCGTAATACACGTGTGAATACTTAGACCACACTATGTCCCTGGTAAGCCTCTAGTTGACCAGCTCGTTGTGATCAACAGATAGTCATGGTTTCCTGACTATGGACATTGGATGTCGTTGATAACGGGATCACATCATTAGGAGAATGATGTGATGGACAAGACCCAATCCTAAGCATAGCATAAAAGATCGTGTAGTTCGTTTTGCTAGAGCTTTGCAAGTGTCAAGTATCTCTTCCTTCAACCATGAAATCGTGTAACTCCCGGATACCGTAAGAGTGCCTTGGGTGTATCAAACGTCACAACGTAACTGGGTGACTATAAAGGTGCATTACAGGTATCTCCGAAAGTAGCTGTTGGGTTGACACGGATCGAGACTGGGATTTGTCACTCCGTATGACGGAGAGGTATCTCTGGGCCCACTCGGTAATGCATCATCATATTGAGCTCAATGTGACCAAGGTGTTGGACACGGGATCATGCATTACGGTACGAGTAAAGTGACTTGCCGGTAACGAGACTGAACAAGGTATTGGGATACCGACGATCGAGTCTCGGGCAAGTAACGTACCGATTGACAAAGGGAATTGCATACAGGGTTTGATCGAATCCTCGACATAGTGGTTCATCCGATGACAACATCGAGGAGCATGTGGGAGCCATCATGGGTATCCAGATCCCGCTGATGGTTATTGACTGAGAGTGTCTCGGTCATGTCTACATGTCTCCCGAACCCGTAGGGTCTACACACTTAAGGTTCGGTGATGCTAGGGTTATGAAGATATGTATATGCAGAAACCCGAATGTTGTTCGGAGTCCCGGATGAGATCCCGGACATCACGAGGAGTTCCGGAATGGTCTGGAGGTAAAGAATTATATATAGGAAGTGCTATTTCGGGCATCGGGACAAGTTTCGGGGTTATCGGTATTGTACCGGGACCACCGGAAGGGTCCCGGGGGTCCACCGGGTGGGGCCACCTGTCCCGGGGGGCCACATGGGCTGTAGGGGGTGCGCCTTGGCCATCATGGGCCAAGGGCACCAGCCCCTATAGGCCCATGCGCCTAGGGTTTCCCCCTAGGAGGAGTCCTAGTGGTGGAAGGCACCCCTAGGTGCCTTGGGGGGGAGGGAAACCTCCCCTAGGCCGCCGCCCCCCTTAGTAGATCTCATCTACTAGGGCCGGCGCCCCCCCTGGCACCCCTATATATAGTGGGGGAGAGGAGGGACTTCATACACCAGCCCCTGGCGCCTCCACCTCCCCCCGTTACGTCTCTCCCTCGTAGTCTCGGCGAAGCCCTGCTGCTGTGACGCCCTGCATCCACCACCACGCCGTCGTGCTGCTGGATCTTCATCAACCTCTCCTTCCCCCTTGCTGGATCAAGAAGGAGGAGACGTCTCCCGTCCCGTACGTGTGTTGAACGCGGAGGTGCCGTCCGTTCGGCGCTGGTCATCGGTGATTTGGATCACGTCGAGTACGACTACATCATCACCTTGCAAGCTTCCGCACGCGATCTACAAGTGGTATGTAGATGCAAACTCTCTCCCTAGACTCGTTGCTTAGATGAACTCATAGATGGATTTTGGTGAAACCGTAGGAAATTTTTTAATTTTCTGCAACGTTCCCCAACAGTGGCATCATGAGCTAGGTCTATGCGTAGTTCTCTTTGCACGAGTAGAACACAACTTTGTTGTGGGCGTGGATTTTGTCATCTTACTTGCCTCTACTAGTCTTTTCTTGCTCAACGGTATTGTGGGATGAAGCGGCCCGGACCAACCTTACACGTACGCTTACGTGAGACCGGTTCCACCGACTGACATGCACAAGTTGCATAAGGTGGCTGGCGGGTGTCTGTCTCTCCCACCTTAGTTGGAGCGGAATCGATGAACAGGGCCCTTATGAAGGGTAAATAGAAGTTGACAAAATCACGTTGTGGTGATTCGTAGGTAAGAAAATGTTCTTGCTAGAACCCAATTGCAGCCACGTAAAAAATGCAACAACAATTAGAGGACGTCTAACTTGTTTTTGCAGCGATTGATCATGTGATGTGATATGGCCAGAAGTTGTGATGAATGATGAATTGTGATGTATGAGATCATGTTCTTTGTAATAGGATTCACGACTTGCATGTCGATGAGTATGACAACCGGCAGGAGCCATAGGAGTTGTCATTATTTTTTTGTATGACCTGCGTGTCATTGAATAACGTCATGTAAACTACTTTACTTTATTGCTAAACGTTAGTCATAGAAGTAGAAGTAGTCGTTGGCGTGACAACTTCATGAAGACACGATGATGGAGATCATGATGATGGAGATCATGGTGTCAAGCCGGTGACAAGATGATCATGGAGCCCCGAAGATGAAGATCAATGGAGCTATATGATATTGGCCATATCATGTCACAACTATATAATTGCATGTGATGTTTATTATGTTTATGCATCTTGTTTACTTAGGACGACGGTAGTAAATAAGATGATCCCTTATAAAATTTCAAGAAGTGTTCTCCCCTAACTGTGCACCGTTGCTACAGTTCGTCGCTTCTAAGCACCACGTGATGATCGGGTGTGATGGATTCTTACGTTCACATACAACGGGTGTAAGACAGTTTTACACAGCGAAAACACTTAGGGTCAACTTGACGAGCCTAGCATGTGCAGACATGGCCTCGGAACACGGAGACCGAAAGGTCGAACACGAATCGTATAGAAGATACGATCAACATGAAAATGTTCACCGACGATGACTAGTCCGTCTCACGTGATGATCGGACACGGGCTAGTCGACTCGGATCGTGTAACACTTAGATGACTAAAGGGATGTCTAATCTAAGTGGGAGTTCATAATTTGATTAGAACTTTATTATCATGAACTTAGTATAAAACCTTTGCAAATATGTCTTGTAGATCAATGGCCAACGCTAATGTCAACATGAACTTCAACGCGTTCCTAGAGAAAACCAAGCTGAAAGATGATGGCAGCAACTATACGGACTGGGTCCGGAACCTGAGGATCATCCTCATAGCTGCCAGGAAACAATATGTCCTAGAAGGACCGCTAGGTGACGCTCCCGTCCCAGAGAACCAAGACGTTATGAATGCTTGGCAGTCTCGCGCTGATGATTACTCCCTCGTTCAGTGCGGCATGCTTTACAGCTTAGAACCGGGGCTCCAAAAGCGTTTTGAGCATCACGGAGCATATGAGATGTTCGAAGAGCTGAAACTAGTTTTCCAAGCTCATGCCCGGGTCGAGAGATATGATGTCTCCGACAAGTTCTACAGTTGTAAGATGGAGGAAAACAGTTCTGTCAGTGAGCACATCCTGAAGATGTCTGGGTTGCACAACCGTATGACCCAGCTGAACATTAACCTCCCAGATGAGGCGGTCATTGACAGAATCCTCCAGTTGCTCCCACCAAGCTACAAGAGCTTTGTGATGAACTACAACATGCAGGGAATGGAAAAGACCATTCCTGAAGTGTTCTCGATGCTGAAGTCAGCAGAGGCTGAAATCAAGAAAGAACATCAAGTGTTGATGGTCAATAAGACCACTAAGTTCAAGAAGGGCAAGGGTAAGAAGAACTTCAAGAAGGACGGCAAAGATGTTGCCGCGCCTGGTAAGCCAGTTACCGGGAAGAAGTCAAAGAATGGACCCAAGCCTGAGACTGAGTGCTTTTATTGCAAGGGGAAGGGTCACTGGAAGCGGAACTGCCCCAAATACTTAGCGGATAAGAAGGCCGGCAACACCAAAGGTATATTTGATATACATGTGATTGATGTATACCTTACCAGTAATCGTAGTAACTCCTGGGTATTTGATACCGGTGCCGTTGCTCATATTTGTAACTCATAGCAGGAGCTGCGGAATAAACGGAGACTGGCAAAGGACGAGGTGACGATGCGCGTCGGGAATGGTTCCAGAGTCGATGTGATCGCCGTCGGCACGCTGCCTCTACATTTACCTACGGGATTAGTTTTGAACCTCAATAATTGTTATTTAGTGCCAAGTTTGAGCATGAACATTGTATCTGGATCTCGTTTAATACGAGATGGCTACTCATTTAAGTCTGAGAATAATGGTTGTTCGATTTATATGAGAGATATGTTTTATGGTCATGCTCCGATGGTCAATGGTTTATTCTTAATGAATCTCGAGCGTAATATTACACATGTTCATAGTGGAGATGCCAAAAGATTTAAAATTGATAACGATAGTCCCACATACTTGTGGCACTGCCGCCTTGGTCACATTGGTGTCAAGCGCATGAAGAAGCTCCATGCCGATGGACTTTTAGAGTCTCTTGATTATGAATCGTTTGACACGTGCGAACCATGCCTCTTGGGCAAAATGACCAAGACTCCGTTCTCCGGAACAATGGAGCGAGCAACCAACTTGTTGGAAATCATACATACCGATGTGTGCGGTCCAATGAGCGTTGAGGCTCGCGGAGGATATCGTTATGTTCTCACTTTCACAGATGACTTGAGTAGATATGGGTATGTCTACTTAATGTAACACAAGTCTGAGACCTTTGAAAAGTTCAAGGAATTTCAGAATGAGGTGGAGAATCAACGTGACCGAAAGATAAAATTCTTACGATCAGATCGTGGAGGAGAATACTTAAGTCACGAATTTGGTACACACTTAAAGAAATGTGGAATCGTTTCACAGCTCACGCCGCCTGGAACACCTCAGCGAAACGGTGTGTCCGAACGTCGTAATCGCACTCTATTGGATATGGTGCGGTCTATGATGTCTCTTACCGATTTACCGCTATCATTTTGGGGATACGCTCTAGAGACAGCTACATTCACTTTAAATAGGGCACCGTCTAAATCCGTTGAGACGACACCGTATGAATTATGGTTTGGAAAGAAACCTAAGCTGTCGTTTCTAAAAGTTTGGGGATGCGAAGCTTATGTCAAGAAACTTCAACCTGAAAAGCTCGAACCCAAGTCGGAAAAATGCGTATTCATAGAATACCCTAAGGAAACTGTAGGGTATACCTTCTACTTAAGATCCGAAGGCAAGATCTTTGTTGCCAAGAACGGATGCTTTCTGGAAAAAGAGTTTCTCTCGAAAGAAGTAAGTGGGAGGAAAGTAGAACTCGATGAAGTACTACCTCTTGAGCGGGATAGTGACGCAGCACAGGAAACCGTTCCTGTGATGCCCACACCAACTGAAGAGGAAAACCATGATAATGATCAAGGTACTTCGGATCAAGTTACTGCTGAACTTCGTAGGTCCACAAGGACACGTTCCGCACCAGAGTGGTACGGCAACCCTGTCCTGGAAATCATGTTGTTAGACAACAATGAACCTTCGAACTATGAAGAAGCAATGGCGGGCCCGGATTCCAACAAATGGCTTGAAGCCATGAAATCCGAGATAGAATCCATGTATGAAAACAAAGTATGGACTTTGACAGACTTGCCCGATGATCGGCGAGCGATAGAAAACAAATGGATCTTTAAGAAGAAGACGGACGCGGATGGTAATGTTACCATCTATAAAGCTCGACTTGTCGCTAAGGGTTATCGACAAGTTCAAGGGATTGACTACGATGAGACATTCTCTCCCGTAGCGAAGCTAAAGTCCGTCCGAATCATGTTAGCAATTGCCGCATACTATGATTATGAGATATGGCAGATGGACGTCAAAACAGCATTCCTTAACGGGCATCTTAAGGAAGAACTGTATATGATGCAGCCGGAAGGTTTTGTCGATCCTCGGAACGCTAACAAAGTATGCAAGCTCCAGCGATCCATTTATGGACTGGTGCAAGCATCTCGGAGTTGGAACATTTGCTTTGATAAGATGATCAAAGCGTTTGGGTTTATGCAGACTTATGGAGAAGCCTGCGTTTACAAGAAAGTGAGTGGGAGCTCTGTAGCATTTCTCATATTATATGTAGATGACATACTCTTGATGGGAAATGATATAGAATTTCTGGACAGCATTAAGGCCTACTTGAATAAGTGTTTTTCAATGAAGGACCTTGGAGAAGCTGCTTATATATTAGGCATCAAGATCTATAGAGATAGATCGAGACGCCTCATAGGTCTTTCACAAAGCACATACCTTGATAAGATTTTGAAGAGATTCAGAATGGATCAGTCCAAGAAGGGGTTCTTGCCTATGTTACAAGGTGTGAGACTGAGCTCAGCTCAGTCACCGACCACGGCAAAAGATAAAGAAGAGATGAGTGTCATCCCCTATGCTTCAGCCATAGGATCTATTATGTATGCCATGCTGTGTACCAGACCCGATGTAAACCTTGCCGTAAGTTTGGTAGCAAGATACCAAAGTAATCCCGACAAGGAACACTGGACAGCGGTCAAGAATATCTTGAAGTACCTGAAAAGGACGAAGGACATGTTTCTCGTTTATGGAGGAGACGAAGAGCTCGTCGTAAAGGGTTACGTCGACGCTAGCTTCGACTCAGATCTGGATGACTCTAAGTCACAAACCGGATACGTGTATATGTTGAATGGTGGAGCAGTAAGCTGGTGCAGCTGCAAGCAGAGCGTCGTGGCGGGATCTACGTGTGAAGAGGAGTACATGGCAGCCTCGGAGGCAGCACATGAAGCGATTTGGGTGAAGGAGTTCATCACCGACCTAGGAGTCATACCCAATGCGTCGGGGCCGATCAAACTCTTCTGTGACAACACTGGAGCTATTGCCCTCGCCAAGGAGCCCAGGTTTCACAAGAAGACCAGGCACATCAAGCGTCGTTTCAACTCCATCCGTGAAAATGTTCAAGATGGAGACATAGAGATTTGCAAAGTGCACACGGATCTGAATGTCGCAGATCCGCTGACTAAACCTCTCTCGCGTGCAAAACATGATCAACACCAGAACTCTATGGGTGTTCGATTCATCACAATGTAACTAGATTGGTGACTCTAGTGCAAGTGGGAGACTGTTGGAAATATGCCCTAGAGGCAATAATAAAAGTATTATTATATTTCATTGTTCATGATAATTGTCTTTTATTCATGCTATAACTGTATTATCCGGAAATCGTAATACACGTGTGAATACTTAGACCACACTATGTCCCTGGTAAGCCTCTAGTTGACCAGCTCGTTGTGATCAACAGATAGTCATGCTTTCCTGACTATGGACATTGGATGTCGTTGATAACGGGATCACATCATTAGGAGAATGATGTGATGGACAAGACCCAATCCTAAGCATAGCATAAAAGATCGTGTAGTTCATTTTGCTAGAGCTTTGCAAGTGTCAAGTATCTCTTCCTTCGACCATGAGATCGTGTAACTCCCGGATACCGTAAGAGTGCCTTGGGTGTACCAAACATCACAACGTAACTGGGTGACTATAAAGGTGCATTACAGGTATCTCCGAAAGTAGCTGTTGGGTTGACACGGATCGAGACTGGGATTTGTCACTCCGTATGACGGAGAGGTATCTCTGGGCCCACTCGGTAATGCATCATCATATTGAGCTCAATGTGACCAAGGTGTTGGACACGGGATCATGCATTACGGTACGAGTAAAGTGACTTGCCGGTAACGAGACTGAACAAGGTATTGGGATACCGACGATCGAGTCTCGGGCAAGTAACGTACCGATTGACAAAGGGAATTGCATACAGGGTTTGATCGAATCCTCGACATAGTGGTTCATCCGATGACAACATCGAGGAGCATGTGGGAGCCATCATGGGTATCCAGATCCCGCTGATGGTTATTGACTGAGAGTGTCTCGGTCATGTCTACATGTCTCCCGAACCCGTAGGGTCTACACACTTAAGGTTCGGTGATGCTAGGGTTATGAAGATATGTATATGCAGAAACCCGAATGTTGTTCGAAGTCCCGGATGAGATCCCGGACGTCACGAGGAGTTCCGGAATGGTCCGGAGGTAAAGAATTATATATAGGAAGTGCTATTTCGGGCATCGGGACAAGTTTCGGGGTTATCGGTATTGTACCGGGACCACCGGAAGGGTCCCGGGGGTCCACCGGGTGGGGCCACCTGTCCCGGGGGGCCACATGGGCTGTAGGGGGTGCGCCTTGGCCATCATGGGCCAAGGGCACCAGCCCCTATAGGCCCATGCGCCTAGGGTTTCCCCCTAGGAGGAGTCCTAGTGGTGGAAGGCACCCCTAGGTGCCTTGGGGGGGAGGGAAACCTCCCCTAGGCCGCCGCCCCCCTTAGTAGATCTCATCTACTAGGGCCGGCGCCCCCCCCTTGGCACCCCTATATATAATGGGGGAGAGGAGGGACTTCATACACCAGCCCCTGGCGCCTCCACCTCCCCCCGTTACGTCTCTCCCTCGCAGTCTCGGCGAAGCCCTGCTGCTGTGACGCCCTGCATCCACCACCACGCCGTCGTGCTGCTGGATCTTCATCAACCTCTCCTTCCCCCTTGCTGGATCAAGAAGGAGGAGACGTCTCCCGTCCCGTACGTGTGTTGAACGCGGAGGTGCCGTCCGTTCGGCGCTGGTCATCGGTGATTGATCACGTCGAGTACGACTACATCATCACCTTGCAAGCTTCCGCACGCGATCTACAAGTGGTATGTAGATGCAAACTCTCTCCCTAGACTCGTTGCTTAGATGAACTCATAGATGGATCTTGGTGAAACCGTAGGAAAAATTTTAATTTTCTGCAACGTTCCCCAACACCTGGGTCACTAAGGAACTGGCACGTGTCTCAACGGTCAGATTTCAAACTCTCATGGCAACTTTACTTGGGCTACAAGCAAAGCTGGCTTGTCCGGCTCTGGACAAGATTCGCTCTCATTGTCTTCACTCGAAGACATAGATTTTTGGTTTAGGCATCACTTCAGTCATTCTGACTGGTTCTCCTGGACCCCACTTAATAGTACGGTGGTTCCTATGACTCAACACAAAAGAAAAAGAACTACGAAAGATCTAAGTCTTCGAGCTCCATAGGCTTCATATCGTGTCTTCTCTTGTCATAGTCTTCAATGTGAATATCTTCATATACCACCTTTGACTTTAATGTCTTCATACATTTTTAGGGGTCATCTCTGGTAGTAAAACCGAATCAATGAGGGACTTCTACCTATGTTATCCTGCAATTCTCACAAACACATTAGTCCCTCAACTAGGTTTGTCGTCAATACTCCAAAACCAACTAGGGGTGGCACTAGATGCACTTACAGGGTTGATCCTAAATGGAGCATGCAAACTTGCATTCCCAAGTAGAGCTGGACAGAGCACTCCAAGCTACTCATGCAGAGCGAGCAGAAATAACAGTTTGGCCAGCCCCTGCGATGTAATCTGTTGTTGCATCGGAAAAGATTCTCATGAAGCAGCCAAGAGAACATCTTCATCATCCCCGGAGCCAATGCCTTCTAGATGTTGGATTTGAATCCTGATGTGTTGCTACCCTGAAATTGCACCTGGTACGTTGAAATTGTAGGGTACTCGCCAGTGTTGTTACAATGTTAGCAAGTCAATACCAAAAAATGACTTCCACCAATTAGAAACTATATCAAAGCGCTCTTTTTTCTTTCTTTCGAGAGTACACCAAGAGTGTACCATATCTTTATAGAAGGCAGAGGTTAGTGTACAAGAGTTTTTGAAACACTCTTGAAGGATAATTGGTACGGTTTGCAATGTATGTCTAAACAACGAGCTAGCAACTTAACCGGACACGACCTTCGTGCCTCGAGTAAATTACATAAAACTACTATAATCAAGGTTAGAGTTTCACATCGGCACATGTTATGACTTTTTTTTCATTTCTAAGGCAGGATATTGCAAATTACACTACTGTCTCTATAAAGTACTCCCTCCGTCCCAATTTTTTTGTCTTATATTTGTCTAGATACGGATGTATCTAACACTAAAATGTAACTAGATATATCCTTATTTAGACAAATTTAAGACAAGAATTTTGGGAAGGAGGGGGTATAAAGCATTGGCGAGCTATGTGTATGCGGCCCTAGCCCCACCCTTCGGTATTTTTGTGAATAATTTTCTTGGGGGGGCAAAATGTTGAGGTGGATGGTGAAATGCATGGAGGATGGAAGGTAGAAGCACAATACCACTGGCGGAGCTATGTGTTAGCAAAAACGGCCGTGGCCCGCCCAACTAATAGGAGATGCAGTGGAGACAGACAGTAAATTGGGCCATCGGAATAAAAATAATCAGCCTTCCTTTGTTCCTGCCCGCCCATGTTTCCTAGTGTAGCTCCGCAACTGCACAATACCATGTTGAAAGCGGGGAGGCCGAGATTTTGGATCGGGGATGAGGAGAGGAACAGGTTGCAGGGAGAAGATGGAATTGAAAGGTGGGACTCATGCCCACCTTATTCATTTGTGCTATCAGTACCGACACTGTCACCAATCAGAAACTTTGTGAAAATGTGAACCAACCTATGATTGGATGGTTAGAGGACTGTGGTATCCGTATCCCCAACCCACCAGGGTTAAAATCCTGGTGCTCGCATTTATTCCTGAATTTATTTCAGGATTTCCGGCGATGCGCATTCAGTGGGGAGGAGACGTTTCCGTCGACGACGAGACGCCTATGATGACTTCGTAAATCTCAAGATGATATGTCGGCTCAGTCTTTTAGAGGTGCTCATAGGGATAAGATGTGCGTGTGTGTGTTCATAGGGGTGAGTGTATGCACGTGTATATAAGCGCTTTTGTGTCTGTACTGATGTAAAAAAACTTTGTGAAAACGTTCTTTAGAGGGTCATCGGTACGGTTTGCAATGTATGTGATTTGGCCTTTTAAAGAAAGAAAGAAGAAACAAATCTGATGGAAATGTAAAACCCTTGCAACAATTATGGTGGTTTTATGTAATTTACCCCCTTACCCCAAATACCACCTCTGATCCTCTATGTTGGCGGCCGACCGGGAGGTGAAATCTCATCCGGCCGCCACGCATTCAGCAGCAAACTCGCGGAACGGAACGGAGACCACCGAGTCGATCTCGTCGGTAGAGTGAAAATCACGTACGAGACGCACGCACGGTTCCGTTGGATCGAGCCCAACGGCCCGTGAGCCACTTATTACGGCCGATTCGGAACCCCCGGCCACCACGCGCATGCACCGGCCACGCCTCGTGCGCGTGAAGGCCATGAATGCTGGATCGATCCAGCCGCCGCCCCTCCCCGTCGGTGCGAGGAGCCCATCGCACGCCCGCCCGCGTAAATAGCCGCCGTGGCCTGTCACGGGGACGTACGCGGGGCCGGCCGCGCAGGCACACACACGCACGCGTGCGCGCGCAACGGCCAACGGGATCGCCCGCGTGACCGCTTCATCCCGTACCCGTACCCCCCCTCCATCCTCGCGATTCATGGGCGGCAGAGCAGTGGCGTGCTGGTACTCTGGTAGGTCGGCCCGTTGCTGTAAACTGACAGCACGCACGCGTGGCCGCAGCTTCTGATTCTTTCCCTGCCCCTGCACAGCAGCAGCGGCCGACGGAATCAGGAGCGACTGGCATCTCACGTCTTAACAGCATCGAGTAGTTCCAGTTTAACGGTCGATCGGTCAAGGTTCCTGTAAAAAGAGAGCGCAGACTCGATCGGTCGGCTGCAGAAAGCAACACAGCGCCTGCCTGTTGGTAGTGGGTGCAGCAAGCAGGTCCCTGCTTGGAGAAACTTGGTTCTGTTCGACTGTTCCTGCGACTGGCAGTGCCCGCCTCTACTGCTACTGGAGTGAGAAGTGGACAAGTCGCTCGAGCCATCAATCAGTTCCGAGATAAGATAAGATAAACATGACTAAGTGGAAACCTAGTGCCCAAGCTAGTTGCATTGACCTCAATCAGTGAGTCAGCCAACCAAAGCGAACATCTATCCTATCTATCCACATTGCACGCATCAGGATCAGGGTATCATCTCCTATACTCCCACTCCCGGTCGAAGCATCGGATTCCCCCGAAAAAAGGAGAGAAAAGACAAGCGCATTTCCCAGTCCAAGGATATGCGCAGCTAGCTAGCTAAAAGAGGATACGTACTAAGAAAAGAACAAGATAAAATAACGGGCTAGTAGCTAGAATTAATACCGGCAGCAGGGTACGTCCGGCCGGTTGGAGCAGAGGCGGAGCAGGCAGGTAGCCCATGCCGATGCGGTGCGTCAATTAACTGTGCGCCGCCACTGTTCCTTCCGCCGTGCCCCCGGCCGATCACATCACACCGTTGGCCGGGGAGCCTCCGTCGCGTCGCACGGCGGCGGGGGACCATGCGAATGCGATGCACGCGTGGGTTAATAATGTGGAGGAGGAGTACACTACACGGCATGCGGGCACGGGAAGTGCCAAAAGAGAAGGATCTTGCTGCCCACTGCCCAGAGCAACACAGTAAGTTTTCCTTCCATTGCAGGTGTTCGTTCTGCTCTTGCAGTACCAGTACTGTCTCCTGCCCGCTGATCTTGTTTTGGCTGGCTGCAGCTATAGTAGCGTCCATCCTCTGCTCCATTGCTGCTGCCCAGTGCATTCATTGGTTTACTACCACTGTAATTTTTGGCAGCAGCTTGGGGGAAGAAGGACAGTCAGTGTCTTTAAGACTGGTCATAGTGGGGAGTAACTTAGACTAGTGTCATGCATATGACACTAGTCTAAGTAGTACTATCTTCATAGTGCAAAGTAACATAGTAGTAGTGTCATAGATGACTTCATTTATTAGCTTGTAGACTCATCTTGTATTGGGAAGCGCTATGTTACAGTAACATATTATGTTACTACTTCTCATTAACTACTTGTCACATAAACAAAAAATTTTGGAATGCGCTATGTTACTCGCTAAGTTACTCCCACTATGACCAGCCTAATCAACTGTCAAATCAGGCATGGGTGGGCTATTTATGTCGCCGCTGCCAGTTAATCAGCTCCAGTTCTTGCGGCACCAGCTTCCGTCCCAACTTTCCAAGTGCACAGCCCATTTGACAGAGGGCACATACAGACTTGCATTAGTCAATGGCATAACAGTGTCACAGTGTGATTTCTACACGGAGAATTTCATTAATTGCCTGGCATGTTTTCTCGGGTGCAGTGTGCCCCTCCCATCAATCAACTGGATCAACATGGATAGACTATCAAATTCTGCAGTAGGCCAAGTAGCCGCTGTCAAATGGAGCAGTCATAGGCTGTCTCCATGTTCTACAGCGTCAGTGTCGTCGATGTTTAATCAGCTCTACTCCACTCTACCCATCATTGGCCCTCATCTTTGTTCAACCTGCTACGCCGAGGAAAGCATATACTTGCCTGGAATCTCCCAACTACCGGAGAGCGGCTCGCAGAAGAATATTCGGCGCTACGGCAGGAGGAGTTCAGCAACCAGAGGAGACAGCGCTACTCGACTAGTTTAACCAACTCGATCTGCAGTGGATCGAAACCCTTGTCCGGCCCGGCGAAACGCATGTGACATCACGAGATCGCACAAGAACTTCCATTGGTCAGAGAGAAGCCCCCTGTGGATCTCATCTGGTTTTCGCTTCACTTTCACCGGTTGGTTGTGCGGGCGGCAAGTTGATGTTCGGTGCATGAAGAAGCTATATAAACATGGCCAATCTGTACCTGTCGGCCAGCGTTATCGTTGCTATATATTATCTCCTGTCTGTTTCTAACATGGCAAAGGGCGTTTGATTTCGATCCCTACGGCTACAAGGAGAGAGGACAAAGTGACGTCCGATTAGAGAAACGATAAAAATGGGAGAGGATCCAATGTTGCGTGCGTCACCGCTCACCACAGAGGGCTAAAGCAAAGCATTATATATGTAATCCACCTCGACCTTGGAGGACTTATATATATATATATATATATATATATATATATATATATATATATATATATATATATATATATATATAT